>NW_025335550.1:9068090-9178700 GCF_004798865.1 Varanus komodoensis | reverse complement strand
TGCCCCTCTATTAGGGTTAGGGGTGTGCACCAGGGTAGGGTTAGGGAAACGAGATGTCCTGGCATGCTTTTGATGCCTGGAACGTGTTTAGAAGGGGCAGAAATGATGAGCAGTGCAGAAAAAGCCACTCAGGGAGGGCTTTTTCGAAAGTACCCTCCTTTCAAGGGAACTTTACCCCTCTATTAGGGTCAGGGGTGTGCACCAGCGTAGGGTTAGGGTTAGGGAAACGAGGTGTCCTGGCATGATTTTGATGGTTGGAATATGTTTAGAAGGGCCGAAATGATGAGCAGTGCTGAAAAAGCCACTCTGGGTGGCCTTTTTCAAAATTGCCCTCCTTTTAATGGAACTTTGCCCCTCTGTTAGAGTTAGGGGTGTGCACCAGGTTAGGGTTAGGGTGAGGGAAACAAGGTGTCCTGGCATGATTTTGATGGTTGGAACGTATTTAGAAGGGGCGGAAATGCTGAGCAGTGCAGAAAAAGCCACTCAGGGAGGGCTTTTTCAAAATTGCCCTCTTTTCAATGGAACTTTGCCCCGCTATTAGGGTTAGGGGTGTGCACCAGGGGTAGGGTTAGGGTTAGGGAAACGAGGTGTCCTGGCATGATTTCGATAGTTGGAACATGGTTAGAAGGGGCAGAAATGATGAGCAGTGCAGAAAAAGGCACTCTGGGTGGCCTTTTTAAAATTGCCCTCTTTTCAATGGTATTTTGCCCCTCTATTAGGGTTAGGGTCTGCACCAGGGTAGGGTTAGGGTTAGGGAAACGAGGTGTCCTGGAATGATTTTGATGGTTGGAACATGTTTAGAAGGGGCAGAAATGATGAGCAGTGCAGAAAAAGCCACTCAGGGAGGGCTTTTTCAAAATTGCCCTCCTTTCAAGGGAACTTTACCCCTCCATTAGCGGTAGGGGTGTGTACCAGGGTAGGGTTAGGGTTAGGGAAGCGAGGTGTCCTGGCAGGATTGTGATGCCTGGAACGTGTTTAGAAGGGGCAGAAATGATGAGCATTGCAGAAAAAGCCACTCTGGGAGGGCTTTTTCAAAATTGCCCTCCTTTCAATGGAACTTTGCCCCTCTATTAGGGTCAGGGGTGTGCACCAGGGTAGGGTTAGGGTTAGGGAAACGAGGTGTCCTGGCATGATATTGATGGTTGGAACATGTTTAGAAGTGGCAGAAATGATGAGCAGTGCAGAAAAAGCCACTCAGGGAGGGCTTTTTCAAAATTGCCTCCTTTCAATGGAACATTACCCCTCTATTTGGGTTAGGGGTGTGCACCAGGTTAGGGTTAGGGTTAGCGCAACGAGGTGTCCTGGCTTGATTGTGATGGTTTGAATGTGTTTAGAATGGGGAGAAAGGATGAGCAGTGATGATGATGATAATGAGAGTGAGAGAGAGACAGATAGATAGAGTTCCTGTGTGTGTGTGTGTGTGTGTGTGTGTGTTGACCCTCCCTGCCAAGCGCATCTCCATCTTCTCACAGCATGATAATTCCCATTAAACAAAAAGGAGAAAACATTAATTGATTCCAGTATACCTGAGCCTTTTAAGCAACGTTGCGAGACGCAGCTTAGCCCAAGCAGGTTGTAAGTGCTACCTGGCGATGTGGATGAACTGCAGCCCTTCAGTACATCACTCTTCTCTCTCCCTCTGTGATATGGTTCCTTTCACTTAGCAAATTGTCCACCCTCGCTGCAAACGGCTGGGCTTCTCAGATGCTTTAAGGGCTGCTGGGAATAGCAGAGTACAACCAGGAGTGCTGAAATGTAAGGCACTATCAATAGAACACCTTGTTATCACAGGACTATTAGCAATTTAACGCACAGCAATGAATGAATCATTCCGGGTGTTAAGCAGTGAGAAGAACTCTGACATCAGGTGGTTGCTGATAAACACTCTGGAAGTGGGGATGGAGGAGGAGGAGAAGGAGGAGGAGGAGGAGGTGGTGGGGGGAACCCAGGCATCCGGTAGTTTCACAAGCAAGAGGTGCCAGAGTTGTCTTGTTTTAATTGTTCTCAAATTAGCGGCTTTTAGCTTAACACCATCTAATGCACACACTTCTCGGTGCTTCACTGGTGTAGAAAGATTCACACTTGCGCAAATGCTAGGCCTGCTGTACAGCTGACACCTGTGTACCCCTTTCATTAAGGCAGAGGAGATTTCACTGCTTTCTGCGGATGGGCCAAGTGCCAGTTTGGAGAAACTCTTGCCCGGGGGGGGGGGGGGGGACACATTTCAGTCACGGCCAGAGCCAAAACCAAAACACGTACCCAAAAATGCCTGCTTATTTTAACTTGAAGCTCACGTGGTATTGCATATCTCTAATGCCTTACAGCATCATATTCTTACAGTGTCTCAAGGAATAGCAGCATCATTAAGAGGACGTTGCATGGGTCAAATGTAGGCCCTTAGGAAGACAGGTCCACGTTGGCTGGTGGCTGATAGGACACAACATGGTATGGAGAGAGCTGTGGTCTCCCACCCATGGTGGCCAGGATAAATTCTGGAAGAAGACACAATAAATAACATAATAGATTATTGCCAAAGATACTGTTTTTTTAAATAAAGATTTTAAACTAAAACTAAAAACATCATCAAATACGTCGGACGTACTGGGTCAGCCCCCGACTATATATCTTTTTAACATTCTATCGTCATATTCAAATTGATTTATAAAAATTTCAAAACATCTTTAAATCTAAGCCAAGTCCCATTTCTCCAGCCAATCATAAAAAAGGTGCCAAAGAGACTAATTAGGGAAAAATCTTGGCACGCTCCCAGCTGGTGGTCAGAAAAACAAGAGGGTGCCATGGACAGTACCATTCTAGACCTGTTTGCTGCTGTATCCATTTTTTGTTAGCACTTATTCTCTTAGGGGGCAATCATAAGACAGACCTTTAGACAGACAGAGGTCTCATGATGCTGGATTCTGTAGGACTTCTGTCTAAATGTGCGTAGGATTCCATCCTTGATAAGCAAGCTGATGTTATGTATCAAGAAATGTGCTTTGATGATGGTGGTGGTACGAGGGATGTTGCAGCTGAAGCTTTTTCAGGGACATGTAGACCAGGCTTGGTGGTGTCCGTGAGCTAGATTTCAGCAGGTGTTGACCACACCGTGATGAACAATTGAACACTTACAGCAAACTTCTTCGGCTTATAATTCCCAGCAATTTTCTGCTGTATGTGCTAAAGTACGAAATTGCTCCTCATTCTGCCTCACTTTGGATAATTATTTTATATAGCACTTTACATATTAAATCCTTTCCACATAATAGCCTGAAGTGCAATTTCTCCTCCTAGGAAATGAGCTTTTACATGGGGGAAGTCCCTCGAAACTTGGGAAATTGCAGTTGTTTTCTGCATCCCCGCCTTTGGGATAATGGTTGGGTTCACACAGCGTGACGATCATGACATGGTTGCTACAGTTCATGGTTTTTTGCCTGGCAAACAACCAAGCTCATGGTACCCACTCATCTCCTTCCCTCTCAGCCGTCCAGTTGGATCCCAGGGCCCACCACGAGCCTCCTCTATTTGACAGCCATGGCAAGCCGAACTTACCCCTTGAGAGAGGAAGCCTCAACCGGAAGTCCTCCCAAGGGATTTCTGGGTAAGCGGCAGCATTGAGTGGCAGGCAACACTCACTCCCACTTGGGGATGCCCAACCCTAATGTGTGCATGTGGGAGGGGGCAGCTGAGTCGTGTTGTCCCCAGCGGGCTTTTCTGCTCCTCTGGTTCTCCCCCGGCCTCTTGCGCATGTAAGGTTCTTCCATCAGGCACGCATGTAGGTGGGCAGTGGGGAGCTCTGCTCCTTTCCTTGAGGCCTGCTGTCTGGTTCCCCCTCAGGCCCCAAAGGAGGGCGTTAGCTCACAATACCAGTTTTCTTCTTTTCCTGCCTCCGCGTCACTCTCCCTCCTTCATTGTCCCTCTGTCCTATTGTAAGCAACGTGGACAAAGACCAGACATTTTGCACTTCACAAATTTATGCTATTACCTAAATAAGAAATGAGGAAGAGGATGCAATGATGAAAAAGGGCCAACGGGTGGCCCACCAAATGAGTCTGTCTGACACCTTGTGGCCTTGAGCTATTTTTCATAATCTGCAGAAAAATGACTTGGATCATAGCTCTTTTCAAAAAGAAAATTGCTCTCAAAATCCTGTGTTTGAGGCACAAATCCCACCTTTTATTACAGCCCTTTCGGCTGTGCGCCTTGTAAGGCTCACACAGGTGCACCTCATAACGGATGTCTGCATGCCATATCGACTTTTATTTAGGCCACTTTTAAAGTGGTGTTTGGTTAAATGAGCAAAATACAACCCATCTTTTCTAATCCGATGCAGAGAAATCGAAGCTATAAATATATTATGATGAGTCTGAAAAATCACCATGGCTTTGGGTGTGTTTGTGTATTTCAGTCTATAGAGTCTGACTCTCCGTGGGGTCGTTTCAGTTTATGAATCCAAATAAATTTTTCATATGCTCCAGCTGTCCCTACTTATGATGTCAAGTCCCTAATTCCTGGTCCCAGAATTTAGCATGCAACAGGTGCAGAACTCTGAGAGATCATCCATTGGCAGTGGTGCAGGTGGTAGGAGAATCAAAAATAAATTCTCGGTAAGAGAAGGAGGCTGCCACCATGCCTCTTCACTCTGGGAAATGTTAGAGGTGGGGTGGGCACTTCGTTCCCAGCTACTGTTTCTCAAAGGATATTGACCTAGATAACATGGGAAATGGCTGATCCACTGCATGTCATTCAAAAGTAGACTGCAGCCAAGAAATTAGAAGAGGACTGAGATTTGGAAGGGCATCCGTGAAGGAACTGGAAAAGCCCATCCAGTGTAAGGACGTTTCCCTAGAGGCCAAGGTCATCCAAAGCACTGTATTCCCTATCACAATGTATGGTGGTGGACAGTGAAGAAAGCAGACAGGAAGAAACACGGTGCTGGAGGACAGCTTTGTGAATAACCTGGACTGATAGAAAGATGGAGAAGCGGGTCCTAGATCAAATCAAACCAGAGCTTTCCCTAGAAGCCAAAATGACCATACTGAGGTGGTCCTACTTTGGAGACATTGTGAGAAGGCACGACACCCTGGCGAAGACAACCATGTTAGGGAAAGTCAAAGGCAGAAGACGGAAGAGAAGACCAGATATGAGGTGGACTGAGTCCACAAAGTAATCCAAAGCCTTGAACTTGGGAGAGCTGAATGAGGCGGCCATGGACAGGACATTCTGAGGTCACCATAAACGGGAGACAACTTGATGGGACATAACAAAGACAACAACCCATGACCAAATTTGTAGAGCCTCAGTTAATCCTCCCATTTTAAGTATGACGGTCAGGGAAATCCACGATGAACACAAATGAGCTTGGAGTTCTATCAGGGGCCATATTTTTTGAGTCACATAGGTTCTGTGGATCAAGAGCTGCTCAAATTTACACTTGTGCTACATCCATAAAAGTGTCCCATTCCATCAGTGAGAGAACAATAGAAAGTCACACACTTGAAAATCTGTGAAGCCCAGATGGAATGGATTGGACACCATCCACATATCCCTGAATGTAAGTCAGCTGCATTTCTGGCCATGTTTGCCAGATTCTGGACAAAGGGAATGGGGAAATAAAACTTTGAAGTGCCTATCGCTAGCAACCACGGACCACGTTCCCTTCACTCCTCAAAGCAGCTTCTAAGTAAGCCAAGATGCTTGGAAAGATGCTGTTGCATTCAGTTAATAAAATTAACTGAAAGAAGTCTTGAAATTTACAGAACATGGGAGAAGAGTAGATAAAGAGCATAAATTAAAGCGGGGAATTCACTAAATCCTTATTTCCCTCTTATCGCTGATTTTGTTTTCACACTGCCATACCAATCAGCATATGTTCAGGGCTCACCCATCTCTCTTATCCTGCTCAGGCGTTTTTGGTTTTTGTGCTTAATTTATACCTGTGTGTAGGAAAAAACTCTTTTGTACCACCTGTTCATGTTTTGTTTTCTCAGTGGGGGTACATAATTCTTCTTAATCTACTTAAAGGATTTAAATGGCATATTAACATTATCCCTTCAGGGTGTCTCAGAATGTTTGTACTATACATATACAGGGCAATTTAGCCTGCACTCCTGTATATTCTTACCAGGAAGTAAGTCCCATGAAACTCAGCAGCAGTTACTTCTGAGTAGACACACAGGCCTGCATTGCTCTGTGAAGGATGCTGATGAAGTCCAATGACGCTACTCAGGGGAATGCCCATCAGCCCTGGGTACCACAGCCGATGATGGGGGATGATGATGATGGGGGCTGTGAGCCGCCCCGAGGCTTCGGCAAGGGGCGGCATAGAAATGTTTTAATAAATAAATAAATGATGGGAGTTGTAGGGCTGCTATATGATATTGGGTCATGTTTACATTCTGTTTCTTAACCTATCGAGCCCTAAACAACTCGGGGGGGGGGGCCCTCTCGCCCTTTTTGTCCCTGCTCAAGGCACTTCTGACGGTACCTCTAATACAGCTTCAGTGTTGCAGGAAGGGCTCCTAGATCATACACCCATCTTCAGCCTTGGCGTTTAGATACAAGGGTCACCTCTTCCCGTGGGCTTTTCCTGAAGGGGTGGCCCAGGCAGCTTAGCTCCTATGGGCCAACAAAGATGATGATTATTTTTTGCTGCTGCTGCTGTTGTTGTTATTATTATTATTATTACATTTCTATGTTACTGTAAATGCTGTCAAGATGCCTCTGCCTTTTGGCAACCCTATGAATTAGTGCTTTCCAAAATATTGCGTCCTTGACAAACCTACCCTGATCTTGCACACTCCAAGCTGTGGTGTCCTTGATGGATTTAACATCGCAGAGTAGCCGGCATGGAAAGAGTCTTGTGTGCCCAGTCTATGGCAAGCTCCCAATCAGAACCATTTTTCCATGGAAGAGCTATTCATGTGTCCCGGCCTGTATAAAGGGACACACATGTGCAGAGTTCAGCATGACCTGAAGAAGCCCAAAAGATAATTTGCTCTGTTTCATCTTCTCCATCCTCAACATGAGTTCTGAAGCTCACGAGCAATAGACAGAAAATTATGAGTCAGGAGATCTTGGACCTCCCTTAATAAGATATCTCCTTAACCTCCCCTGAAAAGAGATCCCTGCAGATTTCAGTCTGGATCAGATGCAGAAGTGAAACCTCCTGTATGCCGGAAAGCGCTAGCTAGACAAGTCGTCGTAAATTATTGCCTAACTTAAGACAGAAGTGCAGTCTCATTGTTTTCAACAGCTACACTCAGGAACTGAGAGGGCTTTGCTGATCCTTTCTAATTGGATTACTGGGGATTAGAGTCCCCTAACTTTGGACGGTAGAGAAGGACGCTTGGCAAGAAGGGCAGCCTTCACTTTTCTTTAGCTCAGATGCCCACTTTTGGCCAGGGACCACCAAGAACCAGGCTTTGGAGCATTCAGGGCACTCTGAAATGTTGGTCAGCACTGTTGCACCTGCTTTGCACACCTGGATTCATCACCAGATTCCTTTGGGGAATTTCTGGAATCCCTGGACAGGGGTCTGCATGGCTGGTGATGTGTCAGAGCAGGGCTGGTGCCCAAGGTGAGTATGTTTGGGCACCTGCCGAGGCCCACGGTTCAGCTGCGACCAACTCACTACACCCCCCTGGATTTTCTCCTCCCCACCATGGCCACCTGCTTGTTACACTCCTGGGAAGGAAGAGCATGGGATGCTACAGTCTGGTTGTCCCTTGGCTCTTTGCTGGCCAAGCAAGCCAGCCAGCCACGGGCGAGCAAGGATGAAGATTACGATGAGCAGCAAGCAGTAGACTCACAGGTGGAGCAGGCATTCAGGGGGCCAACCTGAAGCAGGTAAAGGTAATAAGTCCTTTACCTGAGACCCTGGAAAAGTACCACAAGCTAGAAGAGATGATATCAAGCTAGAGGGATCTATGCTCAGGTCAGTAGAACATTGCGTCTGCGACTTCTGGCGTGTGTGTAACAGGCCAGGCAGAACACAGAAGGGAGGCGTGTGACCCTCCTCTAATATAATGTAGCTTCATATATTCAGAGCTGTCCATTCTTGTTTCCTGTCCTTATGATAGGAGAAGAGCCAAGTGCCTTTTGTACACCATCTTCATGTGCCTTCTGCATCTGTCCAAGCCATCCTCCCTTCCATCACTTTTGCAAGCTCACACCTCCTTCTCCAAGCCTTGCTGTTTTATAGAACACCTGCTGTGCTTTGGCTTCCTTCCCCTTACTTGTCCTCTCCCAGGTAGCAAACATTTATCCCCGTTTTCTCCCCTTATTTCCTCTGTTTCCCATTTTCTGTGACCTTTTCTTCACTTTTCTACATCCTAAATTTCCAACTGGTTGCACAGTGTGCCACTGTGATTGTTGAAAGCATTCTTTAATCGAGTTCCGTCTTTGATTGAATGGCTTGATTCACCCTAATCATGGTAGTTTTTCTCCCTTTTTAACGTCATGACATTTATGGATTATTTGAAAATTCTCTCTCTCTCTCTCCTCTCTTTTGTTTTAATCTAGCTTTTCTTCCTGGTGCCTTGCTAATAATCATCTACATGACACTTTTTTCCCTCTTTCAGCCATTCCAAAAGATGAAGCCACATTCCTGGCTATGTACTGTGCATGCAAATAAAGATCTTTTCCCTTGCTCTTGTCTATAGAGTGGCTTCCCGCAGCATGTATTCCACTTAATGATGGGCATTCCCACTGGATAGACCTGGTAGTAGGACAGAATGTTGCCTCATGCGTATACAAACACAAGCAGACGAGCACGAGTGATCTCTTCGGTAATCAGGTTGTGTGCAACTATTCCGTGTAGCGATGCAAGCTTGAGTTCCCAGATCAAAACGTATTGATTGCAAAACCGGTGCATGCTGAGCTTTGGCAGTATCATTTGGAAAGCTGGAGCCTCAACTGGAAAACAAAAATAAAAATGTTTTAATAAAAATAATAAATAAAATAAAAAAAATTAAAAAATGGGGTGCAATGGGGTGTTCTGGAGGATGTCGTGGACTCAGGAGAACTTTCATGAGGAGGTAGGAATTCTTGACAGCCAGAGTGGGAGACCGGTGGCCTGTGTACCATGTTGGGGACCAGACCGTCTCAGCCCCGGCCAGCATTGCAAATAAGAATTGTGGGAGGTTGCAGTTGGACCGTACTTGGCCGAGTGCACCTTCTCTGCCTTCCAATTTTGGATGTAACTTCCACTCTGGGACACTCGTGGCATGTTCTCTTCCTGTAAAAATGGTGTATGCCCCGTAATCTTCTTTTCAGGAGTGTTTAATGGGGGAAAGGTTAAAACGATCTCCCATCTGTGCCATGGTGCTGTGGACCATGCTTTGACCACTCCTCAGCTGCAATTTGACGTTTGAAAACCCAGCCAGGGAAAGGACGGCCAAATGGCGCGATTGACTTTTTGTCCTGCAATCCCCGAGACTCCACTGAGGGTGCAGGATCCGAGCCTGCCATGTCCTTGGTTTAGCATTTGCTTTAAATGTTCCATTTGCCTTTAGTGCTTCTGCCTGGAGCGTGTGTGTACATGTTATCTCTCAACAGATAAAATTAGACAATTCATGCCTTCTACCTCCCTTTTCACAAGCTACATTTCTTCCTTTATAACTCATCCCCCGAGAAAGGTTCATGACTGAAAAATCATTGCTAACTTCATTTTCCGTCTTCCGCGCACATTTCTTTCCCAGGGCAATAATAAGGAGTAATGGCCAACCCATCTTGCGAGGCCTGCGGAAGGCAGCAAAATGCCTTTTGGTGTTTTCTTATTTGTGGCCATATTTAACTTATTTTAAGGATGCTAATTTGTCTTCCTGGCTTGGCTGTTTGTCTTCCCATTTAGTGATCCTTTCGGCCCTTTCTGTGATATGTTCAGTGAGACTTTCTTTGCCCCCTGCTTCCGAAATTTTTTGTTTGGAGTAAACAAGAATGCAGCCCAATTGCATTCTTGTTTACTTTGAAGTAAACTGGTTTATTTACTGGACTATTCAGGCCATTATTGTCTCTCAAAGTTCTACACATCCATAAAAAAGAGATTGGGAGACAGGCCCTGCCTTCAGGCTTACAAACTGAAATGATGAGAAGCGCGAAGGAAGCGAAGTGGAGGGGGGAAGAAGGGGTGGGCAATTGATTTTTCAAGGCCGAAACAAGAGAGAGCTCTAGAAGACAACTTGATGGCACATAACCAAAAGAACAATGGGCATCTGGCTTCTGGAATTAAGCATTGTGGTCCAACAACACCTGGAGGTTATCCTTACACTAGACATTTCTAGAAAAGTTCTATCTAATGTACTGGATGAGTGATATTTCAAATCCTTAAAATAAAAGTATCTTGACGAGTGAGATATACACAGTCTGTTTCACTGTGGAAGGAGGAGGGAATATTTAATTTTCCAAGTGAAAACAAAACAGAATTGGCATGGAGATAAAAGCCACTTGTTGTTCTTTGGAGTCTGCTTTGGAAACCCTGGAGAGTAAATAACAAATAAGCAATACAAAATTTGCTTCAAATAATTTGGCTGGTGTCCCTTTAGATTTACGCTGGAACCATCACATGTCATTTCTAAGAATTTCTGCAGCCTCTCTGTCAAGCGCCGGAGAATATGCTCCTGCCATCTCGACAGAGGTAATGAATTTGGAGACAGGTGGTGTTCCTTGATTATACAGCATTATAATTGTAGACCTTTTCTTGCGATGTCTCTGACAGTTCACTTTTATATCTGGAATGACGTGCGGCTTAACTGGGTGCTTTTGCACCTCATCAAACAAGAGATGAATAAAATAGTTCGCTATGAGGCTGGAGAAAGGCCAGGAAATGGTGGCAGGGACAGAAGGGCTCTGTCTTGGGCCGTATCTGTGCATGTCAAGGGTCAGTTGAAAGAAGCTTCCTGCAGTGCAAAGCCTGAATGGATCGCGTCCTGAATTTGCACTGGCTTCCTCCAGCACTCTGGAGACAACTCAAAAGGATCAATGCAGAATAAAATGGCACGGCATCATATCCTGCCCAAGGCCCAGCTTCCATTTTGGGAAGCTTTCGCAGGCTGTGTTCCAGAAATGGGCAGGACCAAAGTGCCCCTGATTTTAGTTCGAAGCTCTTGATGCTGGTCAGGAAACCTGAAGAGTCGCACTTTGACCTTCTCAAAATGGGCAGTGGCCACACTAGTTGGGCTGAACTGAGCAAAAGCTGGGATACCGCCAAAGGACATGTAACTTGGGCTGAACTGACTTGTAAAATTGGTGTCCTCCAACAACAGGGGGGGTTGGACCCCATGGTCTTCCTGGCCCCTTCCAACTCTATTATTCTATGATTCTGTGTTAAAGGGCTCTCAAGTTGGGAGTACCCATCTCAATCATACTGAAGATTTTGACGATGTACAGCCAAAAATAAAAATAGCAGAACCGCACAGCAGAATTCTTGGTGGACTGTTTCCACAGTCCATGCATTCGCAACATTGAAATCCTGACAGTAATGAGGCGAGGTTTAAAATTCTTGTTCATGCCCAAGGCAAATCTTCTGATTGGTTTCACTGCGTTCCAGAGAAGATGTGTATCTCTGATGGAGAAAAATCTTTCTGCCATAATTATGACCTTTTTGCCTCGTGCAGCTTTTCCCCCTCTAGTTTGTGAGATCAAGCCTTTGAAAACAAGCAAAGACGCACAAACACATCCCTCTTCCCCGTCTCTAAGGAAGAATTGAGGGATAGTTCCCATTAATATTTCATCATCCATCCCAGTAGATGTGCTAAAAACAGAAAAACACACGCACAAATTACATCTTGGCAGAAGCATAATATTCCGACGTGTGAATTATTCCAAGAGGAGTCTTCATTTAAACCACGGACAACTCCAGTCGTGAGCTCTCTAACTCTGTAAAACTGTCTGGGCGAACACGCTGAGCTTCTCCTAACACCTTAACCAATTTTTAGCACATCCTGAAGTGACTTAGCAGTGCCTTCAACCTTTTATATTTTCCAATAACAGCCTGATGTCTTCATCTTATCTTACCTGAATTGGCTGTTCTGGTACTGCTGCCTACCGGCCACACAATCTTATAGATTTTAATGGCTCATTAGGTACTTACTCATTCTTACCTTAAACAGCATGGCCATTTTACAAAGAATGAACCTTTAAACAGAACTGCTTTTTTTAATGTAAAGTGTACCACACTACCTGAATTGGTAGGATTCAGGACGGTGCAGGCCAGCAACTTTGATCCGTTTTCCCTGTTACTTGTTCCTTCCATCTCTTCCCCTTCCTCTTCTTTCTTTCAATGCCATCCTTAGTGAAATATCCTTCATAGGCTCCAGGATTTATGTCACCTGGATCTCTTAAAAAAGGTGAAGGACTTCTTTTCCTCTTAAACAAACATCCACAGACTGTATTTTAATCCTGCAAACTGACAGCTGTCTCGCTCTTCATCTACATTCCTAACTTAGCTGTAAATAACTTTTTAATGCTATTTTTAATTCTCAGAAGAAAAGGAAACTGCCACCAGGATGAATTCATTACGATTTCTACTACCAGTGGGTTCTGCTACCAATGAATGGTATTTCTTTGCATGGGGTTTGGGGATGCAAGCAAAAGAAACAAGTACTTACCAGTAGGAACAGGAGTTGATCCTGGCTGGCTCAGATCAAAAGCCTCCCTTCCTTTGAGGCCAAATAGACATCCCTGGAAATTCCACATAAAAGCAACAAAACTCTCCTCCAACAGTTTCTCCCCTAGTAAATCTATTCAGATGCCTGACTGTGCCAATTACTCACAGGTAATACTTTACTAAAATAGTACAGGATCTCACCCTGCAGGAGTAGCAGCAATACTACTCCAGTATCATAAGGACATGCCCTTCCTTGAGGAGTAATTGGACCACTAGCAACTGCTCGATGGACAGGTAGAAACTTGGCCATCTAAACATGTGGATAGGCAAGCCACCTTGATATTGAAAGACAGGTATTTCTGGACATATCGCATGGCCAGAAACCTGAAATGACCACCTCTTGGTGACACCCAATGCTCTGCTAAGGATAGCATAAACAATGTTCCACAGATATTATCCCATGCACAGCACCAATGGTGTTTCCTGGCATGATGGGCTTTCCTAGAAAACCTCAACAACTGCTGGAGAGAGTTTACAAAATACAGCATCATTTGTGCTAATGGTAGATATTAGCTAATATGCTTGTAAGTAATTATCACGGTTCTCAGATATTGAAAACATTTGCAATAATCACAAAAGTCATTAAACTAAGACGGAATAAATTCAACAAAAATCAAGTGACAAGCTTGAGGAAGCCAAGCAACTGAAGAACCACCCAGAAAATGCCAAGAGTTTTCTAACATCCCATTGCTGGGGTGTCTAAAAGTCTGAGAAAAGGAGCGTCACCTCCTCACTTCTGAATATTGGTGCCACTGTAAAGAAGGCCATGCCCTTCTCAGCCCATCCTCAGCCATGCAGCAGCTGCTATTAATGCACTGTGATGCTCTGTCCTAGCGCTGAGAACAAGTTCCAAGGCTACTGGGCTAATCTGATGTACATCTGCCACGGATGTACAAGAATTTCATTCCAGTTCATTTCGCATCAGACCTTTATCTGCTCACACCCCAAAAGGTGAACGCAACTACATTCTTGAGACTGCAATCATGTTTGCAAAATGTGCACTTGGAAAAGTGCTTTTTCATGCGCTAGTCGAGGGGAAATACACATGTGGGCACATGGACAAAAACCACCTTTTATTGAGCCAGGTTGAGATACCAGCTGTGAACCTTTCCGGGCAGAGATGGCTTAAAGATGGTCACCTCCCAGCTGGATTATATAAGCCACTTTGAGTTTCTTGGGGGAAAAGCGATATAAATCTAAGCAATGTAAACTCTGCTAAGTTTGTGGGTTGCATTTCTTAGGAAGTGCCTTGTTTGGGACTGAGTCTTGTCTGGGACTGAGCCTCATTGTGCGCAGTGGGAGCTATTCTGGGGGAAACAGGCATAAGCATATGCCCCGTTTCCAATTCTATGCTCTCCGCTCCGCAAAACGCAGGCTGATTGAGCAGAGGGGCTGATGCAACCGTAACCTCGGAATTAAATTCTGATACCATCAAAACTGTGCTGTGAGGATTTGCTCGTTGGTTGCATATCCAAGAATTTTTGCAGTACATGCAAAGCAAAACAGCTTCATTTCAGGAGCATCATCTCCGATTAGCAAGCACTTTATTAGGGAGAGACATGCAAATCAGGGGCCTTGCTACAACTCTTTAAAACAGCGGCTGATGATTGCTATGTTGATGTAACATCTGACTGCCGATTCTGATGATGGAGAGAGGGTCGGCAGAGAGATTCGGCTTGCATGAATGCTGGAGGAACGGAGGCAATTTTCTGCGCCTGTTGCTCTTCAGGTGGGTTGACAGTGCCGGCACTCCAAAGCAAGTCGGGCAAAGAGGTTTCAGGAAAGCAAACTGTTAGAGGCCTTTTCTAATGCAGTGTGAACATCTTTACAAAGAATTTCCCCTTCCCTGTAGAAATTAATGCCTCATTTTGGCAGTTTAGCAAATGTTCTCTTTATTGGCTTGGCTGTTCTTATGAACATCTTGGCTTCTTTATTCCTTCCCATTTATGAGAGAACGGCAACTATAAACATCATGGGCTGAATACAAAGCTGGATTTTTTTTTGATATCTGCAGGTTATTTTTATGATTCATGTACTGTTATAATTTGGATGCTAATTTACCGTTTACTGTTCAATTTGGCTTTGATTGAGTACAACTTTCTCACTCTGCCTTCCAAGTGATGGGTAATGTCTGAGTATTTTGTATATATTCAAGGAGAGTTGAAGTATTATGTTGTTTACTGCTTTGTTTGGTGTGTGAGTCTGTATGTAGAAAGAGAAAGGGAAAGTGGAGTTTACTACGTATATATGTATGACTTGAAGCTGGCAAGGCATGGTCTCTCCATCTAGCATAATGCTTGTGTTCAGACAGTCTTTCACCACTGGGGTCCAAACCCAGTTTTGGTGTCCCACCGTAGTCAGTTTGGTCTTTAGAAACCACAACAATAACCAATGGCTTGACCTGTGGTTTCTCTGTACCACCATGGTTTGTTGTGTTATCTGAACCCAGGATCACTGTTTTCCTTGTCATGGTGTGCAGCCACCAAAGAGTTCTCTGGAAAGAGTGGCAGCTGAAGGAACTTTCCAGCCAATGTGTGGACCAGTGAGGAAGGGCAGGCAGCAAGCATAGGCATGGAGTGATGCATCCTGGGATTGAATTTCATGCACAGGGCCTAGTGGGATACATGCCCACAGCAGGAAGGCTGAGCAGAGGGGGTGGAAACCACAAAGAAGAAACGGCTGTATCGAGAAGATCATGACTAAAATGAACACGAACCATGGGCACCAGGCTGGGGTGCTTGTCCTGTTGTGCAACCATAACCAAGATTTTGTGTAGAAAGCATCTTTTGCCTCCATTATGGGACTCTGTTCTTCTCCATATCCTTTGCCCACTCATTTATCAAAAAATGCACCTGTGGTGCATACATAAATACATAGATTGACCGATTGATCGCTAGAATCAATACATTTGTGACAGCCTAACCCTGCTGCCCAGTCCTGATCCTGGTATCTGGTGGCTTCCACTCAGATCATGACCACTTAACCCCAGAGAATTCACTGGGACCCACAGAGAACTAGTTCTGCATATCTTTGACTGTTCATAGCCTAGATCTGTTTGTGGATCCTGCTTCAACGTGCTGCTACTATGCAAGAAGGCCCTGGCACTAACCTTGACTTAGCTTTAGATTGCTCCTGCTGCCTTGTCCACCTGCGTGTGCTCTCAGAGGGATCCGTGTGAGGTGTCCTTAATCTGAGCCTGGAGGAAACATTGCAAACCGTTGGGCTGTTTCAGGACTGACCAGCAGATGTCTCTGTGACACATGCCGACGTCTCACCCATTCCCCCAGCCATGGCAGCATCCTGTCCCTGGCGTTGAGTCTTGTGCATATGTTTCTCTTTCATTTTGGGTTCTACGGCCAGCCCTAGGTGCTTCTGTTCCCCATCAGCCTCCACAGGCATGACGCCTCACGGTGGCATGACTTTGGCAACGCAGGCATTTGTTCTTTTGGGAAGGCACCTTTCCCCACATAAGGGAGATGATTGCCTGAAGTAAAATGAACAGACTCCCCTGGCATGTTGAGCCGCTTTTCACAGTGTACACAAGGCCCTCGTTGGGACACTGCAGATGAAATTGCAACGGATAACCTGGATTTCGTATTACATTCATAATGATGACTCTTTTTATCCCTTTGTCCTTCCTCCAAAGAGTTTGAAATGGTATAGGCTGGCCCCCATCCATTTGCAACCTCGCTTGTTTGAGGAGATGATGTCCAGTGCAAAGAAGAGGTTCGCAGCCTGGGCTTCTTTTGGATCTGCCTTTCTGGGCTGTGATTGTAGCTAGGCTATTGCTGTCCAGAATCAGTTTCCCATGCTCTGGGATGGGAACTTTCCCAAAGTACTGGCTACTTCAAAAGAGAGCTGCCAGGATGTGCTTGGATCACATCTCATGGGTCTTAAAAGAGGTTCATCAATTGGTGGGCTGCTGCTTCTGAGCTCAAAGCAAAGTATCAATACACTTTCCAAGCCCTAAGGAGCTTGGGAACCTTCTGCGTTGAGCCTGTTGACACACAGCTTGCCCATTCACAACGGATACCTTACTCCAAGCACTTACTCCGTCAGAGGGTGTTTGGTGCTGTTTTGGTGCTGGTGCTTCCATTATGCACACTTTCAGCTAGGAGAATCAGGGCCATTATCATCATTCAGGTATCGGACCCAACCTGTGCATTTTCCTTGCTGTTCTTATTGACTTGTTTTCTGTGCTCCGATTCATTACCCTGTGTGCTTGTTTCGTATTGTCGCAAGCTTTCCCAGAGTCGATTTCGCAGAAGGGCAGCAGAGAAGTAGTTGAAACAAATAATTACTCAGAGTTTGGAGTCCCGGCCATTGCACAGATCCTGCTGCTGCACCTCAACCGCCATGCCTTGTCCTGACAAAGAAACCCAAACGGCAGCAGCTACCACAGGCAGGCAGGAATTCTGCACAAGTGCAGCCATTCAGCACTATTTATTTATTTACTCCTTTTCTAGGTCACAGAACAGCAAGCAACGTATCCTGGTATTGGTCAATGCATTTGTCGACCCTCTCTCACGTTTTCACATGAAGAGCACCTTCCAGTTTGGATTTGACGCAACCGGATAAACACCTCGGCTTCAAACTAGGTCCCCATTGCTCAACATGGTCAAAGGGCTGCCCAAGATGGGGATTCACAAGCCATGTCTTTCCCTCTCAGAGAAAATGCCTGAACTTGCCTCAGCAATACTGTTCTATTGAGATTCAGAATATTTCTTGATTGTGATGATTGAGGGAAAGACATTGGCTGCATTACTAACTATGCCATTATTGTTTCAAAGTGCTGATCCCGTTTAAAGCTAAATTAAATGCAGACGTAGTTTTTGACCCTGATGCCCCAGTTAAAAGTAACTCTCTGAGCTTCCCCGCTTCCTTTTCCCTATTTCTTGAATGTATATTTCCCTACCCTTCCCCATGACAGACTCCTGAACTTGCCTCCATGGGTTTTTGGGAGAATGTTTACCTTTGACAGTGAGTTTTAAATGAGAAGTAATCACATTGAAGAGCTTCTTTCGTCAGACAAATTATATATTTACATACAATTCTCTAATTGGTTTCAAGATGCAGCACCTGTTAGAGGTGGGTGTGCTGTTCATTTAGCCATAACGAGATGAAGCACGAGTTCTGTACCACAAAAAGAAGGAGGTGACACTTTGGTAAAGAAGATTCATTAATGTTACAGTAGAGTTGCGGGATTAAAGGGACAAATCATTGAAGTTGACAGCAATGTTGTAAGCTAAAGGGCTTCCATGAGCCCTTTGGTTGCTTTGTCGTTTGAGAATTTGGGGCAACTCATCAAGGGTATTTCCTGGAGAATTTGGAGAGCAAAGGAACAGAACTCAGCTAAAAGAGTTGCGAGAGATTCACCCCTCCTCGCTCCCCATTTGCAGGCTGTCAAATCAAGGGCCTTTTTAGTAGTTTGTGGGAAGAATGTAAACAGGAGTGAAGGACTCACCCTGCTTCCAGTCTGCAATATTCCTCCAGTCTCTCTCCCGGAAAGGTAAAGGCTTCCCCTTGACATTAAGTCCAGTCACGCCTGACTCTCGGGGCAGTGCTCATCTCCGTTTCCCAGCCGAGGGAGCCAGCGTTTGTCCGCAGACAGTCTCCGTGCTCATGCGGCCGGTATGACTAAACACCGAAGTGCACGGAACGCTGTCACCTTCCCACTGAAGTGGCACCTTTTTATATCCTTGCATTTGCGTGCTTTCGAACTGCAAGGTTGGCAGGAGCTGGGACGGAGCAACGGGAACTCACCCCGTTGTGCAGATTTGAACCGACGACCTTTCGATCTACCCACTGCACCACCTGCAGTCCCTCTCTCCCATACTGGGACACTATTTCTCTCTTCACCTGTCTCTCTGTCCCCCTCACTCCCTCTCCAAATTTAGTTCCATCGGTAAAAAGAAAGGATCCTATTTTTCAGCCCTCTTTCCGAGTTGGCTCTGTGAAGGTCAGGCACAGAGGAATCTTGTTCCTGTGGGGAGAATGAGAAGGGATGGCCAAAGAAGCAGCCCTGCTTATTACTGCCAGCATGTGCAAACACCCCATGGCAGCAACAGAGATGGGATTAGGTGCCCTGGCCCCAAGATTGTGTGCGCCTTGGGACCGAAGTATTTGAAGGTCCACCTTCACTCACATTAGCATGCTGGTACATTGCATTCAGCTGGAGAAGACTTCTCATTTGTCTGCCTGCGGGCCTTTTCTGCAGTGGACCCACACCTCAGGAGTAAGTTGCCATCCCAGGGTCCACCAGACACCCCGCCCCCCCTTGGCTTTTTCGAAGACCCTGAAAACCCTGGTCTTGCCTTGGTTGTGTGACTGGATTGGATTATGGCCACAACAGTTGTGTGTTCCAGGCTTTGCTTGATGCTGGTGTTTGTTGTTTGTTTTTAGATCATTTGCTGCTGTTGCTGTTTTTATTGTTTTTACTACAACTTTGGCTTTTATTAAATGAGTTTTATCATTGCCTTGGGAGGGCTTCGGGCCCAAAAGGCAGCCGGGGCATTTTTTAAAGCAGGAAAAACGTTCCCACAAAATCGCCACTCTCTCTCACACACATCAAACTGAAACCCCAGTGGTGTTTTAAAACTGCTTGCCTCCGGGCTAGATTGAATTTGAAGCAAATCTTGTTGAGCAGCTCGAAGAGAGAGACGAACCATTGGTGTTGTTCTGGCTATTTGCGATAGCCCTTCCCAGCCTCAGATCTAGCATTTCTACTTTGGTAGTGGCTGGGAGCTACCTGTGACATTTGTGGTGTTGCCACTCACCTCACTGCTCGCTTTCCTTTCCTTTCGCACTGGGCAGCTCCTTCCCTGTGTGCGCCCACAGCTGTACCTCCATTCATGCCCTCTGAGTGCCAGGAGAGCTGACACTCCCAAAACGAAACCATACGATCATCACGCTTCCGCCAAAAGGATGAATTACAAACCAAGCGGAAGCTCTCACATGCCACTCAGTGCCCAAGTGAGCCAGATGTGCTTTGCAGGCACCTAAAAAGTAGCGCCACAGCTGCCAGTGGGACCTGACCGGGAAGATGTCAGGGGCTGGTTCAGTGCACAGTGCTGGAGCTCAGATTCAGGAGTGTAGAACTGATCCTGCCTAATCTTGGAAGCTAAGCAGGGTCGGGCTGGCTCGAAATCTGGCTGGGTGACTTGAATCCTGCATTGAGCAGGTGGTTGGACTCAACTGCCTCCTAGGCCCCTTCCAACTGTATGGTTGTATGATCGGTGATCCCACAAGAAGTGGAAGATGGAATCACTTGGATCCTGGAAAGTGAACCTGGTCCCACCATTGCGGGTTCATCCCAGAGTTTCATGCAAAAGACGGCTGTAATTCTCTCTCTTTCCTTCTGCCCTCAGGAACTGTCAGGCACTGTGCTTCAAATGTCAACTGCAAAAGACAAGTAGAGGTTGCACAAGAGAACAGCCGTCTTCATTAAAAAAATAAAAAATCCATCTTGGGCAAGCAGCCTTAAGAGGATTGGAGAACACAAGGCAGCAAATACCAAAGGCTGCAGGGGGAAGAGGAGAAGGAAAGGAAACCAGGCTGAAGGCAAAGGACTTAAATATTCAGCCCAAGCCTCAGCCAACACAAAGCCGAGCTAATCAGCGAAGTAGAAAATATTTGTCAAGGCAATTACAGCTGACAGAGATGCAGAATAGCCATGTTATGGTTGGGAACTCCACCAGCATCCTTGGCAGGAGAGACTGGTCTTGAAGTCTAACTTAAGAGGTGCTTTCCAAAGGTTCTGTTGGACCAGCCAGTGACTTAGACTATCTCCAAGTAACCAGGCGGTACTTCAAATAGACTAAGCTGCCAAAGTGACATTTCTGCCAGGTCATCTCAGTCCTTCTTGAGCGTGGTCTTTCTCAGAAGGCACTCGGAATATGCTTCTCTTCAAAGCTGTTCTTTGATGGTGCTCAAAACGAGGTGTGACAGATGGAGGAGGGAGGCATGTGCTTGGCTACTGGAAGAAGTACGTGTTGATTGCCTGTTTTTGGCTTCTGAGCAGAACTAAGTGCAAGGACTGGCTAGCCCTTAATGCCTCTCACAGTGCCTCATTTGCCACATGCCGTGGTTGCGGAAAGGCACTGATTATGTTGATCCCGGACACATCAGCTGAAATGCTTCCACACAAGGAGGAAATGTGAGGCCAGCTTTGGAATTCCATCTTGATGACTGTGCTCATAATGCAGGGGTTATTTGTCATCTCTGTGAAATTATTCTCCATTGAGAACTTAAATGGTGTGTTCCTATGTGTGCACACGCACTCACTGATAGAGAGAGAAGGGGGGCATTTCTCTTAAAAACATGCTTCTGGAATTTGCTGCTACAATGTATCCCTGTAGCCTGAAGTGCCTGATCCTGCCTAATCTTGGAAGCTAGGCAGGGGCAGGCCAGGTCAGAATTGGGATGGGTGACTTGAGTGTATGATTCCATGATTATTGTTGTAAACTGCCCAGAGAGCTTTGGCCATGGGCAGTATAACAATGCGGTGGTGATGACAGCTATTGGTTCTCTCCAACAATGGTTCCTAGCCAGGACAGCTAAACTAAACCTCCCGTTTTAGAGTAAAGGTGTAGGACTTTGGGCCCATGGGGAAAAATTGGCCAACCCGGAGACTCAGTTTAGCATTCCCAGATTCCTGAAGTGGCTGTGCACCTTTACTCCCTATTTCCAATGATTTGGTGGTTTCCTGGACTTGTGCATGTCTCCCTCCATCGAAAATGCTTGTCTTGAATTTAATTATTGGCCATAAGAGCTTTAAGCTACAAAAGGCCAGTATCTGGACCTACCTCATTTAGCTTGGGCCCAGTTCCCGACAGAAAGGGGCCAGAGAGATTTTCCAAAACATACTTGGGTCCTTGGGCTGGGAAGGGTTCAACACCATGGTTTTAGAGACAAAATATCTCCGGAAATGTGGAAAGCAGTTGCTTGATTAGGTGGTCTGACCCAGTAAAGCTGCCTTTCCTTTCTCATTCTGCATTTCCTTGAGCTACAAATGTTCTTTGTTCTGTTTCCATGCTTCCCTTTTCCTTTCTGATTGGTATCGACACCTGTCTTGTGCCATATATCCCTTTTTTTTATTTCAGTTATATGACCTTTTATGAAATACTTTCCCACACAGGCAAACACAACCAGGATGATTGACTTGTGCATCTGTCCTTAGTAGTGAAATTCTACCTAGGTCTACTCAAACACAAGTCCCATTGAGTTCAATGGGCTTGGGTATAGAAATGAAGCCTCTTACTGGCAGCAGCTAAAACTTGGGCAGGAGATTTATTTTAACCATCCCACATGGTGGCACAAAAGCTGGATATTCACCATGTTGATGAATTCCTGGGCATGGAATTGACCTACCAACTGCGTGGGAAGAGCCACCAAGGGTGGCAGAGGGATGGGATGAAGGACCATGTCGTATGCCCTTCCCATGGTCTGGCTCTCTTTTGCTACAGCTGTCTAGATCAGCTCAGTGCCCAGAAGTCCAAGCCCGGAGAGTATCTGAGTAGCTACAGTTATATATTGGCCTCCTTAACCTGAAGGAAGAAGGTCATCTGCACCTTCTAAGTCCTTTCTGGGCTCAGCTATGATATTACAAACACAGGTGGGAACATCTGCCCCATTGGGCATGGGAAGGGTGGAGAAAGCTTTGGGCTCCTTGTTTCCATACTCACCTGTGGGAAGACAGCAAGTTTGGTTCTCAAACTCAGTTTCATAGCCATCCGTCTGAGCAACTCCAGACCTTTCTGCTGGCTTTAGGATGTGCCTGTGCCCTTTTTGTCCCTGTGGTCCAAAACAGTGCCTGTTTCAGCACAGTGATAAAAGTATACATTTGGCTAAAATGTGAGTTATATTTTATCATCCCATTCTTCCGCATTGGTTTATTATTTTCTCATTTTGAATCATTCATTAACTGCATGGAAACATTATTTATTTATAGCAGGCCTACAACTTCCACCCACCCAGTCTAGTCTGGTCAATGGTGAGGGAACATGGGAGTTATTTGGGAGGCCATTAAAGGTACAGCTTAGATTTATAGTAACATAATCGTGGTTAGATATATCTTCCTGCAATTCAGCTGCTAGTTTGGCTGCTACCAGCTATTGCATTTACTGTATGATGGCCGCAGATTTTTTTAAATTTCTTACTGGAGAGAAAATCAGAGTACATAGTGAAGAAGGCACAGGAAAGGCTATGCTGCATTACTCCATCTAGAACAAGTTCTCCTTGCAGGATAAATATTATGAAGAGGACTATGTAACTTCTTGAACAAAGAAAGAACTGCCATTAAAATGAGTGTGTGTGTGTTGGGGGGGGGGGAATCTTGCTCTAAAGCTTCCATCCTGTCTAACTTACCTGGGACTAAGGCTCATTGAACTCAGTGGGATTTAAGTTTGAGTAGACCTATGCAGGATTGCCCCATAGGGATGCATACACAGCTTTCTGCTACAGCTTTCATGATCAGGGCTATTACCTTCAAGATGGGGATGTGTTGTGTCATTAAATAGCAGTAGGCATTTTAAATCAGGATACTGTTGCTGCGAAGGGGTGGAAATTTTCACTCTCTCAAAGAGCGTGTTTCAAACAGGCAACCTACCTTGTATTGCTATAATTCAATGTTTCTATAATTCAATAAATGCCTGCTACATCTGCCATTGGCACAAGTGGTAATTACCAAGAGAAGCAATCAACAGGTCCCTTTCACTGTCTCCATAAACGGCGGAAGGACTTCAGAGGCAAGCTAATTCAAAGGGACACCCACATGCCCCTCACTCCTCAGATTAAATTCCTTTATTATTACGGGGATTCTTTGAAAGCTGAAGTAGGGGGGGAAAGGGTCCAAAGGTGGCAGCGGGAATAATTAGAAGCATGTAAGGCACGGTGCATTTACACACACAAGGAGAGACTTAAGAGCCTTCCGTTATTTTTCTCCTGGAAGAGGAGGCAGTTTCCAGAGAGCGAGATGAAGTGGTGAACAGAAAGTGCTTCAGATGAAATGTTCCCGGGGGACCCGGATTAATTCTAACCAATAATATGAGGCTCAGACACTTTCAACCGTTGGTGCCTGAGTTGGGTGGAAACAAAAGACTAGAACTGAGCTAAAAGTGCTGTGAGGATATTTTATGCTCATCTCTGTGCATCCCAAAATGTCCCTTGCTTTTGTGTTTTTCTTCCCAAGGTGGAGCCCTTAAAAGGTGCAGACTTCCCATCCCCAAAGCAACCATGTCATCCTGTGCGGTTGTAAGAAATCTGCAATGGCAAGAGCCAAGCAAGAGACAGCCACAGCCCGGTGGCCTCTGGTTGGTTGGATTTGGGTGATGTCATCATTTCAACACATGGGATTGTCGCCGAATCCCCATGATGTCATCAAGTTTGCTCTGTGACAGGCTGGGATCACACGGTGAAGAAGAGAGACGCTCACGTGTGATGCTGCAGCTGAGGCAGAGCTCAGACATGCACAGACAAAGTGGCAAAAGATGCAGGAGTGTTGGGGGGTTTCCAGGGATGCTTGGGACCCCTGCGGAGCATGTTGATGCCCTCAGAAATGATCAGACACCAGCAAGCTGTGCAGCTCTCTGGAAAGAGCAGTAACCAGGCAGCTCCACTGACCTTCGCACTCAGAACAAACCCTTCGGGGAGAAAAGCGAAACACAACAACAAAGGCCATTGAGTCTAGGATCCTGTCTGCACAGCAGCCAAGAGGCCCTCTCATGGGAAATGTAGAACAAGGACATAAATGCAATCCAAAAACCAGAGCAGCCCTCCCTGTAATTGTAAACTCACATTTCAGGGAGTGACATTCTAGCTTTCATTTGCACTGACAAGCTACTTACCTGCATGCTGGGAGTTTGGATCTACTCATTTATTATACTTCCCAGGGTCCAACCCCTTACCTACCTTCCTTCCTTCCTTCCTTCCTTCCTTCCTTCCTTCCTTCCTTCCTTTCGCAGACTTATATGCTGCCCCATTTGCCAAAGCCTCGGGGCAGCTTACAACATAAATAAATAAATATCATTAACACAATTAATTATATGAAGCAACAGACTTCTGTACAGGATGAGCTTAATCTCCTTCTTTACTGGGGCTATTCCAAGTTTCAAGTTTTGGAGGAGGAAAACTGAAATGCAGAGATTTTTCCTGGGGTGGTCTTTCTCCATACTTTCTTAATCAGTCACAGGGCAGTGTTGTGGTAGACCTTTGCTATAGCAGATTTGAGATTTCTCACAAGGCTTTTGTTCCAGGGTGTTGCATATATGTTGCCATCCATATATGCCCAGCCGCCCCTTGAGATCGGCGGGAGAGGCCCTTCTCTGGGAACCCTCCGTGAAAGCAATTAGGAGGGTAAGTACTTGGAGGAGGGCTTTCTCTGCGGTGGCGCCTAAGTTATGGAATGCGCTCCCCAGAGAGGTCCGCCTGGCGCCGTCGTTATTTATTTTTCGGTCCTAGGCGAAGACCTTTTTATTTAAGTGGCATTTTAACTGTTAATATTATTGGATTTTATCTGGCCAGGGCGGCTTGTTTTATATTGTATTTTTGTATTTTTAATCTAATGTTTATATTTTTTTTATTTTAAGATTATAATTATTTTAATTTATTGTTGTAAGCTGCCTCGAGGCTTCAGCGAATGGGGCGGCATAAAAATGTTTTAATAAATAAATAAATAAATAAATAAATAAAATGTAAAATTTAACCCAAGATTTGCCTTGCTTAAAAATGGCCACATGAAAAAATCTGGAAACCACGGGAGAAGGTCTGGAGGACTACAAGGATGTTTTGAAAAACTCCTGCAAACTTTTGTGAATGCGAGACCAGGAGAGATGCTCATGAGAAGCTGATTCCAACCCTGGGTCTGCCTAGGCCAGTATGGAAAACATGGACAGCCAGGGCTTGGGACTGAATTTGGGACCTTCTGCCTACAGAGGAGGGCTCTAACGCAGCACTACAGCCCCTTCAAAGTGAGAGAATCTCAAAAGGGCTGTGCCATCTGATTATTCCAAACTTGTGGATTGGTTCTCTAAGCTGAAAAGGGCCCTCTGTCTGACTGAGAGCTGCCACAAACCTTTCCCCCTGATTAAGTGCTCCCAAGACTTAATTTTTAAATCAGACAAGTGCCTGGTCTCCAAAGTTACACGGAAGCCAGTGTCTCTTCAGGTTTAAGTGCTGCCTCTTAATATGAGACACACAAGGCATCCTGCAGATAAAAGAGTTCTTTGCACATAATTGGAAGCAATCTTCTTTAAAAAAAATCTTCAGTTCCCGTCTCCTGGGATGGAGATCTGGAATTGAAAGCAAATGTTGGTGCTGAGTCACTTGGTCTAGGCCGAAGCCTCAGCTCAGTTAAGCCCTCATATTCTCCCAGGGTTAGCTGAAAAGTGACGTTTTCCATTGCAGCCTGCTCCCTCCTAATTCGCTCTGGTTGCAACCGGTCTTTGCTAAGCTGCCCTCAGCCTCCTGAACTAAATCAGAGCTCACTTAGCTGAGGAGCTTGGCAGCAGATTCACACAAAGCAAAGCTATCCCAAGGCTTGCTGGCGAGGACAGAATTCCCATGCGCCACTGAATCAGCCTTCGGTCTTAGGAACAACAAAATGACATGGGTACAGTTTGGGGCTGTTCCAACAGAGAGCTGCCTCCAACATGGCGGAAATGGAGATGAAACTGTGTGACATCTTGGACTGGTGTTGGCCAATTGGAAAGTTGGCTGCTTGGTTGGATATTTCCTAGGGCTCCACACAGCAAGATGCGGGTGTTTGGGACCTTCCCCTGATTTGTCCTTTGCCCCACTGACCAATGGATTGTGACCACCAATTGAAATTTCACCCTCTATTAGGGACAGGTGTGTGCACGAGGGTAGGGTTAGGGTTAGCAAAACAAGGTCTCCTGGCATGGTTGTGATGGTTGGAACGTGTTTAGAAGGGGCAGAAATGATGAGCAGTGCAGAAAAAGCTGCTCAAGGAAAGCTTTTTCAAAATCGCCCTCTTTTCAGTGGAAGCTTAGCCCTGTATTAGGGTTAGGGGTGTGCACCAGGGTAGGGATAGAGTTAGCAAAAGGGGGTGTCCTGGCATGATTTTGATGGTTGGAATGTGTTTTAAATGGGCAGAAATGATGAGCTGCACAGAAAAATCTACTCAAGGGAGGCTTTTTCAAAATTGCACTTTTTTCAATGGAATCTTAGCCCTGTATTAGGGTTAGGTTGAAATTTTTTTTTTTTTTAGGTTGAAATTTTAGGGGTGTGCTCTAGCGTAGTGTTAAGCCAGTGATGGTGAACGTATGCCATACATGCCACAGTGGGGACACAGAGCCCCCTCTGTCATCACGGGAGCCAAATCACCCCAACATCACCTCACCTGCCGAGCTTTGGATAACAGTGAACATAGGGGCCATGTGCACACTCAGGAAGGAGTAGCTGCGTCTCATGATGACATAACAAACCTCTACTCATCAGCTGCATCTTGTCTGAGCTTTGGCATGGCCGGTCAATTTGCTCCCCAGGATTGATAGCTATTTGGACTGGGTGTGCGCTATTTTTCTAAACTAAAACCTCAGTTTTCAGGTTTTACTGTAGTGTTGGCACTTTTTAATAAATAGGTGGGTTTTGGCTTGCAGTTTGGGCACTCGGTCTCTAAAAGGTTCTCCGCCACTGCTCTAGAGGGACCCATAAAATCTCCCTCTATCCATGAAGTGGCATAATGGCAACTTGTAGTCCCTTGGGATGACAGTCCCCGAACCTGTGTCCTTATGCGAGTCCAGAAGCTCAGCTTCCTTCATTGATCTGTGCCAAAAAACCAGTTCTAGACCTGTCCCACTCTGTTAGGGTGCAGCACTAATTCAGTCAAGTCGGTGTGTTTTAATTGGCCCTTCCCGTCGTGGCCACCCAAGAATATTTGCATTGCAAGCGGGAGCAATTCATAGATTCTGGAGAAATCAGCTTCCCCCCAGGGTTTCAGCTGAGCTCAGATGGAACGGGGGGGATGTTGAGGTCTCGTGGAGTTTTCCTGGGGCTAGCAGTAAATTCCCACTCATCAGGATGTTCCTGAAGGGTGTGCTTGTTCACCCCTGCTCATATTTGGACTCCAAGAGCAATTTTGGAAAGGTTGATGCTATCTTGCTCAACTAGGCAGTGTGTCAAGCTGAGAATCATCTACCAGTGGGTCAGAACCTGGTAGGAGGCCTGTGTCTAGCAACACACCTGGATCCTTCTTTGAAACGCACCTGAGCTTCTCCCCAGATGATAGAACCAGCACTTCTCTTTGGCTGGCTTTGTGTATAACCAAGTTAATGACTGCAACACACATTACGTCCTGCAAAATTGGTATAAGAGATTGATAACACTAATAACCCACGGCTTCATTTGTTTCCAGTAACAATGCACATATTTCACCCTGTTGGTTTGTAGTAACTAAGAACTCCTTACCTGCGTGCAGGCTCAGCAATCCTTGAAGACCCAGGACTTCTCATCTGATTTATTCCGACCCTCTCCTTTGCATATCGTTTGTCCGTGCACGTGCACCTGTGTGTTCACCTGAGCCAGCGCCACTTTCTCCATCACCCTCGAGGAATGCGGGGCAGCAAAGGCGAGCAGCGGGGCATTTACAACCCGAGCACACGATTTGTTGTGTGCTTTCATGTGGTTTCCTATTTTCATTTTGCTGTTGCTTTTCCAACTCACTGAATTGGCAACATGCATTTCTCTCTCTTGTCGTTGGCAATCACGAGACAGTCAGACAGAATGTTACTCTTTCCTGATAACAGGCTGGGCAGTAGTAATAAACCTTGCCTCTTAGGTGAAAAGGTAGCTCACATCCTTTCTTTGTTCTCTGTCAATCTGGTGCCCAGCTTTCCCTTGGGGAATTAAAGAGGCAGTCAGATTTGCATCACAAGTTGAACGTCTTAAAGCATGTTCCATTTACACAATTCTTCTGCTGCATCAGAGATGTATTAACCACACCGATTATAATAAATGATGGATCTACTTCAGTGGAAATTTACTGGCAATCCATTAGCAAAACCACACTGCACAGTATTTCTATAAAGTTGTTTTGGGAAAATGAGTCTCCCAAGTTTAACTGCAGATTTGGGAATGAGAGAGTTCTCTTTGTTGAAAAATAAACTCTGCTTTAGTACTTAACAATTCTCACGGGTGTTCAGCATCAGCACCTGAAATGGAAACAGAGGCAAACAAAGAAACAAAACACAGTTTGGCCACTCATAGGCAAGGGCAAGAAATCTGTTCGGTACACATTTTAACATGTATTTAGTCTACGGGCACCATCAAACCAATGCACACACCAACATTCAGTCCTCCTTTGACATGTGCACTTCCAAATTTTGCACTGAGTTCTTCAGTGAAAGAAGAGTTTGCAAAAAGATAATTCAGACCTCAGGACTTGCTTGTGGGAGGGATTGTTGTGTGGGGGAAAATGTGTAAGTCAGTTAATAACGCACACAAAGTTGCACACTTTTGGAGAAACAGCTCAAAATACTTCTGCATTTTCATGTAATTTTTTTTTCAAAAAAAAGTCTCAATAGTTTCTCAGGAGGAACTATTCTTAGGACAGGGAAAATTTTCCAAATTTGAGATGAATTGAACTTCATCCAAAAGGGATGAAGGGAAAAATAAGAAACATTTGCATTATTATTATTATTAATAATAATAATAATAATAGGCAGTTTTATTTCCATATGTGCTGATCAAGAACCGACTCTACCCTTGTACTTAGCAGGCATTTTGGCCTACAGTTTTGACTATTTTCCTTGCTTACTGGGGTAGATGGGAACTGAAGTCCAAAACTGCTAGAAGGGGCCAGGTACAGGAAGGCTGCTCCAGGATTAACGTGGAGCATAGGAGGGGTAGTCTGGCCTGAAATGCTTGAAAGGCCCTGGTGGGACTCCAGAAATGCTACTGAAGCAGCTGTCCAAGGTCCTGAATTCCTGCCTCTTCCACCATCCGTCCCTGCTGCTATCTGCCTCCGATCCCTTCTTTCTAGGAGAACCCTGGGGGAAAATGGTGGCTACTGCAAATGAAAAAGGAGGGTCCTCGCCGTCTGAGCTTTGGCCTTAAATATTGCTGCTGGTCCCTGACTAAAATTAAGTCCTTCCTAACATGAGTTGGAGTGAGTGCTTGACACACTTTCGAGCAACTGCCTTCTTGAACTATAATGCTTCAATGATCACACACGATTTGGTGTCTCTAGAGATTTGGGAAAGATGGCTAGTTTTCAGGGGAACTGAAGCAGGTTCTGCCTTAGAACACTTCCCAATGAAGATCCAAGCAAGGTGACACGAGCATTACCTTTGAATCCCTCTTAATATCTGGACAAGTTGATGATACATTTTGCTTGTAGGCAACCACAGGTGAGTACACTTGATAAATGGCCTGGCCTTTGACTGCAGGTGGCGAGGGGAAAATGTCATTCTTGAAGAATAATGACCCAGGTCAGAGTTGCCTTTATGTGCCTAATCCGTTCTGACACATGGTCTTTTGTATCCCCACCACCACCTCGCACGGAGAAGAGAGAGATCCAACAGTGATATTTCGTACATGTCGGCCCCGGCCCCCTTGGGTTAATGCATTCCACAGTCTTGTTGTTTACTTCTCATTAAGCTAAATGTTTTATGCAAATCATCTGACATAAAGCCAGACGACCAATCTAGAAAGGCTGTAATTCCATCTGATGAGTTCATTCAAATGAAATCTGTACTTAATTTCCATAATTATGCTACCCTATTCTCATAATGTGAACTGATTGCTACAAAAACACAAAATAACTAAAATGCATTTAGATTTAAAATATGAAAATGATAAGTCCCTTTGGGCACAAGAGTTATGTTTTACAAACAGTTTCTTGATTTTCCTACTCCCTCTTTTCTTCTCTCACCCCCACAGCCTAATAATATCTCTTTATTTAAGGCTGTGCTAATTCAGAGTCCAATAAATGACTTCTAATGTACTTTTGTCTTGGTTGAAAAATAAAATGGGTGTAGCAGTCTGTGCTCACATGTGCAATTATATTAATGGATTATGCTGCTGAGTTTGGAGACTGCCATCTTCATATCCACACAGCTTAAGCTAAGAGCACAGGTTGTTACTGACAAGTCTTAAGTATTTTCTTAATTAGAAAATCAAGCCAATTAAATCACCACTGCAGCAAGTGAAGCTTGGAAGAGAATTAATACAGCTGCCTCTAGCCGGACACAGGTGGCTGGTTCTAAGGTACTGCGAATTTGAACTACATTTTGCTCTGTCCACTGCAGCTTACAGGAATGTGGTACAAGGCAGGACAAGTAAGGATGGCATTATGAGTTGCTTGCTCTTATTCATCAACTATCCTATTACCTCACAAGGCTTGCAGGATCTTCAAAATATAGAACCCATGAAAGGTGATGTTTCTAAGGAGTTTGGTCTTGAATCGTGTGCTTAAAAAACCCCCCAACAATTTCAAAGCTTCTCTCCATCATTTGGCACGAATGTATTTTTCTCTTAGTTTCGAAGAGAAGTGCTCTGGAGAAAGGAGCTTCAAGGTTGCTGACAGAGGTCTTTCGGCCTACTCATTCCCAAGGCTCCCATTGGTTGCTGCTTGCTCATGGGAGTAACTTGGGCCAAGAAGACAGCAGCCTCTTCCTCACCCACCTGCCTGGTCACTTTGATCACCAGAGGTCAGGCTTCTGGTGGTTCTGCATGGATTTCTGTCCCAACTGCAGCTCACTCGGGGAAGGACTATAAGCACAGCAGCTCCATTTCTGTGAGACTCCCTGTAACCAATGACAAAGAAATTATCATGTTACTTCTAACCTCCAGAAAATATCCCTCCATTCCAAAAACTCGTCCATGATGGACCAGTCATACTTTTTATTGATATTCCTTTTTCGTATTTATTTACTTTTTTGCCTCGAATTTACATAGACATGGAGCAGGAATTTAATGTTGTAAATGAATAAATATCGCACGGCACATACTAGAGGCATTCAGGTGCTAGCACTTCTCCTGGGATCCTACCTAGAACTGTGGCCTAGAAGGCCTTCCACTGAATGACAGAAGGCTTGGCCTGCTCTGTCATTCATACTTTGGTGACTTCTAGAAGTACCACAACAGGTTTGAGGCCACTCTTGAAGACTGTCCAGACCTTGGTGTATAACTCAACAGATAGGAGCCACATGCTTCCCTTTCACCTCTTTTCCGACAGGATTAGTTCAAATTTCTGCCTTGGAACATAGAAAGCTCTACCGGATCTGGTTAGATAAAGACCTGAGAACCGGTACCTGTTCCTTTACAAATCCTGCAACACCTGGCCAGTAATCTAACCTGAAAAGTAGCATACCTATTGAAATAAACAAAGAAAGAAAGAAAAGCGTTTCATAAATAATGTGGAAGAAGTTGGTCAAGAATGCAGGAGTGATGATTAGGAAGCTGTTGATTCAGCAACTGGACAACTTGGCTGAACGGAAAATTGTTAGAAAACTCATTGTGTAACAGCAGAGCAGTAGATCTGTGTTATTTCAGAATTTTGCTGCTCCCCCTCATTGGCACTGGTGCTTTAATAGGGACTGGTTATTCTAGATGAATGGATTCTTTCTAATTCAATTAGTTTAATTCACTGGAAGTGTCTAAGCTCAAATGCACGCTTGCAGCTAGCTGAAAGCTTGGAGCTTTTCAAGGTTGCTCACAGCCATATGGCTTATTAACTTTGCATGCTGCAATTGGAGCCTAACAAAAATATTTGTCCTGTAACCCATATCCTGTGACTTTTTACAGCTGAGAGGAGCTCTTTAAGGAAGCCAATGACATTCTCCTTGAACGGAGCATTGAAACAATTGCGCCCCATTTGAATTAATGTCTTGTAGCAATGGGATTGCTAATGAAACCAATTGGAGGGAGATGTCAGTTCTTCTGAAAAGGGCGGGTCACAGCAGCGTTTGTTTGGCTGCTGGAGAATTGTCTCAGAGGTAGTGCTTTGTGGTTTCCTCGGTGCTCCCCCCCCTTCAAAATGGTTTCCCCACGCCACTTTGCTAGTATTGGTTTTTGAAGCTGTGTAGCTATTTTATCTTTATTCCTAAGCACAATATTTATGTAAGACATTTTATCGCCCACCTTTTCCCAGTAAGAGCAAGCAAGCTCATAACCTGAATTAAAATAATCGCTGAAAACACTTTGACAACCATGACAAGTACAATAAAAGACCAGGCATTCCCAAAGGAGCACAGAGAAAAATGCATTTCAAGATGCTGAGCCCTAAGAATAACTTAAGCACAGGCATTACAACTGCTTTCAAAAGGATCCATCAAGCAGGGGTGGGTGTCTCATAGTCTGCACCAGGAGCAAAAGGACTCAGACAGAAAGCCACAAGAGTGGTTTAAATCTGGAGTTCTCAAATATGCTCCACCTCACAAGCCTTGCTGCGGATGAGAGGCGGGAGGACTTTGCATGTGCTGGATCCATGGCTTCTCTCCTCACCCTTCTCTGCTCTCCTTCCCCAAATCCATTTGCTTCTCTTTTGATGCTGTGACAAGGCCTGGGGTGCGTAACGTGCACCTCACTTTATTTTTGGAAGCTCAATTGCACGTCACTGGGGCTCTCATTCCCCAACTGAGACCCACACGGTCATGCCGCAAGGAGGCCTCGCAACACAAGCCGGTTTCTGCGGCCAGTTTCTCTTGCAACTTCAAGTCTAGGGATAATAGGAATTGTAGTCCATCCAGATGGGACCAGAATGGAGAAGATTGTGCTAAACAGCAGAGGGCAGGACTCAGTGTGGCTTTTCTGTGCTAATGCAGCAGCTTCTTTCTGAATACCTCTGAGCTATGCTGAACAACAGTGCCCAGCAGAGATTACTGTGAACAGTTTATTAAAAACTGGAAATATCCTTCTTTCATCTTTGGAAATGTGACAAGGCCAGGGCCATGAGCGGGAATGGCTTGAGTACCTGACCTGTAAAAGAAGCTTATTTTCCAATTTAAGGCGCCTAAAGTGCATTCACTAACCTGACTGTCATTTGTTTCCAAGCTGGCGTTCACTCCCTTGCCCTTTGAGATTACACTTTCTCCAGCTTTGCGCTTTACCCAGAAATTCATATGGTAAATCCCTCTCTTTCCCAAATGATTGCTTTTCTACCTCCACCCCACCCCAATTCTTAGCAAGGACCATATCCAGAAAGAATTCATGAAATGGAGATGAAAATAACACGAGTGTTGTGTACAGTTACAAGTTCTGAAATGTGTTATTTTCATAAGCAATAATGGAAGAGAATGTCTATCAGAAACTCTGCTTCTGTGTGATGATGCTTGGGAAGGGAAACCAAGGACGGTTCTACAAAGGTGCAAACCACGGATCAAGGGATGAAAGGAGGCGCTGAACCTTTTTCAGCCGAGGGCCAGACTCCATTTGGAGATGCTCATGGGGTTCACAGTGGGGCTGGTGGGTGATGGGGAGCTTAAATACTTCAGTGACTTCCACTGGTCTCTCTCCCTGCCCAAGGAACTAGCAGATGCCTGGGCTGTGAGAATGGACTTTGATCTGTTGCCAACTGCAATTGACAATCTTGTGTTGACAGATTTCCTAGGTTACACCACTTTGGCGCTCTCCTGCTTGAGGACTTTCTCCCTTCCCTGCACGGAGAATGCTAGCACATCAGAGACATCTGGCCCCTGGCTAGGAACTCTGTTGAGGGCGTCTAGTTCTCTGTGCACGCAGCGGTTTTCATTGGGCAGGGAACATCCAGCCTTACCGGAATCTTGAAGTATTGCCACCCAGGAGCACATTACTTACACCCTACAAATATTGTGATGCAGTGGTTAGAATGGGCTTCCCCACACTGGTGCTGTCCAGATGCTTCGGTCCTCCCCTCAACCCCAGTCAGCACGGCCAAAGTTCAGCAATGCTTGGGCAAAGCATTTGGAAGGCACCAAGCAGAGTGGAATTGCAGGGGGGTTCAGGTTCAAATCCTCCCTCACCTACAAAGTTCACCGGCTGCTCCCTGGCAGCCTCACCTGCCTCCTGGGGTTATTGTGAGTATTAAAAAAAGCCAAGTATTGCCATTTCAGCTCTTTGTTGGCAGGGTGGGCATTTTGAAGAACTGTCACATAAATGAGAGAAAAGACATGTTTTCTACTGTGCCGGATGACAGGAATAAATTGAACAGGGCTAATTAAGGGAGGGTTATGGCTGTGAAAGCTGGACCATAAGGAAGGCTGAGCGCCAAAGGATTGAGGCCTTTGAATTGTGGTGCTGGAGGAGACTCCTCGAGTCCCTTGGACCACAAGGCGAACAAACTGGTCAGTCCTAGAGGAGATCAACCCTGACTGCTCTTTAGAAGGGCAGATCCTGAAGATGAAACTCAAATACTTTGGCCACCTAATGAGAAGGAAGGACTCACTGGAGAAGAGCCTAATGCTGGGAACGATTGACAGCAAAAGAAGAAGGGGACGGCAGAGGATGAGGTGGCTAGATGGAGTCACTGAAGCAGTCAGCGTGAGCTTAAGTGAACTCCGGGGGATGGTGGAGGACAGGAAGGCCTGGAGGAACGTTGTCCATGGGGTTGCGATGGGTTGGACACGACTTCGCGACTAACAACAACAAAAGATTTCAACTGAACATTAGGAGTCTTAGATCTTGACAGTAAGTATAGCTCAGCAATAGAAAGAGAAGTGGTGGGTTCTCCCACTTTGAAGAAATCTGCTATGGACTCAAATGGACTGGTGTTTCCCATGTGGCACACATTCCATGGATCTGCAGGCTGTGTGTGTTGCCTTTATGCATTTAGTCCCAGAAAAATGCGATCCCATGGGCTGAAAATGCACATTTCCTCCTCCCCATTCACATAAGCATGTTGAGGAGGTTCGCACATTGTTAGACATGCAAATTTACAGAAGTGTGAATTTGCGCAAAAGCCTACGGATGTATTTATGCAAAATCCGGTTCCGTCAAGGGGCACATGGTGGGATGAAAGATGCCTGAACATATGTGAAATGCAGGTGGGATCTAGACACCCCTAGTTGGGGTTTTTCATGCAGATTCAGAACAGTTTTCTGCTGCTGGTGCTAGATTTGACCCACCACTTCGAGTTTTGGAAAGGCCCCTCCAATTCAGTGACAATATATAACATTACCTTTATATAGATTGCTTTGTAGGAACATCTTTGTCTGCACAGTGAACTGAAGCAGTCTGAATATTGCTGAAGCTCAAGTAACTGCTCCCTTCCTACATTGTCATTGAATGAATGGCAGAACTTTTTCTGAATTCTGAATGTCTAATGAATAGCACACAGTCAAGCATTGGGTCACAAATAATAATACACCAAACTCCTCTTCAGTTACTTCTAGTTCTGAAAGAAATATTTGGACACATAAAAGTCACAGGTCATTATTTCATCCATCCTTGTCCTTAGCCAGAAACATTCCACTTTTTATTATTATTTGCGTGAGTATCGAGTTTAACACAGTGTGATATCTTGGACTGGTATTCACTTATGACTCTTTTGTGTCCATATCTGAATTGAACATAGTGCATAATGAGGCAGAAAAGGTTGTCTCTTCCTAATAAAGTTATCTCCACCTCTTAAAGACAATTCATTACCTTAAGGAATGCAATAATAGTATGAGACAAATGGTTTCTATTACCTGTGCTTCCATGTGGGAACACAATACCACCTGAACTCTTAGCTGAATCTTTAAGTCTTTCATGAGACAGGTGCTATCTTTTCAAAAGTCAAGGTGACCTCCCATCCAGACATGAACCCCAGGAGGAAGAGGAGAAGGAAGAGCAGAATCTCACAGCAGAAACTTCAACGCTGAGTTCGGTGACTCCAAGAAACCCCCCGTGTCTGCAAAGCCCATAGTTCTACAACTGTACCAAAACTGGTTCTCCAACTACTCCAAAGCTTTCTCCTCTACAAAATGGGAAAATGTTATTTTGGGATGCATTAACAGATGTATTACTTCATGAGAAGTAGTAGTTCTTCTATACTCCTCACTAGTCAGACCTCACCTGGAATACTGTGTCCAATTCTGGGCACCAAGATTTAAGAAAGATGCAGGTAAATTAGAAAGGGTCCAGTGGGGGGCACTAAAAATGACCCAGGGTTTGGAAGCACTGCCCTGTGAGGAGAAACTGAGAGAACTGGGCATGTTTGGCTTTGAGAAGAGAAGACTGAGGGGGGACATGATATCCCTCTAGAAGTACCTCAAAGGCTGTCACAAAGAGGAAGGTCAAGATCTCTTCTTGCTGATGTCAGAGTGCAGGACATGGAATAATCAATTCAAGTTGTGACAACCCAGATTCAGGCTGGACATCAGGAAAAGCTTCCTCACTGTCAGAGCAATACGACCGTGGAACCAGCTGCCTGGAGAGGTGGGGGGCTCTCCCACACTAGAGACATTCAAGGCAAAACTGGACAGCTGACTGAGTGGGATGGTGTAAGTTGGTGTCCCACAACAGCAGGGGGTTGGACCTGATGGCCTTCATGGCCTCTTCCAACTCTAATATTCTATGATTCTATGATACAGAGGTGTCCCACCCACCATGACTTTGATGGAGGCCTCTTCAGAGAAAAGAATTATCTACTTGATGTGGAGTGTGAGTCTCGAAGGCCAGTGCTTCAACAAGCAAGGGCGGATAACAGGGGAGAGAATAATCACAGGTCAGGAGGGTACCTTCAGTCCAATCGAGCTCACATATGCTGCATTGCAGAGCGTCTCTCCACCACAGATGGGCGCGACCAGACACCAAGAAGCTGAGATTTCCCTGTTAGCTTGCTGGCTGACATGTTCATCATTTCTAAAAATGGGAAATGGGAGCCGTCTCCCTGAATGAGGCAGCTACCGCTGATCCTTTCCAGGGGTTATGCATGCCAATCCAGTGTGAACAGGTCACAAAAGAAGCCCTGGTTTATATGTCCGTGTCTTCCCCACCTCCCTGACCCGCCAGAAACAACTGTGCTAAACATTTGTGTACATCTTTGTGTCCCTCTCCTTCAAAGCACACACATTTGTATGCGACATTGTCTCATATGCACTTTTTTTGCAAGGCATTTTCCTAATATGCATTTTGAAGTTATTTCACTAATTGAGCCATCTGTTTTGAAAAGGCAGACCATCAGAAGAGCATCCGTTTCAAAGGATAACCACATTTCAGTTGGTGTATGGGTTCAGAAGTGAGAAATCAGTGAAGATTGCATTGACATGCGACCCAAACGCACCCCCGTTGCAGCAACTGACACCCAGAGATAGGGTACTTCTGACTGATAACAGATAACGGCTCGTTACCATCCTCCATGGGATTGCATCACCACCTTGAAGGCCATCTCATGCCTGTGGTGGACGGACGGACTCCAATAAGGAAGCCAAAGCCCTGAAGTTTGAGTAGCTAAGCAGGGAGCTCACGGATGGGACATTTTGGAGGGCTTTCGTGCATATGGTCACCATAAGTTGGAGATGGCTTGATGGCACACAGCAGCGACAGAAGTCCAGGTCTATTGGTCCTGTCATGTCTCACTGAATTCCATAGGGTAACCAAGTACAGTGCGAAGATGTACTTTCTTTGGTCTGCTCTGCTTTGCCATGAAGTGCCATGACTTAGTAATAAGGCATGTATCTGGCATTGAAACGGTCCCAGTTTCAGTCCCCTGGATCTCAGGTGAGTCTGATTCCCAGGAAAGCTTCTGCTGGTCAGTGTTGGCAATACTCATGATGGACACAGCAAAATTCTGCCCCTGGGTCTGTGCTGGGATTGTATAGTAAAAGTGCAGTGATTGGAACAGCTTAGTGCAAGATGTGTCTTTCTGAATATGAAAGTCCTGCTTTTACTACTCAGATCCCCCTCACGAAGGAGGGCATTGGAAATATAAGCATGCAGAAGATGGATCTGACATGGGAAAGAGGAACCTTGATTGAAAGAAGATAGGTGTTATTTTTGTTTTTTAAACTGCACCACACAGGAATAATTGAGGCTATGAGCCTTCTAAATCAATGTATTTTCATAGCAGGAGTGAAGGCCGGTTTTATTGTATCCACTGAATAAATTGTTCAACGAAAACATGCCTTTTCAGAGATGAGAAAGTGATGTGGTTGCATTCCATCATCCCTGTAAGAAAGCCAGAAAAATGTCTTACTGCAGGGCTTCCCCAATCTTCTGTGACTTGGAAAGCCATTCACATTCCCCATCAGACTTAGATCCGCCAGCGACAGAATTTGCAAACACGTTTCATGTCCTGCTAAACTCTGGATATTCTTTTGCACTGGACGAAGAGGTCCAGAAGAGATGAATAGATATTTATTGCCTGGAATCTTTTAAGAAATCATTTTACAAGGTTTATTTAAACATGTGTGTGCATGCACGCACACACACACACACACACAACTACTCTGCCAAACTGAGTTTTCTTTTAAACATTTTGAAATATACCTATTGATGCTGTACAGAATTGGTGGGCAAAATGTATGTCCTCACAGTCATTGTTGTTCTGGGGTCAAAATTGCCACAGCGAAGTTTTGTAAAGTAACAAGGCATGTGAAAAACAGGGACTTTGTCTGAAAGCACTTCTGGGATCTCAAAACACTCCCAGGAGTGAATTTTTGTTGTGAAACAAGGACACTCTGCCTGGGTATCTTGCTTCCTTGTAAAATTCCTTCTCTCCTGGGTGCTGTGGCAGCAACTTTGGTGGCAATCTGGACAGGGGTCGGCTGCACTCCTTCAGGGTACTACTGTTAAAGTGTGTGAGTGTGTGTGTCAAAGTGAGTGAGGAAATAGGGATGTGTGAATACTGTGATCCCTGCTTAAGGGTTGGAGTTATCAGTTGCCAGGCCCAGAGAAGATCGAGAATGCTCTTGCCTTCTTGCCCGGGCACTCTTGGAAGCTGAGTCATCCAGATGGACCGTCCTTCTCCTCCAACAGCAATATTCTTCATCTTCTCATGTGTGTGTGGCATTTTGACTGTCTTGGATAAGCTAGGGAAGGCCCAGAACAGATGCTTTGGGCCAGTGATTAGTATACACTCTGATAGATTTGAAGTATCTTCTCATTTGGTGATGAAGTTCCTATGCAGGTGATAGACTGTGTTTCTCTACATGGAAAGAGAGAAGGGTCCATTGCTTGGGGCAAAAGACCTGCTTTGCATTTGGAAGGTACCAGGATCAATTACCTGGATGTCCAAACAGGGAAAGGATGCTGGAGAGCCACTGCAAGTCTAAGTAGACAAGATGGAGCTACGCAGATGGATGCATGGCCGTCCAGTCTTCCAGAATTATTAGGCTGAATCAGAATTAGGTTGAATTGCCTGGTGCACCAGATGACTACACATAAAGGGTCAAATTACTGGGAAGTGCTACCTTTCCCCTAGCAAATGGCTAAGCAAATGCAAAGAGTTCCCAGAGACACCAGGGTGACATTTCTTCTTGATGCAGAAATAAATTCCCATCATTAGCCTAATCTGTCCTGTAAGAAGAAACGTAAAATCTGACTGTGTTTTAATAAGGGCTTCCTACTGAGAGCTAAATGTGATCTCGTCTCCCCTCTTTCACTTTCTAATTGCCCCATTTGATAGCTTCTTAGCTCTTGTTGGATTTTGATATTTATTATTCCCCCCCATACATAAATCCACTATCCAATGATATCTCTCTAGAGCTAGTGTTCCTAGAGTTGCACAGGACTGGGTCCTCAAATGCATGGGTTTGTTTTTGTATAGGCCAAACTAGCTAAGATGATGGTCAGTGGTGTGTTTCTTGCCCCTCACAGGAAAATAGGTGCACATGGACAGTCCAGATTGATATGGATGATGGTGACAATGATGATGATGATGATGATGATGATGAATTCTCCCCCTCCTCAGTTTTTGCTCCTGCTTTTCCCTTATTTAGCTGAAATGAGATGAACACAGATTCTCACTGTTCATCTTCAGCAACACATATCACAAAACCAGACTTCTAAGAGTGACAACAATCCAGAAATGGACTATGTGTCTCTTAGGTACAAGACGTACAGCTACAGATCAAATGTTGCATTTATATTGACTCCCCATCTTTACAAGTTACAACCTTCCTTCTCTTGCTCACCCATCTCCAACAGCTTGGCAATCCATGGAGCACCATGAATGCAGTGAGCCATCTTGGAAAGGTAGACGTTTGCCAGGTTGCAGGCCAGACACCGGCTCCTGTAGACAGTTCTTTGTAGGGGAGCCTTGGACTGGGCTTGTTCTGGGCCACAAAAGGACACAACCTGGGTTCTGGCTTAGCCAGAGTGCCTTCTTGACCAGGAGCTCTCCATGGTCCTGGGACACCTGTCCTGCCACACAGTTCTGAACTCTTTGGACTGTTGCTTCAGACAAGATTGGCTCATCCTCACCCTTCCCACATCACTCTTGTGAAAGAGGCAAGTCAACAACTCAATCAGAAAACTGCTCACTCATTTCTAGGGGGTTGCTTCCAGCCATTACTGCAGTACAGAAGGTAACGGAGAGTTTCCCAGCCTTCTTGCAGTCCTTGAAGTGAAAAGTTCCGGACGCAGCATCCGGCAGAGCCCGACTCTTGGAGGCAACTTGTCTGCAGCACCCAGGGAAGGAGCGGGGCGTTGCCGCTAGCTTTTACAGGAATGAATTATGAGGACAAGTTGGAGGAGGGGGAAAAACCCCCTTAACCTTAGCAGAAAAAAGGAGAATAAGCGGATCTAATTAAAGAGCTCAAACTCTATAATGGTAGAGCTAATGTCAGCATTATTCATAACCTGATGCAGGAAAAATTTGACAAAAGAGCACAAATGGAATTCAGATTAAAATAAAAACACAAGGGAGCAGGCATTCTGCCTGAAAGTAATAAGTGCTTGGAATGAGCTACCTGGCAGGGCTTTGGAGGTGAAGGCACCAAGGACATCCCAAGAAGGTCCTAGTTTCTGCACCACTGAAAACACAGTATTAATATGGATGAGGTCTTAGTAAGCAGAGCAGCCAAATTTGAAGTGCCGGTGGTGACAGAAGCTTGATTCCTTAAGCAACTGTGCCGAGAACCTGGAAAATAGGAAGGTGGAAGAAACAGGTCCTTCTGGCTTTTGCATGGCATGTGATCTTCATGTTTTATCATTGATCCATGATATCCTGTACTCATGTTCTGGCTGCTTTTCTGTATTTACAGCATCTTCTAAAGCTTTGTGTGGCTTCTGGAAACATCTAGCAGTCCCGTAAAAGGACTGTCTGCTTCCCTACTCACTCAATTGCTCAAAATAAATCAGTATAATGTTTAAAGAAAGGGGAGTAATGGTTTTTGTTTCGGATGGTGAAGCCATGTTTCAGCTAATCAGTTTCCACCTTCTGCTGACTGCCCATGTCATTCCACCAGGCAAACCGAAGTTTATCATCCATCCCAGCAAAATCTCTGCTGCAGCCAGCCTTCAGGTGGTCTCTCTGATTGGCACACTGTTCTCCTGGCTCTAACCAAATACAGAACGGGAAAACGTTTGTTGTTTTGACATCCTTTTGGAGGTACTGTATAATTAATCTTTCTGAAGACCATGCCAAATTACTATGTTTCATATCAACACATTCATGCTGTTTAGACTTTGTGGTCCTCCTTCCAATCTGCACAGAGGTCCAGAACAGATGGGTTGTCATGATGATACCCACCATTTTGAAACATGTATGAATCAGCAGTATTGCAGTAAATTCGGAAGTACATGAGGGCACGTATTGTAAAACTTCCAACAGCTTTATGGTTGCAAGGAGAATCCAAATCTGCTGGCTGCTGCATTGAGCCATATCATCAGACCAGTTCTAGCATTTTAAATCTCCATCAGAAACAGCTTTCCTGTTGCCCCATGCAAGGCCAAGACACTCCAAAGTTTTGAAAGTTCAGGTACTCCTTGTGAACGCCCTCGCAGCTACGGTCCAAAGGAGAGTCCAGAAATGAAGGTAGTTGCCTTGATCCATGTTAACAAACCCATTCTAGGCATTTGCATCACTGCCAAGGAGATACTGCCAGGGTAACACTACTGGGGTTTCAGTGCCCATTCCAGGTGAAGCCTCCATAAAATACTTTGCATCACAACAAGGAACAATATAGCATTGTTGGGAAAATTCTCTCCTACGCCAGCTCATGGTAAGGATTGAGACCAACCTCAGAAGGAGCAGGAAATTGGAGCAGATGCCAAATAAACAAGTGTGACAACTGAATGCACTCAGCCCTGGCTTCACTACACTCCTGCCTGGCATATTTTCCAACAATAACTGTGGGATGTATTCAGCCTGACAATTCCAGTGCAAACTTTGCATGTTTTGGGGATGGAAAGCATGGTCATGAATAGGCTTCATCATCTGAGCATTGACTTGGAGAGAGCTACTGAGTTGCTTTGAGAGAACCCTTTGAAGATTTTTGATGCTGTTTTTCTCTGGAATGTTTTAAAAAATGTTATTTTCACTGCAGGTAAGACACTTGTGCAATGGAAGGACCAGACAGTGCAACAGCTTAGATCCTTTCAGCATTGATGGTTAGACAACGCAGCCCTAGATGAATAGTGTTTGTTGGTGGGGGCAATGGCTGGCCCACGGGCAGAACTCTGGGGCTGGCAAGCAACCAAGGGATGTGGCTGAAAACGAGTACGTGAATTTGCACAGACACATGCTGGCTCTCCCTTTGAAAGTGACTAGCCTGCAGACAGATGGATGGAAAATTAGGCGGATAAAATGCATCAAAGAGAAGGAGTGAAATGCTGTTAGGTCCAGGATGCAAAAAGGACTCTCCTCTCCTCGCCTCGCCTCTCCATCCGGTCCTTGTCCCTTCCGCCTTTCAAAGTTGCATGGAAGAGACAATTGCACCAATTCCTTCTCCAAGCGCCGCAACACACTTAAGGGGAAAGCAATACACATGCAAAAGATTTCTCACTGTTGTGCATCTCTTCGAGATAGAGTGCAAAGTTCAAGCCATTGTGCAGTTCATACACCTCAGCGGAAGCATTCTCCTTCCTCTTTTCCCTTTAAAACCAACTTAATGAGGAGCTTTCTGGAAGACTAGTTTCATGCTAAAGGGGAAAAAGTAACATAAAGCGGTAAGAAATGGCTCGTTTGGTTCCCAGGGATATGCAAGTGCCTCTTATTTCATCCTTGGGTGGGACCCCACAAAAATCAAAGCTAATTTATCTCCATGCTGCTCACATTACTTCACCCTGAATGGTTTATAAATCTTAAATCAAGCCCAGCCGGACATGCAAATACTTTGGCTCCCTTTATTGTTCCTCTCTGATACGGACACAAACCTTTTTATTAAAGAGAGAAAGAGCACACATTGATGTATTTATCTGTACTTTGGCTTGTAGGTGACTTCGTGATCACCTCCATCCATCTATCAAACAGGGGTAGGCAGATATTTTGGACTCTAACTCCCAGCCAGTATGGCTAATGGCCATGGATTATGGAATTTGTAGTTCAAGCCAGCTGGAGGGCACCAGAGTGTCTCCAAATTCCACAAAGGACAGAACATCCTGGAATAATCAATTGTTGCTGTATCAACTCTGACCCATAGCTTACCTGTGAATGAATACTTCCCGAAATCTCTTTCACAGTCACGTTCAGGTTTTGTCAATTCAAGGCTGTGGCTTTCTTGATGGAGTCCATCCATTTCCTCTTCGGTTTTCTTTTCTTCTTCTGCTTTTGACTCACCTAGCATGATCGCCTCCTTCAAGGAGTCTGGCCTTCCCACGATGTGCTTGGAGCAGGATGGCTCAGTTTGCTTCCAGGGCAAGTTCTGGCTTGATTTGATCCAGGAATAATCACACCAAGCAGATTTTCAGCACTGGATGTTGTGTTCCAGATGGACAAACTTGCATTCAAGAGAGGGGAGCACCGTTAAAAGAACAGAGGCCCTCCTAAGGAAAAATAATCACCACCCCCCATCAGGAAATAACCCCCCACCAAAAAAAGTACAAACGTTCAAAGACAGTTGGAGAGCAACTGGTCTCAGTTATACCACCACCACCTCAAACTTTTCCTGCTATCTTAGAGAGAATCATGAGAATTGCCAGCTCTGTCGTCTCTCTGTTTTGATGTTTGTCCTGAAAAAAAAATCTCTTAAAACAAACACACCAAGCATGCTACGCTGGAGAGAGACAAATCTTTCTTTCACCCGCAGGGACTGAATGCAACTTACAACTGCTGAGTGAATAATTAGTTGTAATTAGCGCTAGAAATTGATGCCTTTGGAGATAGTCTGCCAACTTTTTAAGCACTTTAATACTAATGGCTTTTTTTCCCTAGGAATAAATCTTTACAGGCGGAAGCTAGTGCAAATTGATTTTTAAAGAGCTTGTCCAATGCGGAATTTATCTTTCAAAAATGTTAGGTTTTAAAAAACAATTACCTTCTTTTTTTACCTTTACAGTGTTTTAATGCTTTTTCGATAGTCTCATTTTTTCTTCAAATGCATTTTATCTGTCACCATGAGTCCATTTCTTTCAGAAAAATATGCCTACAGGAGGCATACACATCCATAGAAGGTGTTGGAATAAAATATGACGTGTAATAAAGTCTGTTTTAGTTCCTAAGTCATTTGTTGCATGTGAGAAAGTATCCTATGCTGGTGATAATGGAATCTTAAGACTATTTTCTGGCTGTTGATAAAGGCCATCTCTGTTTTCATAACATGCAAGAATCGGTCAAGCAAACCCAAGCAAGCCCAGTCTTCAAGCCCAGTTCAAGTGAACAGAAGATCTATTCACAAATAGAAGTTACATGTACACTTCCAAATCCATGTGATTCCATCAAATTGTGCAGAAGAAACATGCAGATGTATTCATTTGCTTCTTTCTAGCCTGCTGGTCTTTCAACCTTTTTGAGGTTGGTTTTCAGGGCAAACTGGAAACAGGGCAGTTTGCATTAAAGAAGAGAGGGAATCAAAGGCGACTTTCAACAAAATGCAATCATATTCAAGCAGCAGTTAAAATGTTGAAAAGCTCACCTGACACTGTCATAAAATCAATTTAAACACATAAAAAGAACAATTTAAAATTAACTGGTGAAAACAGCAGCATCAAAAAGGTTTACCCAGCTTCTAAAGCAACTGGAAATATATGTGGGTTTGCAGTCAGCTGGAAATCATTATAGAGTTTGGCCTAAAGCGAGGCAAAGGGCATCTTCTAAAATACAAATAACACTTTGTTTTGCAATGAAACTTTGTTTTCTAAGCTTTGTTTCCAGTCACTTTGTCTCTCCTTCATCTGCTCCCTTCTCGGTTTTAAAACAAGTACAAAGTGCCTGCACTTTGAAGAAAATGTATGCTTCTATGGTGTGTACCTTTCAGAAAACAACAACCTAAAGGGTTGAAACCTTTTTCACTGGTCCTATTCCGGTGCCATGCAAGCAGTAATCATACTGCAGAATGTTAGCTGGGGAAATATTTGGAAACCATTTTTCCAAGGCCTCTCTCTTTGCTAACCAGTCTCCATAAAGGACCTGCTTTTCCTCGCAAGGAGAAAGAAAAGAGAAAGAGCCAGGTGACCTCTCTCCAGCTGCCATCCAATCTGCAAATCTGTGAGCAGCGTTTCTCCTTTCAGGGGATTTTGAAAAGCAAATGGCTGAGCTCTTAGGAGTTGTAGATGTGTGCCGAGAAGTGTGAATGGAATATTTTAGCATGACATTTATTCAAAGATGGGGTAATACTTATGTTTAAACATAGCTACTCAGCCAAGGGTTTGGCAGGGTAAGCACTGGAAATCTATGAAACCCTGGAATGCAATTTAGCATCTTCAGTTCAGCATCTTTAAGAAGTTCAATTCCCATAGCATGAATGCAAAGTTAAACAGCAAAGTTGAGATACACAAAGTTTCATAATACCAAATCTCTCTTCTCTGCTTTCAGGGGATGTGATGAGAAAGGTCTGGTTACACAGAGTTGCTCTAGAAACCCTTAGTTATTACACAAAATCCCTGAAATATCATGGCAATGTCAAAGCAGAGGACGTGTAGGAATTACTGCAGAGATGCAGGACCCAGATAAATGTTGCTGTAGCTTTTTCTTTTTGGGCTTCTTTAACAAAAGTGAAAACTCTGAATTTGCCTTGAGAATTTGCTTGTACTGAAATTCACTGTCTGCTGGAGGAATGACGGTAATGTAGAGGCTACCACAATGTTTCTTGTAATATATACATGGCTGGGTGCAGTCGGGAGCAGCCTGCACAAAAGAAGTGGAATCGGACGAGACGTCTCCATCAGCAGAAGATCCAGCTGCAGGCCCAAGTATACACTGGAAGCCAGGGGTGTTTTCACATCTAAGCCTGGAGGCCCAAAAGCCCTCCTGGCAGCTTGTAGGACTAAAGGACGTTTCTGCACCCAATCTGCACTCAGTTTTCTAGATCAGGACAGAGTTTTTATAACCCCAGAATTTCAAGAAAGGTGCAAAGGCCAACTGAAGACTCAGCCCAGAAGGTGGTGTTCCAGCATCGTTGGATTTCCCATCTCGAGTGTTCGGTTCGGAAAGGAAGTCTTGACATTACTTATGGCTCAGATCAGGGCTTTGCCAAGAAAGGTGGGGCAGCCAGTCCAACGGCAGCTGTTCGTGCTACGACAGTATAGACCAGAGATGGTGAACCTTTGAGATCAAGTGCCCAAACCACAACCCAAATCCCACTTAGGTATTATAAAGTGCCAAAACCTCAACAAAACCTGAAAAGTGAGGTTTCAGTTCAGAAAAAACAACTCACAGCCAGTCCGAGAAAAAGAATCCTTGGCCGTGCACTGGCCGGCCATGAGAAAGCTCAGATGAGTCACGGCTAATCAGCTGCGGCTCGTGATGCCATCGCCTGGCGCCACTACTCCTTCCTGAGCATGCGCATGGCCCCCGTGTAGGCTGTTATCTGATGCTTGGGGTGATACTGGGGCAGTTCGGCTCGCATGCTGACAGAGAGGGTTCTGTGTGGCTGGTGTGGCATGTATGCCACGGGTTCGCCACCACCGGTATGGACCATCTCTTGCTTTCTAAACGTAGCCAACGGGTAAATAGCGCCTATTCCACTTAACATTTTCTGGCTCTGCTAGATGTTGTTTGACCGTTCTTCATCAAGAGGTCTGATATCTATACGTCTGTCCATCTCGGCACCCATCCAGTCATGCATGTAGGCACCCTTCCTATCTAATTTCTATTCCACGCAACAGCCCAAGCCCTCTTTGTGAATCCTCAACCCAACTGACCTCTGAAGCTACAGTGTGTCCTGGAACACAATTATCCCGTGGTCCTCACATTTCTCTGACTATTGCAATTTATTTCTTAGCTCAAAGGGAAACAAATCATATAAAAAGTGTTTAAAATGCACCTTCTAGGATAAGACACATTTAAACATGGATTCATTTTGAAAAATCAATTGCAAAGCATGTTCAGAATAGGAATGGATGTATACATTTATAGTCACCCATTTTAAATTTAAAATACATATTCATGTGGAAATGGTGTTTTAAGAAAGCATGGGAGTTGGGAAACCAATTTGACATGCACACAAACTGAAAAGCTGCCATGGACCAGAAATAGTTGTCTGTTCCTTACTCTAGTGGTCCATCTTCTCGCGCTCAACACTTTGAGGTTGGACTACTCTTTTGCATATCCTGAAAGTCCATGAGTAGGTTACAAGCTCACTGTCACTAGAATCTGTTTCCAAGGAGCATTCGGTCAAGTTTTGAATGATGGGGACGTGCTGGGCATGTCTATCTCCCAAAGGCATGTTGAAACTTCAGTGGCCCTTCAGAGAAGTAATATTTCCTGGACCACTGCTGAATAAAGATCCCTGGGGGAACCAAAGGTTTCATTTCCTTCGAAATAACCCAAAATGTATGTGACTTTTTCCTGTTGAATGCCAGTGATGAGTTGCATTTTACTTCTCCTGTTCTGCATCAAACCAACAGCTGTTTGTCAATTACATACTGTTAATAATGCCGCGTTTGTGGGTGTTTCTTAAATAACTACAATACAGGCTTCCCAATTAGCTGAAGTAATTAGATGGTCATTAATACTGCTTGCGTTTTCCTTTTTGGCTCATGGAAAGTGAAGGCAGCCAGCTTTTTGCTTGTGGAACTGAGATGGTAGCAACCAGCTGTGTGTCCGCACAGTGAGAATCCACCTTCATTTTATGCATCCCTGCTTGAGCCCTGAGCTTGGATTTCATTTGCTAGGGAGGCATTGGCTAGAAAGAACTATCAAGCAAGGGCAACATGTGCTTGGAATTTTTCTGCTGAAACTGTGCATTCAAAATGGGCATGGGAGAGTCTGCCCATCGTCCGTCCGTCCGTCCGTCCATCGCATTTGTATCCCACCCAATAGCCAATATAAAAGATACAAATAAAAATAACTAACAATCATAACCAAAACCATAAACCACAATAAGATTAAAATACAGTATAAATACATTGTTGGACTACAGTTCCCATAAACTCTGGGGGGAGTGGGATTTGTAATCATATCAACTAAATCATATCACACTAAAGATCTATCTGCCTCATTTTCCTTCCTTCCTTCCCGCTGTTCCCATTTGAAAGAAAACATACACTTTTCAGTGCCCATTTTTAAAACGGACGCACTAAATTGTGCACTTTGAGCCTAAGTGTGAAAAGCTCTTTTCAAAAGTGCGCAGTTTGCAACCAATCTATTGCAAGCCCAGCATTTGGGCAGGGATTGCACATGCCGTGGTCCTCGTGCAGGAAATGGCTGCACCTGTTGAATTTAACTGGTGCGGGGGCGGGGAGGGGGCATGCTATTTTGCTTTTGACAAAAAGTTATCAAAATTCACCAAGCACTTCACAGTAGGGAGAGAAAAAACTTGAGATGAAGAACAAAAGAACGTTGAAGAAAGGGAGAGATTTGCCTTCCCTATCCAACCCACAGTCTCCTAGGTAGTATGTTTCCTCCCCTCTCTCTTTCCCACTCTCTTTCACACCACACGGTCTCTGGGACAACCTTCGGAATGACTGCTGCATTACCACCATTTGCCTTTTCCATCATGCATCATTTCTGAAAAACCCGGAACGTGTCTTTGCTGCTGTCCAAGTGCAGGAGCGCTCGGCTACCTTGACTGAGTGATCCAGAATGACCCGTGTAATGTCTCCCATAGATCTGAAAGTCAGGAGACTTGCCTTTTCTGGGCCAGCTCTCTTGGAAGGACAATAGCCTTTCCTCTGACAGAAGGAATCCAGAGACACAGTGGCAAAAATGCTTCCCCAAACACATTTCACAGTCAGGATTTGTCTCTTGACCCTGCCTCCAGCCTACAGCTTTGATTTATACTTCGTTTCTCACTCCTGGCTGCTTGTCTGAAGGCTCCTGGTTCCCAGTTTAGACCAGAGGGCTGCCTGACAGATTAGTATTGAGAGGTTAACCGATGAACAAGATTCTAACCTGCAGTCTTGTGAGGCAATGGAGGCTGTGCGAAGCCCTTCATCCAGGCAGAGTAGCTCACCTTTGCACAATGAATAACACATCTGAGCTTGAACATCTGGTAACATCTGCTCACAGAGAAAGACAGAACTTCCTTTAATCACTTCCAGTCAAGGTAGGATGCACTGGGGCCTACGCCAAAGAGTGAAGTAAACTCCAGTTTCCAATGGAGTATATTTATTCAAGATCCATGCAAAGATAAGCTAGGAAGTAGTCAATTGCTTTCAAAAGAAGGTGAAGCATCATTTTCCCCAGTCTGAATCTGGCTGATCTGAATATTATGCGGCTTGCAGATGGGGGACTCCATGGCAAGGTGGATAAATACAAAGAAAGATCCCAGAAGGAGGTGGATATGTACCATTTCTGTGTGTGCATCTGTATGAACAATTCTCAGTCAGTTTAATTTCCAGTCTCTTTCTGGAAAGAGCCAGGGAATCATAGAAACCTGTGTTTCCCAGATTGTTCTTGCATTTACCTATTCGACTGAGATATGGAGGCAAGGAGTTACACTTCAAATATGGAGCAATTCTATGTTTGGTAATGGCATATATCTGTGCAAGAGCATTTTGTGTATGTGTTCGTTTATGAATGAATGAGACATTACCTGGCAAGAGGAAGGAAAATGCTGGATTTGCCACACCATGTTTGCCCTAAAAATGTAGCTGAGAAAGAGATGAACAAGTTGCCTTTGGAACAATGCATCCTAATTTATTCACCCCGATCGAAGACCTCCAGGGATGTAGTAGGATTTTCTGCAGGCTCTAGATTAGTGTTGTATCTTCTGATATATGCATCCGACTTCTCAAAGAAGCTCTGGGCAAGTCTGCAGATGTTGCCATGTTCTGTAGGATTTAATATTTCCCTATATATTTGATGCATCCAACTTGTTTATCAGACAAACAGACAAATTAAACTTTATCAGACTCTGAAATGCCAAGACCTTTTGTATTTTCCCAGTGTGTGTATAGAGGATAAAATTGCAGCAGCTAACAGAGCAAGGAAACTCATGGAATATATAGCTTTGATTAATACTTTCAATCCAATCCTAGATTAAATATATTGAAAACATTTAATAATAACCTTTTTCCCTCAGTGAGATGTGCTTAGCATTTGAAGTCACTCTGTGTCTAAAGGTTAGACTCCAAGCTTTCTGAAGGTTATGTGGTTGTACCTGGTTAGGGTGTATGCAGTTGTATTCATTTCCACCGATGAAGGGCAGAAATGTATTTTTAAACCTGTGCAGCAAAGCTGTTAAAGCAGCAAGAACAGCTGCTATCGACAAAGACGGGCAGTGATAGGAGAAGCACGGCAACAGCTTTCAGAACAATAAACCTCCTCCACTCCCTTGGGCAGGCCAGTCCGAGGGTTGCAAGGCAGCCTTCCCCAATCCATCCATCATGGAATCTGACAACTCCCACCATCCATGGCTACTGATAAAAGTTGCAGCCCAGCAGAGTTGGAGGGTATTGGGTTCAGAAAAGTAGGGGTGCTGAATCTCATCCAGCCTGAGGGCTGAATTCAATTTCAGAGATGCTTGTGAGGTCCCATTCCAGTGGTAAATGGAACCAAAAAGTAGAATAAGATGGGACAACGCACGTGGAGGAGGGCTTAGGTAAAAAAATCCAGCAAAGTTTATCTTAAAACATTCTCCGCCGACAATTAAGCCTCAGGATATGCTTTCGGCATTTGGAATGGGGAAAAAGCTGAACAAAAGCCAGTAGATCATATGGATGGAGATGATGGGGAACCACCAAAACATAGATTGCTCGGGGAATGAGGGCCTGGGCAGGTGAAGGTGGCTATGGCATCCAAGGAATCTTAAAACCCCGTCTGGGAGCCTAGATAGACTGGATTTATGCCTCCGGCCTTAGGTTCTGCACTGAAACTGGAGCTAGTATGTGGGCTGCACTGAACAGAAGGAAAAAAGGAAAAACTATACTTGCAGTGGAGAGAAAAGTGACCTTTTCTGTTTCCTTTTGCCAACATCTGTCATAGTTTGGGCTTGGAGAGAATTTAAAATGCTCGAAGATGCAGGAGGTTTGAAGTCCATGCAAGGCTGAGCCCCTCACAGTGTCTGGATGATATGTCAGTTTATAACCCAGAGCATGAAGGCATCTTAAATCCCTTGTAATTTCTCAACTGCAAAGGATTTGAGGATCTTATCTGTGAAGAAAGAATACTGCTGACTTTCTTTTTCAGAGTTCGAGTCAAAGAGCTTCCTGCTTTAGTTAGACTTATCTGGTACTTTAAATAAAGTTTAAGGCTCGGGAATTACAGAAGCGTTGAGCCATATAGTTTGACTGATTTGTAAAGGAATCAGCCTGATGTTCTGTATTAAACACTCAGATGTTCTGTATTTGGATGTGGACCTATGAAGTCCAAGATCTTGCTCTTAACCTTCAGCGGAGAAGAAGAAAAGCTGCTTGCCAGGCATAGCTTGGTAAAGCTGATGCTAAAGGCTTTTCATGTGGGCCCCTCCATGGTGGCATGAGACTTGTGAGCAGGCTCTCATCTTTCTAGAGTTCCCAGCTTATGTCCCGAGGATGGACATTCCTCTATCTTCAACAGCTGCACCAGAAAGAAAATCTCACCCCTCAAAAACACTGGTGTCTACGGATTTGCCTGGGACCAGAGAGTGGAAGATAAGCCCATGCTGGTCTCCATTGCTGGTTACTGTAGCAAGAGTCAGTGAAAGCTTTCACACTCCTGACCCCTGGGAAGGATATTGCAACAAAGGGGAGACCAGCAAGAGAAGAAGCAGCTTCGTGGAGCTTGCTTCTTCCATCCCTGGGATACCACAGGATTTCAGAGCTGAAGAATTCAGGAACCTTATTTGTTTATTTATTATTTTTCAATTTATATCCTGCCTTTTTTCCTACAAAGGGCTCAAGGCAGCTTACATCATTCTCCTCCTCCATCTTATCCCCACAGCAACAACCCTGTGAGGTAGGCTGGGCTGAGAGTCTGTGACTGGCCCAAAGTCACCCAGTCGGCTCCATGGCCGAGCGGGGACTCGAACCCGGATCACCTGAGTCCCAGTCCCATGCGTGTAACCACTACGCCACCCTGCCTCTCAGACTGGCTTTTCAGCATGCCACTTTATCCGGTGAAAGGCATCAAGGTGGTCTTTGGAAGGCTGTCCTGCAGGCCTCTTCCATTCACCCTCCCAGGTCCTCCCAGAGAGGCTGCTCTGTTCACATGTGAGAAAGGAGAGAATAAAGTTGGCTGCAGTCACCCACTTGGTGGGTCAGGGTTTTTTTCCCTAGTGAGAGAAATTTTCACAATTGCAGATATGAAAAGCCACACACTGAATTGGAGTCTTGTAATAAATATTTTGGCCAAGCCTCCTTTTTGAAATCATTAGATCAGGTGCTTGTTGCACCCTCTGCTGTAAACATCTGCCAACAGTAGCCAGAAAAACTTGGCAATTACTTTGGGGGAAATGAATGTAAGAAGCTCAGAGAAGCTTTGCTGGATCAGAGGAAGGGTCCATCATCCGATCTATCAAAACTGCTTGCATGTTATGTTGTCTGTGTTCTTGACACCATCAATGGCAATTCATCTTCCTTTTTTAAGGTTTTTCAACTTGCTGAACTTTCATTTCAAATATTTGTAAAAATAATAGTAACATTTTCAGTCCTAATAAGAAAATTATGTGGAGGGATTTTGAACAAGGTTAATGTTAGAAGAATTCTCATAGAATTCAAGGAAATTAACATTCCATGACTCCATAGCTACAATTCCTGAGTTTGTTTGGTACATGCAGGGGGGGGGGGGGAGAGAGAGAGAGAGAGAGAGAGAGAGAGAGAATCTTCTCTCATTCTGAAGACTTTACATACAAACTGCTTGCTGAGTTCTGCGGAAGCTCAGAAAGGTCTATTGTATGTTATGCTGTACTGTCCCTTGGGCAAAACACATTTTTGAAGAGGAATCACCAAGGGAGTTAAATCTACACTTCAGTAGCCTAGAGGGGTTATCAGCGCTGTTCAATGAAGTGTCAGTGAGAGATGCAAATTTGCTAAGCTTTGCATTTATAAAAATGCAGCTTCCATGAAGATTTTGGGTTTCTCCATGGCCTCCTCTGGTTTACCTTGCCTGCATCTCTCTAGTTACAGAAACTAAGGATGGGTGAGCATATAGTTTCTTTTCATGGTTATAAGAATTTGCTGAAATCATTGCTTTCCTCCATATTCAACAGGGAAATGACTTGGTGAGGAAAAGTCCACAACTGATGATCCACAAACTAAAGGCCCAGGGCTTATAACACATGCTGAAAAGAGCTGTTCCTATTAAAATATGACATGTAAGAGCTCCATTTTGGTTCGATTTTGAGAAGAATTTGTCAAAATATGGGAGAAAAAGAACTGAATTTTTAGAAAAGCTTGAACATGGGAGAAAGCAAAATTGAGAGATTTGCCAATCCATGGCTGAGACCATTGAGATGCATTATCAATTGTCAACTGGCTTTCACAACATCCAGATAGATATTGCTACAAGCCCTATCAAACGAGCATGGGCAGTGGTCAAGAGTGATGGGAGGTGCAATCCAAAATGCCTGGAGGAAGCTTCAGAGAGCTTTCTCTGTCCCATCCTCCCATGGTTTGATGGTCTGTCTAAATGACCATGAGAAAAAGGCGATGTGAGTCCTTTGCTTTTCTCCTTGGCTTTTGCAGCCAAAGAGACTGACCAGGTGGGAAGAAATCACCCACCTTATAAGGTCCAGGTTATTCAGAGAGCGGGTGAAGTGAAGCCCAGGGCTGTGTGTGCGGATTGCTAGGGATAACACCATAGTTGTCCACTTGCTTATTCAGAAGGAAGTTCTACTAGTTCTGAAAGAGTTTGGAACCGCATGGCTACAATACTAAACTCATTTACTACCGAGTAACCCCCACTGAATTTGGTAGGGATGTTAGTTCTGAGTAAGGATGCAAAGGATCGTGCATGTGAGATTTATCTAGGCATTTTTATTAAAGAACAAAACTTCTGCTGCATGCATTTGTCTGACCTTTCTTCTCTCTCTCTCTCTCCCTCTCTTCTGAGTTTTTGTTTCGAGCAGAAGATAGATAGATATTCATGATTAATTCATAAATGAATGCTAACTACAGAATGTGCAGGTTAAAGGTTTAGATTTCGCTAATGATTTAATGAACTGAACAAATACTTAAAAGACATCGTGTGGGTGTATTTTTCCTTTTTTGGTTTTGTTTCTTTCTCCATGCCAACCGTGCTGTGACGACTAGATTTATATTTAATTTTCTTTCTTTCTCTCCTCACCCCCACTTGTTAAAGGCATCTCATCATTCCATTAATGATTTACAGCAGGGAGGTTGGCATTTATGCCTCTCTCTCTCTCTCATACAAAGGAGCTGAGCACCGAATTCTTTCCGTATGGAATGCTTTCTAGAGACAGCGCAGCAATAGATTTCAGATGGCTGGAAATTGCTCTGCAGAGCTGCTGCCGCTGCTTATCATTCATCTAACAAGACTCCATGTCCTACCAGAAGGAATAGAAGGAATGGTTCTCATGCACCTTTGATGGCACTTCAGTCCATGCTCTAGAAAAGCCCGCCTGAACTCACTCCTGTGCTAAAAATACGTAGAAAGTTGACACAGCAAAGCCCAATCTTTTCAAATCGGGGGCACATATCTCAGAGAATTCTCAAAAATTTAGAATAGTAGAGTTGGAGAGGGCCATGAAGGCCATTGAGCCCAACCCTCTGCTGTTGCAGGACACCACGTTACACCATCCCACTCAGAGGGCTGCCCAGTTCCTTTCTGAATGTCTCCAGTGTGGGAGAGCCCCCCACCTCTCCAGGCAGCTGGTTCCACTGTCCTATTGCTTTGACCGTGGGGAAGCTTTTCCTGATGTCCAGCCTGAATCTGGGTTGTCACAACTTGAATTGATTAATCTGTGTCCTACACTCTGGTACCAGCAAGAAGAGATCTTGACTTTCCTCTTTGTGACAGACTTTCAGATACTTATAGAAGGATATCATGTCCTCACTCCATCTTCTCTTCTCCAAGCTGAACATACCCAGTTCTTTCAGGATCAGTTTTATCTGAACTTACAAATGTCACAGAACATTGTCTGACCTATCTAGCTTCAAATTGCACAAGAATACCAGATGTGTCCTGCTGGATCAGGTCAAGGTGCTTCTAGTCCAGCATTCTGTTCACACAGCTGGCTGCCCAAGAGAATCCCACAAGTGGGACAGGATGCAACACCCCTCCCACCCATGTTCTCCCCAAAATGGTGCACAGAAACAAGCAAGCTGTGATACTGACAGTGGGATGCAGCCATTTCATCAAACTTGGTGGCCTTTTCATCAAACTTGCCCTAGTCCCATCTGGACTGATGGCCACCACTGCATCTTGTGGAAATGAATTCTAGTGTGTTATCCATGCATTAGTTTAACGGGCAGTAGCTCTTCTAGTTTCTGGCAAAGCCTTTTTATGTTAGTGGTTTAGAGGAAAACAGTTTCTTTTTCACCCAGTTTGCACTTCCCAAACCCAAGGATGATTTGTGGACAAACGGGTAGTCCATTCTGAAGCTGGTCGAACAGAAGTGGGTTTAATACTCTCTGCTTCCCACACCAATGCCTCCATTCCTGTGAGAACACTGCACAGAGTTAGGAGATCAGGTTGAATGCGTCAAGTTGTGGTGTGCTTTTGGGAGTACCCCAAAACTGGATGAAGGACCTTACATAAGTGAAAGCTTTAGTCTTACCAAACATAAGTGAAAGCTTTAGTCTTACCAAAGGTGGTTCCCGAATCCACATTCAAACTTCTACATGGCTGGAATGTGATGGCAGTTCATAGAACAGAAATAGCATTAAAATGCATACAATAGAAAATGTGCAGGGAAACATGCATATTTGAATACATACATGCAAACACGTTTTATGGGGGCAAAAAGGGATAGATTTCCAAAATACGTGCAATGATGCATGCATCTGGGAAAACTCATGTGAGACAAGAGAAAATAAGCTAAGCTTGTCATCTGATATGCATATCAGTTGGAACACCAGTTTGCCCGAGTGGCAGAAAAAGTGAAGGTCGCCATGTGGCAGGTAAAATATTTTCTTATTGGTCAGCAGTTCTTGATATGAGAATTTTTACTAAAGTCTCCTTATTTTCATTCCTGCAAAGCTGAGACCAAGCTGTCTTTCCCATTCCCCAGCATTACTTACAAATGCCCATGGTAGATTCCGAGGGAGTTTATTTTCATTCCACCTTTTGCTGAACCTCTGGGAAAAAGCTCCACAGAAAGAACACATCATGCTGGAATTGTGGAATAATTCTACCTTTACCTCCTGTGGAAGAAAGGTGAACTAATTAACAACTTCCCTTCCACCAGCGATGTGCAGAATAATAATTTGGGTCCTAGCAATCCCCATGTATCTGTGGATTTATTGCCGATTCGCAGGACAATGAATGCCAACACAGCAATTCTCTACATCTCAACTTACACCTGGGATCAATACTGCACTCACAATTTCCCCTTGTCTGTTTTATTTATGGTGTACATATTGTGAAACTTTGGGGAAAAAAAAGGAAGAGAGAGAATTTATGGTCACCACGTTTGATTTAAACCCTCTAGATGGCTTGCTTTTACAAAAACAAAAAACAAGATTGTGTACAAGGAAAAAGTCAGGATGTGTGTACTTGCAAAGAGGACCCTTGTTTTCATTCTGTTTAAAGGGGGAGAAAGAAGGGAGAGACGGAGAGGGAGAGGGGCGCAGCACCAGGAGATACACATTCCATGGGCTACAAAGGCCACAATTAGATACAGAAGCTGGGCTGGTCTCTCTCTCTCTCTCTCTCTCTCTCTCTCTCTCCCCCTCTCTCACAGTAAAATTATAACCGTGCTTATTTTAACAGATGGGTGAACTAGATAAAGCACATTTATTTCCAATTTTAATGTTCAAAAAGTGGCCATGTATGAACAGGAAGGTTGGTTCTAATTAGTCTGGGGCTGAATCCTAAAAATATAAATCTTTAAATAATAATGATGATGATGAAACAAGAAGGACCAATTTGTAAGAAAAAATAGCCTGGAGGTAGGATTGCTGGCTGCTGGGTGGAGACTCAGGGGATTTGCTTTCCCCAGGAAATAAGGAGTGCAAAACGGGCATTCCACCCACCAGTCCTGCTGAAAATATTCTTATTTTGCCTTCTCTCCTCACCATCCGCTCTTCCACGCCTTTTTAGATTATCAACCTCAGGGCAGGTAGTGTCAATTCATACAGATTGATAAAGAACAGCACCAGGAGCCTTTTCTAAACATTTTCCCTACTGAAAAGCTGGAAAGGGGTATTGGGTATAAACAAATAAATAAAGGGACACTTGAGCATGTATAGACAGATACCAATATATCGGGCTTGTTTGCATGAACTTGGAGTAAGAATCCCCAGGGAATACTGTGGAATAAAGGCTTAATTGTTAGGGATAGGGCTAGCATTATCATGGGGGGTGGGGATTAAGCCAGGCGGGGTTCTCCCCCCACTCAACTTACTGAGGCTGTCCGCACCATTGCTCTTGAACATGTGGCTTGCCATGTCATGTGAACCCAGAGGTGACGGCCTGTAGGCTCCCCAAAGCCCTGAACCTGCTCGGCACGGCAAGCTGCCCCAGCAAAAGGCATTCTGCACATCACCCCACCCCCCGCCTTCCCTGCACAGATATTAATTTAGGGGTCTCGCTGGGGATTTGGTATTGCATAATCGTCCCCGTATGTCTTCACGCCATCCGTGGCACGGTGCATCGCAACAGCTTTCCACGTGATTGACTCACCCCGACTCACCTTGTTTCTTCTTTCAATTTCATTTTAAAGGTGTTATTGTAGATTGGCCATCGTGAATTGCTCATTCTTTCCACTCCTTGATGTTAGACAATGAACTGACACCATCTGTGATTCTCAGACTGGGATAAGTCTGAGACAAATAGCTGTGTGATTGTGGTTCTCCCATGGCAAAACTAAATTTGATCACCCCAGCTGGTCATTTGAAGCTTGCACTTTTAGCATCTCAGCATTTCTTTTCTCTTTCTGTCCAGTTACAAAGCTGATTTTTTCCCCTGACTTTTCTCTCTGCAGCTAACAAATTGGTGCTGGATGCTACTTAAATGGCTTTACCGAAGAAACCCATATTATGGGATCAGAAGTGTGACTCTACCAGACTGAGTTGGGTAAATTCTCTTCAAATGATAAATTAGAGTAATGGGAAATTTTGTGGATTATATTCAGAAAATGGCTCAGGAGAGTGATTGTGAACTTGACAGCATGTGAAGACTTGGTCTGAGAATGGTCCATGGAAATGTTGATGCAGAAAGGATGCTGTTGAGGCATCTTCAACACTAGGAATGACTGAGTGCCATCCAAAGTATTCTGTTCTTCCTAGCCCTTTTCAGGTCTGGTCAACTCAAGACTGGGGCTTCCTTGATTGAACTGATCCATCTCATAGTCGGTCAACTTCTTTTTCTCCTTCCTCCAACTTTCCCCAGGATGATTGCCTTCTTGAGTGTGTTCTGCGTGAAGTCTGGTGGCATCAATTCCACCATTTTAGCTTCCAGGGTAACTTCTGGCTTGATTTGATCAAAGACCCATTGATTTCTCCTCACTTTTGTCAGTCAGATTTCCACAATGCTCCAATTTTTGAATGTATCAATTTTCTTCTTGGGCAGGAAGGGTAGGGTGTGGCTTATTTAATAATAAGTATTATAATGAATTAATTATTTATTATTACTTAATAAATAGTAAGTAATATTTAATAAATATTAAATATTAAGTAATACTACTTATAGGTTTTAATTTTGCAGCCAGGGTGATTCTGGGGTTTTAATTGTATATTTTTTATGTATTATGTTCATTTATTTATGTGATCTGTCCCTAGGCTATAAGCAATAGGACAGCATACAAAAATTCTCAATAAATAAATTTACACTCTGGATTTGAGGACTGACTTCCAGCTTACGCACTGTTTGTCTTCCTACAGACTTCCCTGTAAACTTTAAACTTTACGTGCCTATTTCTGCTTTTTACAACACCTTTTAGGAAAGCGTGCGTTGTGTCAGGTCAGAGGTACTATCTTAGTAGTACCTAAGAGTAGCACACTACAGCTGCCATTTTTGAAAATTAAAGTAGGATTATTCTATTTCTAATTCAAAATGTGATCTAGCTTGAGAATGTAACATGGAGGTGTTTTTCCTCTTTAGCCACAAGGAGCCAGGTCCAAAGTGTCCACTCTGTGCTGGCCAGTTCCATTTCACAACAAAGAACATAAAGGCAACGGTTCTCCTGACCTAGATTGGACAGATCACATCCAGCACCCACATACCTCAGCCTCTGTCCATCTATTCTAGGCTACATATTTTAAAAATCACTGCTAGGAACATCTTTGCAGTAAAGCCTGCTTTGGCCCTCACAGAACACTTGGAAGGGCGATAATTCACACAACCTCATCTTAGCACGCATTGTTGAAACACGCTTCTTCCAACACGCTTCTTCCCTTTCAGAATGCACGCATTCTGCAATGAGCTGCAAAGTGTTATTTCAGGAAATACAGCAAGATTCTATAAATGTCTAGAAACCTGAAACATTTTTATCCACAAATCCCAGAAGCATAAAAATCTTGGATAGGCCTATAAACTTGTAAATTAGAGATATTTATTTTATTCCTTTTATGCAGAATTGGATGAAAGATGCCCCTTCAGAGGGGAATCCATCCAACAACTTTCAGAAGGATAGCTGAGAGCTTTCAGTGCAGGAGCAGCCCTGACATTGTGTGGGGACCCCTCATGGGCCGTCGTTCTGACAACGAAACCTTACCTAGCTGTCCTTAGGGAAGAAGGGTCTGCAGGTGGCGCAGCGGTTTAAATCGCTGTGCTGCTGGGCTGGTAGATCGAAAGGTCGCTGGTTCGAATCTGCACCATGGGCTGCATTCCCGTTGCTCCGTCCCAGCTCCTGCCAACCTTGCAGTTCGAAAACATGCAAATGCGAGTAGTTATAAAGGTGCCACTTCGTCTGTGCACCTCGGTGTTTAGTCATGCCGGCCACATGAGCACGGAGACCGTCTGCGGACAAAACTGGCTCCCTTGGCCAGGAAACGGAGATGAGCACTGCCCCTACAGTCAGGCATGGCTGGACTTTATTAATGTCAAGGGGAAACCTTTACCTTCTGGGAAGAAACCCAAAATGTTTCTGAAGCAGAGGGGCAGTAATTTGTGTGGAAAGGAAGTCTTCCAATGCATTTCTTTTGTGGGTGGATGGAAATAAGAGTTTCTCCTCTCTTTCTTGCCGCCACCATCATCATCATCATCATCATCATCATCATCATCATCATGGTTTTATCACCATCACCATCATGGTTTTATCATCATTATCACCATCACCACTTGGAGTGGGATTTGTATGAAAATAACACACATTTTAGAGGGGTCTCCAGGCAAGAAAACTGCAAAGTTTCCAAAGAACAGGTGCAGCCACTAGGCAAATACGATGACTGACAAACACTTCAAGCCCCACCCACTTGAAAGCTGGCAGCCCTGGAAGGCTGGCCAGGCCGTGATCTGTCCAGGGAGGGTTCCCTCCTTGAAACTTGCCCTACAATTACAAAGCAGACCGGTCAGACACTCAACTAAGCACTGCCCTTCTCTGGCTCACTGAAGCACGTTTGCACCTGTGATGAATGTCTGTCTGTCTGTTTGTTTGTTTAGCAGACTTATATGGCACCCCATTCACCTAAGCCTCAGGGTGGCTTACAAATAAATAAATATCATTAGTACAATAAAATACAGTTGGAAATACAGTCTACCATAACAAAGCCTTCTCCGGGGCCTCCGGCTTCTGAAGGAGGCTTAGGATAATTGCTCCAAGAAGCACCATAAATACTCTGTGGGAGCTTGACTAGAAGGAACATCTCCTGGAAATGTACTTTCCAGAACATTTGCCTAAAGTGGCAAGCAGGGGAAGGCATGGCATTTCTGTTCCTTCCTAATCCTTGCAACTGCATCCAGCTTCTTCGTCAGTCCCTCTCCTGCCCTGGAACTGTGCAACCTTATTTCTCACTTAACAAACACACATGCATGTGCAAATCATTCCTCAAGTTTTCAAAGCACTAGTTTAACGATTGCTTTAAAAAAGGGAAGGTAATGATGGAAGTCTGGCTATACGGTTGATATATTGCAAGCAGGGTTTGCCTGTGAATTCCAAATATGAGCCTCTATTTTTCAAATATACATTGTCAAAGCTATTTTCTCTCCAATAACACTGCACATAAAATTTTACAAGTGTAATGGCTATTTTACTTGCAGTTAAAAAGTGCATACAATTGCAATAAATCAGCCGTTGTTAAAATGACAATGGGGAATATATGGTGGGGTTTTTCACTCATCATATTTAATGTTTTTCCCTCCCGACAGAGCTTCCTGTTAAAAACAGGCTATTAGTAAGGGATGATGGAAGAGTGAGAGAGAGAGAGAGAGAGAAAGCAAAGGCGAGTGGGAGGAATCCCAAAATTTATTCCAGCAGGTTCTGTTTTGTTGCCGATGAGGACTGGACAATTTGGAATAAGAAGTTGCACAAGAAATGGGGGAGAATTTCTCCATTGTTGAACAACCAGATCCTAAATGGAGACATGCTTAAAATGATTTATTTTGTGTTTTTTATTAAATCAGATCAGTGGTGGTGTTATGGAACTGAAAAATAATGCCACTACCAAAAGGGCCAGTGACATTTCACAAATGGGAAGCCGTTTAACTCCTGTAACATCCACTTCCTGCTTTAATGAAATTTGCCCAAACCTTCAACCATCACAGCTGTTACCGCCTGCTGAAAACCCTGCTCTTTCTTCTGTCATCGATTTTCTTCTTCGACATTTTTTGCTTGGCAGTTTCAAAGCCCAGAGATGGGTTCCTTTGGCTGAAGATGCACCAGAAAAACAAACAAACAAACAAACAAACTCTGCCTTAAAATAGCTTGCAGTGCAGCAGTTCTGGTCAATGTTTGTGAAGTGGCAGGAGCAGATTCCCCCTTAGGTTTGGATCCCCATCAAATACCTGAACACTGTGAAAAGAGGATGGTGGGGATTAGAACGTCCAGCTCAGGCTGCATCCAAAAATGCTGTGGGCCAACCTACAAAGAAAGGTGCAGACAAGATGGCCAATTTCAGGAGGAGAAAGCTCTCATAGCTCTATACTACCCTGAATAGCAGAGATGGGATGCCCAGGAACATGGGAGAACTTTGGTGGGAACTGAACTCCTGTCCTGCTTGTGGGTTTTGGCTGGTTGACCATGTGTGAACACAGTGCTGGTTAGATGGACCCTTGGTCTTACCCAGCATGAATCAACTTCTGTTACTTCTGCATGACCGAGGAGGCTTTGGCGTTGAGTCTCCTCTGCTCCAACAGCCCCTGTTTTCTGGTCCTTGGAAGAAAATAATTGGGGTCTACATGGGGTGTGACCCAGACTCCCCTTCCACAAAGCCATTCCATTGAAAAGAAAAAAGAACGGGAATGGGGGTGTTGAAATGCCAGCTGAGATGATTGGTTTTTTCACTGTTGTGGCTCCTAGTCAGCTGAAAAATCAATACAATCACTGTACCCTTTTGGAGTTCCCACAGAACAAAAAGCAAAAGCAAACAAACACATCAGAGGGTTAGGTCTATAACACACATTTGCTGATACTGTAGCTCACAATGAAGCGTGTCCCTTTTGTTAAGTAATTTTTCACACCCCTGGGCAGAAGCAAAGCAGAGTTGCATCAAAGAGTTGCTCCATGTTTGACACCTGTCTAGAAGTGTCGCTTTGTTAGATGCATAGACCTGTGGCCACATCTTCCTTTGATGTCCGCAGACCTCACACTCCTCTGCAACATCTGAACTGTGTTTTTAAGTTTCTGCCTTCCTCTTGTGTCCTATTGCTCTTGACAACTAGCGTCCGATGGATGGCCAGGAAGGTGGCCTAAAGAGACTTGGATGGATAATGCAGCTGCTAGAATGTTTTACTGCTCTCCAGGGTCTATGTGACTTTAAGGAAGTTCTCCCTGTGCTATTCAGGCCCCAAAATATATAGACTGGAGCTCTGAAACTTGCAAGGGAAGGCTAATTTTTCAGCTCACCTTGAATGAGTCCCTTCTGTATACTAAAACCAAGCCAACACATTTCCAGAAGGTGTTTTGGAGACTTTAAACAAAGGGCTTCTATCAACATGTGTCCATCCACACACACACCTTCTATGCTGACAGCCTTGTTAAAGTCATGGGAGATATTTCCTGCCCTGCTGACCAATGGCAGTGGATTGGGGAGGGGAAAGTGGTACTTTGTGGTTTCTCTCCTTCCTGCCATACATCCTATTTGGTTGGCCTTGCGAAAGACATCTCCCTTCTCACCATCATGGTCACCAGGTGCTGTTGCTTCTTCTCCCCTGGGCCACGTCCACCGTCTTCCCCACAACCATGATTGCTTGGGTCAAAGCAAGAGTTGAATGAGCGAAAAATTTGCGATGGGGAACAGGAGTTGCAATCCAGGGTTCTGTTGTTCGTGGGCCCCTGAAAACAGATGGGTCTTCAGCACATGGATTATCTCCTGATCTCTCTCTTTTGGCCCTGTACACCACACTTCAGCAAATCTCACCCTACTGGGAAGATTTAATCTGGCATAACTTGTGCTTTAAATCACTGCTGTTCGGTGTGCATTGTGAAAAAAACATTTCTTCCGAAAAATGAAAGTGTAGCAGAGATTGAGAGAGGGAGAGAGAAACCTCCCCACATTTGCCCAAGAATTGTTGAGCGCAACGTACCCAAACCTTTTCTCCAGGGCTCATATTTCTCCTGGAATTGACAGGATCAGTTCCTCAGCTGTCGCTCAGCAGTGGCAAGAGGACAGCAAGAGTCGGGAGATTAACTGGCAGCCTTAACTCACCATGTCTGACAGGTAGAAAGAGGGGGAATGACATGTTGAGTAGTGTGAGAATTTTTATGGGGAGAACCTCACCTGGATGTGGTGAGTGATGGCCACGCAGAAGAAGGGAGACTCCGTGATCAAGGTTACAAGTGTATACACATGGAGGGTGTTTCTTTTTTCTTTTAACCGCACAGGATATCCTATGCTACATTCAAATAATTCATGCCCAATAGTCTTCTCATGTGATGGAAACAGAGGATGAATTGACAAAAGGATGTCTCCAGCACAGTTGCGTGGGACCTTTATTTCACCTGTTATTTAAAAAAAACCCTCTAAGTTTCTAGTCCTTAAGCAATTGGGATTATACTTTATGAACATTTATCTGCCACAGTGGCACTGTAACACCGTACTAGCTTACTGCCTCAGGTGAGGCAGGATGCTAACAGAGCACCCCTGTTGGACTAAGAGGCCCTTGGCAGTCCTTAAGCACCTGAGCCTGGAATGGGGAATGGCTGCCATCTTGCTTTTGGCTACAGACAGCCAAGGGCCTCCGGCCAGACCTGCCAGGCCCTGAGCCATTGGGGGATTTAAAGCTCAGACCCAACATCTTCACCAGAATTCAAAAAATAATTGGCACCCAGGATACAGTGCACTGGTTCTCTGGCGAGAAACTTTGCTTCTTTCCCCGAAGGGCAGCATCAATTTGGACCCAAGCCACAAAAATTCCCAACAGGCACAAAGTCAGGCAAGAAAAGTGTGTTCCACCTGTCATTGTCCCATGAGGAAAAAGAAGAATACCACCAAACATCTCTGGGCTATTCGCACCAAACATTCTTGCAGGTACGTCCCCCTGGAATGGCCTCCCCAGATAGTCGTCCTCTGTCGTCCACCTGGCTAATTCGATAAATAAATAAATAACATACCCCTAGACAAGAAAAGTCTTTTTAAAAAGCATGCTGAGCAGCTAATGGCAAGAATGCCAGTGTGATTATCCGGAGCAGCTCCTTTTCTTTCTGCCGGCTGCCCAATTTCTCCAAGCGTCTGCCTGATGACTTTGAGCATGGGGAACGGCAGCAGCAGCGTATTACCATCCTCCGATGATTAGCCGGTACAGCGAGGGAAGGAGATAGAGATAGCCTAATTCCCTTGGAGGGCTGCTTTTAGTGGCTGCCTGGTCGGAGATACTGTGTAATTGCTGCATTGTGAGGAGATTAGCGGGGGAATTGACTTGAGTGAGGTGAAGTTTCACTCGGCTCTCAGTCACCCGACAGGTTCCATTTTTATATCTACTTCCAGGAGACAGTGGCCCGAAGAGATATACCCTGAGCTTCATGGGGCATGAAGAACTCTGCACTGACATTATGCTTGGAGCTGGGGATATCGGGGTGAAGCCCGCAAGCTGGACGCTCTAGCCAGGACCTGTGGGCTCTCCTTGAGCAGGTCTTCTACGGAAGCAGGAGATTGTGTCATGCCCGAAGGACTGCTTGACCCACAAGCTCACTATTGTGCACTCTCAATGTTCTGGAGGTGCTGAAGCTCAAGATCACGTGCCAGGATAGACGGTTCTGCCCCCTCGCTTAGCACCACCTTCCTGCCCTTGATTGCCTACCTGTTACGTTTTCCTGGTCTTTTCATAGACATCAAGTTAATTAAGTTGGCGAGACGTCTGAAACATGGTGCTGTGTTCAGTGGAAAGTCGAATTTCAGGTCCCATCCCTCCATGTCTCTGCTCAGGATACTGTGAGAAATTTCGTTTGGACCCAGCCCGAGTTCAGGGGCATCCTTTATTTTATTCAGCTATGTAACAGGCTATTGCATTTTTTGGTTGTTTTGATTGGTTTTATATATCAGTTTTAATTCTATGTCCCCTCTCATCTTGTTTTATCACATGATTTTTACTTTATTTATTTATTATTTTATTCTATTTATTCTCTTTGGTTATTTTATTATATTTACTGATGATAATTGCTGTTAGGCACATTGGCTAAGCCATCGCATGTCATTTCGCCTTGTCTCGTCTCATTCTGTTTCATTTAGTTTTGTTTCATTTTTAACCATTGTTGGTCTTTTGTGTTGTCTGAATTCAGTCATGGCATTTCACCATGGTAAGTTTGGTCTTTGTAAACCACGAGAAGCAAGAACAGCTGGTTCTATGGTTTCTCTGTTCCACCATGGCTTGCCATGCTGTCTGAACCCAGCATGGTGGTTTCCATGGTGCTGGTATGGAACTACCAAGGGTTTCCTAGAAAATAGTGGCAGCTACAGGATCCTCCCCAGCCATTCAGCTTCTCTATGTGGACCAATGAGGAGAAGACAGGAGACATAGGTAAGAAGCAATGCAGCTGGGATTGAAATTCAGGCGCAAAGGCTGATGGGAAACATGGAAGGACTGAATGAGGAGGATGGAAACCAATGAACAGCATAGAAACTGCTCAATTGCTTGTAAGGAAGATCATAGTGAAAAACCACTCACCGTTGTAATCACACAGGGTCGCCTGCCATGTTGGACGTGGCCATTGTGTGGTACTGAATCCAATTCACTGCATCCTTCAGCATCCTGCCCAAGCGCATAGTGGCACTTTAGCCTTGGGACATCTCTGCGAGGCCGGTTCCGTCTGCAGCAAACTGGCTCTCAGTTTTCTAAGGCTCTTTCTTCTCCAAAGACCAAAAAAAAAAAAAAAAAAAATCTAACACACAAAAAAGGAGGAAATTAGACATATTGTCAGACATCCAAAACTTCACCTAGCAATTCTGCGCTACTGTGTCAAACCTAACTTTTTGAGGCTAAAATTACACAGTGTGAACTTTAATTTGAATAATCTGAGCTGTTGAACATTGGTCCCTGAAATAGACAGATTTGCTCAGGTTCTGGATTATTTTTAGAAACTTAAGCAGTGAAAAGTACATGGTAGCAAGACACTTCCACTGCTGGAAAAGGGCGAAAACACACACAAATGCACAGAAGGCTGACAATGGAGAAAGTGAAATGTATTTAGTGTCAAGAATTATGCTTTAAGACAGAAGCAAAAATATGTGTGGGTCTAAATCTCAGACCAACAATAGCCAAATAGGGCTTTTCGGACACAGCCGTTAGATGCATGACTTCAGAAGTAAAGGGAAATTTATTTGGAGTCAGTACCTCCAGGTGCAGCTGAGGCAAAGTAGCCTCCACAAATCCTCCACCCTATTTTCCAATGAAAACATTGAGTAATGGGTAGGGATTCTGGAAAATGCTCTTATCGGGAAGCAGGAGTCTCTCCCATGTTTCCTGGAATTTTTCCAGAACTCTCAGAGAGTGTCATATTGCAAAGAATGATATTATCCATTCATGCTAGTGGATGAAGGAAGTAAAGAAGACAGGTTTGCCATTGCTCACTCTTGTCCAGTTCCTCTGAGCCTCGTCTTGGAGCGTGCTCATCACATTTTGTGGTTAACTGCAAACAGTTTTTGCATGTTTGAGGAGGAAAAGTACAGATTTGGCTGCTCATTTTTAAAGTGCACAATGAAACACACTTTTCATCCTATGGACTGAAGTGGAAAAATAATTACAATACCAAACAGCACATTTAAACGTACACATACCATGCAAACTGAACACAAACACAAGTTTAAGAACATGCATTTCCTGGGATAAAGAAACTTGAATTTAGACCTGACTTTTATCTCAAGCAAGTGACAAAGAGCCTTCTAATCTTCTAATTATCTACATTCTGGGCAAGAGTTAAGCCCTATGAAAATGTATCAGATTGTATCTATTTACATCTTCATCATCATTAATCTTATACTCCACTATATTGGCCTGAAGGTATAGTCATATACTTTGAAGAGACAGAGAATTTTATTCCAATTTCTTGAGGCTTAATGCTTGATTGTTACCTTACAGAGAGGCCAACAAGTAGCAAACTTCCAAATGACAAAACCTAGCTGTTCACGTGCATCAAACAGAGATAGAACAACTGCAAGGACTTCGCTTTGACTTCCCTGCAGGAAAGACTGGTATTTGGAAACTAAGAAATTGCCTGAAGTTGGGTTTTCTTTCCCTCTTCCCTCCCAATCTGCTTTCTTTTTTGACATGCCTGAGGCTAGGGGCTGCCTTATTAATAACCTTTCAGATTCTGCCTGGAAGTTTGGTGTGTGTTATTTGTGCTGCAGATGGGATTTAAAATGTTGTAAATAGGCAATTAACAAACAAACGGAATGCTGAACGGGCAAGAGAGACTGCAGTTGGCCAGTCCTTTCCATTAGAACCCCAAAGCTGAGTTGGTCAAGTTCTCATGGCAAGGGCCGTCTCTTCCCAGGAGAGCAGCCAAGAAAAGCATCACAAGAGGATTACGAAGTAAACTTTGGTTGTTTGAGAAGTGCAACTTGTCTAATGATTACAGTTCCGTTGGTGTGGAATGGCTTGCTTCAGATCATTTTTTGGCAGGCGAATGAACCACTGAAGCATGTACGCCTGGTGTCAGCTTTAATAAATTTAGCTCACAATTATGTTCAGGCCAGAAATATCAGTATTCTCAGAGTCATTCTGGAATCATCAGTGGCTCCCCCTTGTTTATGATTTTAAGTTGCAAGGTGGACTGTATGGAAACTGGAGAAGGCAAGGGAGACACGCTTGGCTACTTTGCCAGGGTGCTAGTCAGAATGGTGAGTAATCCTTTTTGTCCATGCGATGGAGAAGCGACCTTTAGAGGTGTGGCAAACTGCGAGGCTGCCTTCTAGAGAGAGGTGTTTAGTTGGCAGTTAGCCTAATTTGGAGATAGTGGGTGGGTCACAGATTAATAGTGAAATCTTTCTCCCGGTGCTGATCCTCAGGTGGCCAGAAACCATGGAATGGCCGTCAGCAGGCTCCTCAGCTGCAGGCTGGCCTGTTGTGACATCGCAGAACGTTCTCAAACATTCGAAGTGCTGAGAACGAAGGCACATCTTGCCCACCTATTTTACTGCAGGCAGATGTGTAAATTCTGCCTTTTCATAGACGATAAGGCACCATAAAGACGGATGTGAGAGTTATAGCTATAATTCTTTTCTTCTTGGAATGTGTGGTAGAGTTCTCAGGTGTAGAAAGAAGACAGAAGAGACAGCTGGGGCACAGGTAGCCTTACATAGTCGTCGTCTTTTCAAAATCTGGGCAGTGATACTGATTCTTGCCAGTTCTGTGTGACACCTATCGCTTCATAAATGGGAGCTTGTCACAGAGCCATCACAGGCTTTTGTGAAAGCCAGATTAGTTTTTGCTAGTGCTGGGATGAACTATAAAGGAAGCTCAACTTTGATGCAATCAAGCCAGCTGCAGCAAAAGCAAGGAAGAGGCATCACTCCAGAGATGTTGTGGTTTTGCTCTCGGATCCATTCTCAGGCGGCACACACAGATGGGTAACTCTGGTTACACTCCATTGCTTCTGATAATGCTTGTTATGTGTCTAACCATGTCTGATGGACTGCTGGCATTCAGAAGGGTCAGCAGGGCAATAAACAAAGCAAAAAAACTATTTGGAGTCTGAGAGCAACTTGTGTCTCCGGGAATATTCTCTCTACTCCACTCTTTCTCCATCTGTACCCTTTTGCCCTAAGGCATGACCAAGCAGAATGTACAGACTCTCTCGTGCTGGGCTGGAGACTCATGCCTGATCTCCTTCTCTGGAAGAGGTTATTCTCACTAGCTTCAATGCAAGGGAAGGGGCCGAAGCAAAGGCAAGGGTCCATAGCTCAATGGCAGAGCTCATGCTTTGGATGCAGAAGGTCCTATATCCAATTTCTGGCCAGGTGGCAGGTGGTGAGGAACAACCTCTGCCTGGAACCCTGGAAAGTCACTGCCAGTCAAGAATAAATGCTCCTGGTCTGGGTGGCAAAGAGCAGGTAGAAGACAAGATTTGAACATCAGTCTTAGTTTTATTCTGGTTTCTTAAAAAGATGTGGACCACTGTCTCCAAGGGACATCAGATCAGCTTAGGAAACGAAGTGTTGGGTACCTGCCACATGCCACTTTTTCAACTCCTTCTTACCAGTGTCGGTTGCCAGAAGCACTACCAGCGGGGAATGAGTGCAATCTATTAGTTGTATCCTGTTTCAGTGACTGGAACAGTGTCTCATAAGAACACAATCCATTGGGAACCTCTTCCTCCATGAATTAGACCCAATCCCCTTCCAGTTTGGTGTCCATCACTCCATCTTGTGGAAGTGAATTACACGCTTGAGCTTTGCCCTGTGTGAAGAAGTCCATCTTTGGTCTGTCCTGAATCCTCCACTTATCAGTTGCCCAGGGATGATCCCAAGTTCTAGTATTCTGGGGGAGAACGTGTCTCCCTTTCCGGTTTTTCCACACCATGCATCGTTCTGTACATCTCAATCATGTTTCCCCTTGACTAATTTTCCATCTGTATTTTCATGGTTGGCAAGCCACACGTATTGATGTGGAGCAAGATTTTCAAGCGAAAGAATCCCCAGCACGGCAGCTGGAACCGTGCTTTCTTTACAAATCCAGCCCGTATGTATGCTGACTCAAAGTGCGCTATTGATGTCCACTCAACCAAATTTCCAGTTGGATTCTTGTTGGCCCACTGGTATTCTCAGCCTTCTGAATGCAGCCAGAGAAATCTGAATTGTTAACATGAATAAAATACATGTTCCCATGGAAACACAAACTTTTAGGATACTTCCGACTTCCAAGTATGAAGATCACTCATTTCCTACACACACAATACCAATGTTGGTATGGTCAAACGTGGAGGAAGGCAATGCTGCAACAGGTATTTGACTCATAGTATTAACCACGATGAATCTCCATGTGTACAAATACATTGAGAAAAAGAACTTTTTAAAGTTAAGTAACTTTGGAAACATGTAGGGAAGAATCTTGGATCAACCAATGTCAACAACAACAGGAACCAAGATGAGTTCCCTGTACACACTAGTTTAAAATAATGATCGACAAGTCTCAAAATTCTACGTTTGAGCCTTGTCAATTGCACAATCCTCATGTGATGAGGGACCCCATGCTTAAATTTCCATTTCCACGAGATGCAGTGAGACCGAGGTCCCAAGCTGTTACGTTACAATTTGCAAGCACTGCAGTATGGGCTTTGTTTCCCTGGTGGAATTCCATTCTTTTGTGATTCCTGCAAGAGATTACAAAATTGAGCTAGATCATAAGACATGATTTATTTCTCTGTTATTTAGCAGGACACCGGCTTTACTGTCACTGCATTCCTTGACTCTGATTTGCATTATTGCATTATTGCATTATTGTTCTTGTTTTGTTCTCTGAGCAGTGTTAACAGGGTGTATCCAGAAGGGCTGCCTAAGAATGTATTAAACAAATGAAATGTATATTTTCCCTTCAATGGCCAACTGGTGCTCCAAAGCCAATATTTTTGCCATGGAAACTAGAACGAATTTATCTCAGAGGAGCACCACTGAAGTCAGAGTGCTTGTTCAGGAGAAAGGAATTGTAGATTTCAGCCCCCTGTCAAAACCCCTTCCTTCAGTGAAGCTGAAGCAGTGGGGGGAAAAAAATCAGTTTTCACTCTAGCACAGCTGATAAAAAGTAATTTTAGAAGTTTTAAATATGTATTTTCAGAATGTGGAGCAGGAGAGAAATGTATTGCTGTATGCACAGTTTATTATTCACCTTAAAGATGCAGGAGCTGAACTCTGCACAGCTAATTGAACAGGGTGGACTACCTCTGGCCTTCTAGAAGTAGTTGTACTCCATCTGCTATCATCCCCAACCAGAATGTTCAGGGGGATGATAGGAGAAGTAGTGCAAGTCAATCTGGAAGACTTCAGGGGAAGAGAAATGCAGGTGGAGACTGGAATTGCTTCCATCGGTGGAAATCTACAAAAGAAATGAACCACCCAGCTTAGCAACTCCAATTTAAGTCCTTTCCCCATCCTTCTTTCGCTGTATTTGAAGGCAGTTACTACCCAGAATGATGCCTCTCATTTATAATTATAGCTACCAGCAATTACTTTGGTAACTTTGGATTAATTATGGGGTGGGGAGGGGGGGTTGGAGAAATTGTACTATTAAAGTGTTAATAGATAAAACAGCTACAATTTCTTTTTACCTCCTCGCTTACCTTGTCAAATTGGCCCATTAAATCTTTGCATGTTGCACCTATAATTGCAGAGCTCCAATTATCATACCTTGAGCTAAACGAGGTGATAAGGTTTGCCAGAGTGGAATGTGATAAGAGATAAAAATGGAAGTTTGCCTAAGAATAACTTTTCCTTAAAAGCGATCAACACTCAATGTATAATTCCGATAAGAGCCCAAAGCAAACGACTGAAAAATTTCTCCCGATTATCTCCACGCAAGCAACGTGCAAGAGCAGAGGGAAAATGGCTTCTTGGCACAGACGTTGTGGTGGCACGAGGCCCTCGTCTCTCCCTCCTCCTCTTGTCCAACATACCTCTCAACGCGCAATCCATCCGAGGGCAGAAGTGAGAAAAAGAAAGTGACCTTCAAGAAAATTGTAGTTCAGGCACGCGATCCAGATAGGTGGTCATTTTTAGAACCACCTGAGTCTGCCCATTTGCGCTGACCTTAGAATTCTCATTTTCTTTCTGGAACTGCCTTTCAGATAGCAATTAACCAACAGAAAGAGTGTTTCAGCTTTTGATGAAGGTAGTAATTACATATATTAAAAATACAACGATGTGCCTGGAGTACCTGGGAGATATATGCAAGCATTTGCGTGCGCGCGCGCACACACACACACACACAAGGAGGAGGTGAAAAATGTAGCCACACAGGCAGTCAAACAGAGCTAATGCCAAAAGGGTGACATGAAAACACATTCCACAGAAGGAATAAGCAGAGAAGGCTGCCTTCTCTCCCCTCCCTTCCCCTCCCCCCCCCCTTTTCACAATCTGGGCCTTTTTTATTTTTGATCGACAGGATCTGATAGTTAGTTCCTTCATTTTGGTTTGTTCTGTTTGTTTCAGCTGCAGAGCGAATTGGCCCACAGCTTGCAGTGGTGGGAGTGTTGAGGGGAAAAAATATCCTAAATAGAAATAAGGCAGCCTTACTGTATCCTCCCCTTTCCCCCAAAAAAAGAAAGAAGGTGCAGGACGAAATTTTGGCAAGGGCTTTAGAAAGGTTGGAATTCAATTTGTGGAGGGTGTAAAGGTGACAGATTGTGTGTAGGGCCAGTAATTTTGAGAAATACATAACAAGTGGAAAAGGGCAGTGTTAAGAACCGGAGAGATAAAAGCTTACTGGAACTGACGGCCATGGCCAACAGGGGCAAAGTGAGCAGAGAGGGTGGATAAAAACAACATCAACCTACCAGCAGGAAAAGGGGAAAGAAAGAGGGGGGAAAAGGACGCATAATGAGAACAACTCTTTTTAGAAAGCCCAAGGGTTTTTAATCCATCCCTGGAACCAATTCGGAGCAACATACAAGCAACAAGCAAGCACCTGTATTCTGAATGGCTCTTCAGCCGCTCTCCATTAGCGCTCAGAAAGGGGCACTGGCGTGGTGTGCTCTTTCTGTCCCTAGACTGCCGGAAAGGAGCTGGGTTTTTAATTGCTTGCAGAGCAAGGTGGAAGGGATGCCACGTGCAAAGTGAGGGCGAACAAGGGCTCTCCTGATTGGCATCATGGCATGCAGGGAAGCGCTTTTAGCCTCTCTGTATGCCCAGGAAAGCTGCAGCGTGCTTCAGGGTGTTTGCTCTGAGAAAGAGCTCTTTGTGGTCAAGTAAAGGAGAGGAGGAGATGGGTAGAGGGGCTGAAGAAATGTACGGCACAGGCAAGGAACAGCCGGCTCTCAATTCGAAGATTCCTTGAAAAGTGGAAGGGAGGGCAGTGCCATACCATGCCTTTGCTCCGATTTTCCCAGGTAATCCGTAGGAGCAACGACCCTAAGAGCCCTGTCCAGAGGAAAGCTTCCCCTCCAGCTATTTGCAAGTTTTGCTTTTTAAAGAAGCCTTTCCTTCTTTCAAAAATGGTCTCGAGCAATGTCATAGGATCAGAGTGCACAGGACACTGTTGTCTGCATGAGGGCTCCTCAGTTTTTGGAGGCCAAGGGCACGTTTGGAAGTTATTAAGAAGGGCAGATGGAATGGCCACAAGTGACATTGTTTGGGCTTAAATTACAGGGATTTAGCAGGCTCATGTGCCTAAGCCTTTCTTCAGCTGTACTGCACAGACCTTACTTTTTATTCTCACTATCACAAAAGAAAAATAGCACCCAAGGGGTGTGATGGCCAAAATTACCCTTCCGTCCTTTCACTGATGTGCATTGGATTCTGCATTATACTTATGTCTAGCTGTTTCCTATATTGTTTTTAACTTAATGTCACCCTGGACTATAACAGTGCACAGATAGAATGCCACCTTCCATAAGAAAAAGGCATCTCTTTGGGTTAACTCAAGCATCACTGCAACCCAAGTTAAAAATGGTTCTGCCATGATTCCTTGAGGAGGGGAGGCTGGCTGGAACTCGGAGCCACTTGACTCAAGTGAGCTGAAATGTGGGTCTTCTGATCCCTCCTTCTGAACTAGAACAGAGAAAGTCTGGCCACGTACTTGGTGGATCATCACGTACCCTTCATGCAGCCTTGATGAGCAACCTGATGGCATATTACAGGGGAGCCCTTAGACGGAGCAGCAGCTGCTTTCCTTATCCTGGAAAATGCGTGTGTGCACGGGGGAGATGGCTCAGGTTTGCCCAGAGACTCAGCCTCAGTCTCTTTTCTCCCATGCGCTTGGTTGCTCAGGAGCACCAGCTCTCCAGGAACTTGGTTCTGGATCTGCCCAGGCTTCTCCCACCTCTCTGCTCAGTGTTTTGGCATCGTCTGCCTCCTCTTGTGTCCTCTGACTTTTCCCCTTTGCCTCTGCAGGAGGATTCCTTCAATAAGACAGCATCTGGTACTCTGGAAACGCTAGGCCTGGGGATCTGGCTTTACCAGTCTCCCAAGAAGCAGAGGGCGCTGCTATGCAGTCCTCATCCTTTTCATGCCACCGACCACAGAACTGGCTCATTGGGAAGAAGACAGAATGGGTGGAGATAACAACAGGTCCTGACTTTCCATCCTCCATAAGGCCTCTGCACGTTGCTGAAACAACAGCTCTTCCTGAGCAATTTCCTGCCAGGATGGATCTGTCCAAGGTACTGAAAACACCACACCTTCTTGCATAGCTAGACTTCACTCTGCCTCACCCTTCTGGGAGGTCCAAATGCTTCAGATTTGCTCCTTGAGGAACCTTAAGCCACACTATACAGGATGACATTTTGGTCCCACTCTTACTGGAGCAGCACTGGGGCAGTGTGGCCAGTACTGGCGCACACTTATGTCCAGCAGAGCTCCCGTTTGGCCAGGCTGAGCATGCCATGCAAATCTGAGCAGATTCTTACTGTTCGTCCCCGACGATTTTACAATGTCATTCATAACACACACCTTGTCTAATAAAAAGGAGGCCAGCCTTGCCACTTGTCGAATTATCTTTTACATTGCACCCACACAGTAGGAGTGCATCCCCTTTAACAACAGGGACAGCCAAAATTAAACATCAAATCACAGTGGTGCACATAACTCATAACCTGCGCAATAAAGCAGGTGAACCTCAGCAAATTGCATTTTGCATCAAATCCAAATGCCATTGCTCCTCCTATTAAAAACATACCAAACAACCAAGAGAACACCTGCATATTCTCTGAGCTGAGAAGGGTGACTTCTATCTTGTAAAACAGCCTGGCTGAGAGGGTTCTGCTGGGAAATTAAACCTTTTTGCAGCATACAACTTCCCCTTGGACTAGCAGGGCAAGCCGAGAGCCAAATTTCATGTCGCGTTAAATGCGCACCGCAGGAAAAGCATCAGATACGCAAACCGACAGGACGGGGCTTCCCATCCCCTGCACCGATTTTTCATTAATCTGGAATGATTAAAGGGTTATCAAAAGTTAATACATCAACAGAGTCACTTCTTGTCAAGAACCGAGCCTAGAAATGCTGTTCGGGCACCAAGACCCAGGAATAGCATCTTTCAGAGGAGTATCCAATGCGGACAATGGAGTCCACCATCACATATCACCCATGGAAACAGCTGCTCATGTGAGCCACCCAGAGGTGCTGTGGCACAATTGGCAGCATACAAATGTTATAAATAAATAAATGAATAAATAAATAAATAAAGCTTCTAGTGTGACCCTGAAATTGGCTCAAGGAATGGCACAAGTCAGTAGAGCTCAGTTCCATGAGATCTATTCAACACTCTCTTCAACATGCTGACCCGCACAGGCCAATGGTGTGTGTGTGTGTGTGTGTGTGTGTGTCTGTCTGTCTGTCTGTCTGTCTCCTTCTCCCTCTCCATCTCCCTCTCACACACACAGAGCAAGTCATCAGCAAGAACTCCGAAAGAAAAATGCCTCTTTAAATTATTCACAATCCGTCAGGTGTATTTGTCATTAGACCTCATTTACTGCAAAGGTGATCTATGGCCCCCTGATCAGCAAAACGCAGTGCATGCCAAACACGGTCAGGGTCTCTTCTCCAAGCCAAAGCTCAGAATGGCTGCAGTTTTGGAACAGTGTTCAAAACAGCTTGCTATCACTGAGTCATATCTCCCTTTGAGAAGAATCGTCCCTGCACTTTATGCATTCGAACTCAAGGGATGCAGAATAGGGAGGGACATGAATTTCAATTCAGTGTGAACCTGCACTGTTTGCAATCCCAAATGTAAACAGTAACACATATTTACTTTTTCAATTGTGCAAGTGTGCACATGTGTGTGTGAATTCCCAAATTGGCAATCGCAGTTGCAAAATGTATATTTTGTAAAACATGAGCACTTTAAGATGTACAACTGGAAAAAAAATCCAAACCGTTTTCACACTTCAGTCAATGGAGGGACCTTTGCACTTTTGAAAAATGCACTTTTTCCATAACAAAAACAACAACCACAGGTCCCAGATTAGAATGGTAGTAGAACAAACTGAACTGCAAATTGGGATTTGGAGAATCAAACATCCCAGGTCCTCTATCCTTGGCCCATTTTTTCAAATGTACACACTTTTTGTGTGTGAATTATTCAAATATATTGATTTGATTTATATGCCGCCTGATTAGCCATAGGCTCTGGGTGGCTTACATACAATCGAATGCTTCCTTCTCTTCCAAAGATTTATTTTTTTGTTGCTTTGGATATCCCACAAGCTCAGACTGGCTTTTGGTAGTTTATTGAAAAGTTACTCATTGAGTCCCTGATCAACTCTCTATTGCAGGAAATCAAATGACTTGGAGGATAAAAGGGATGAAATGAAATCAAAATTATTTTGTAAACATATCACCTTCAAGAAGAAGTCAAATAAAACCAAATTACACGACTAATAACTTGTCCTCAAAAAATATTAATCTAAATGATAGTGCTTTCTCCAGGCTGCAGGCCGCTAATAAATGCTGGCTTGTTAAAGCGGTGATGTAAAGTAGGTTGTTCTTTTTGGGTTTTGTGTGGAGATGATAGTGTCTCTGGAGATCTATAAGGGGAAGATCAAGCACTTTGAGGCTAGGGATATATGAGGAATTCATTTCAGATTGATTTTGATCTAGATTTTACCCATATGTTCTCGGCTGAACAGAGTTTCATGCAAGTTACAGCTGAATTCCGTACATTTTAAGCTTGGTTCATGGACCAAAAGAAATGCAATGGACAACTTGCGCACATTTGAAAAATCCATCCAACGTTGTGCGGACGTTTCGAAAGAATGCATGAAAAGTGTATGGTTTTGAAAAATGAGGATAGGTAGGTTTTAATCAATGGGAAAGGGAAGCACGCATTTCAAAAGTATGTACAACTGAGATATCCCTTTAGAATCATGCATGAATATATATCCACATTTTCATATGAAAAGAAAAGAAGGAAGTTCACAATTTGCAATCCACTTCAGTCAGAATCAGCCTTGAAACAGAATTCGTCAAAAGTTTGAGTTGTGCTGATCCACCTTCAGCCCATGAACCATGGTAAGAATTTCCTGGGATATTTGGCATTTTGGCCCCACCTCTTATCTTTGCTCCACCTCTTATGGATTTGGCCTTGTCCACCAATGGATGGTGTCCCTTCCCAAGAGCTTCGTCAAAAAGGAAATCTGCCCTCAAGACCAGCAGAGCATCAGTATTTCCAGGGTAGCTTGATCTTCATTCCCAGACACTGGAATGCTTTTCCCTTCCAGGAGCGGTACCAACAGAAATGTTCTGCTCCATCAGACCACATAGGGACATTATGTCTTTCTTTTATTTGGTATTTTTGTTACTTGGCTCTGAAAAGATTATGTATTTAGGAATGTCTGGGGATAGCCGTGGAAATATTATGGTGGTGTGGATTTGCTAAGAAGCAAGATGCTTCTCTGTATGGAATAAATGCTAGTGGAGATCTCCTTTCAGAAACCACAGAAGTGTAAAATTTGGTGACATGCCTCAATGAGTAGCAGATTAAATATGCAATGAACTGCTATGAGATACAAGTTAATAATATTTATACCTTTATCTTGGAATTCTATGCATTTTATTCAAATCACATTTAACACATCCCAGGGTCAGAAGGTTGGATTCATATTACGGCTTATTTATTTCTATACTGCTGCTGATCACGTGAGATTTCATGTGCAATATAAAGGATGAATCATTTAAGAAACAGCCAGAGTGCAGCTGAAGATCCTTAATGAGGCAGGAATAAATATTCTGGCTGTCATCACGCCCATCCTCCTGGTCCATAAGGCAGACCTGAAGGATTTGTTAAGGAACCTTCACACAACTGGTTCACACACAGGGTGGCTGAGCTGACTAAGGGGCACCCACCCAACAAATCACCAACGGTTCAAAGGACTTAACCAAGATAGGCAAAGATCAAAGATGGAATAGTCAGCCCAGGCATTCCAAGCTCCTTGTCTGCCATCATCTCCTGGAACAGATCCTGGGCCTCTGAACAGCTTGCATCCGATTTAGAACAGAGATGGGCAAGGTTAGGCTTTTCCTGCCTCGGCAGCTCATCACAGTGGGACCCTGGAGGGTCTAAGGTGTTCCTTTCATGGTGAAGGAGAATGACTCCTTTGCCACCTGGAAGGCCTCTGCTGGCTCCGTTTTGCGACTCAGTCATCAGTTCAAAGGAAGTCCATTTTACAAAATAAACACTTTGCTTTTGCTTCCACAGGAATCTCTCAGCCCCATCAGTGCAGAGGAGTTAAATATTTTAACAAGGACTTAAAAGGAGGAGTATCTTTGGCTTGGAAAGCATTGAACCAACGAGAAGAAAAGGTGGAGAGCAGTCTCGTTTCAGCAGCCTCTTCTTCAATACTAATTTTCAGACTATTTCGCACCGATTGCTCACGTCTGCCATCTCCAACATGATGCTAAGGAGCTGCCCTTGGCACCTGATTTTTATTTTTATTTGTTTGAACTGGAAAACGGTCATGCTGCAAACCAAAGTGTGTCCCCCCAGCCCCACCTATATTTGGAATGAAGGGTGTGGGCTCAAATTTGGAGCTCAGGTGGTCTCTTATTTACTTGGGGAAGTTATCTGCCCATTTGCCATCTGGATCAGGAGCATTCCTGTGAAAGGGTCTGGCCACCCTTTCAGCCCTTCTAGGACAGGGGTCTCCCCGCCCTCAGCAGGCCACTGAGTCACTCTCCCAAAAGACCTCTTCGCCTATCGATCTCCAAAAAGTTGGAGCCCTCTGGTTTATGCCATGCCTGCAGTGGATGCCCATCATTGCATCCAGCAGATTAAGCACAGTTTCTGCCACAAGCATCATGGCCTTGCCAAACAGCCCTGAACAGCCGAGCACCTGGCCAGCAAGTCAAATGTGTATGAAGTGGAAGTCGTTTGGTTTGCCCCGGCTAAGAGAAAATAAGGCATAGCTGATGTGACAGCCCCGGAATAGAGGCCACCTGTGTGGCTCTTTTCTTTTTTAATGTGATGGATTAAACCAGACTGTACAACTGCTGCCTTGCCTGAAAAAGAAGATTTTTCCATATTAACCCTAATTACCATATGCCAACTGAGGAAGGCCAAATGACAGCTCAGCCAGGGGCCGGGAATGGAAGTTTCCTTCTGTGAGCGTCCAAAATGTTTTGCTGATAAATAATTTCAGGTCGGACGCCGACACACGCTTCCTCCGTGAACACCCAGCCTAGTCCCTGGCCTGTGTGCCTGGCTTTCTCCCTGAGCTGCCGGATCCTTTTCCAAAGCTTCTCATCTCCTCAATGCCCTTCGCCCCACATGCAAAACAATGCCTTCTGCCTCCTCAGCTTTCCACCCACATGCAGCCAGAAATGCCTTTCTTTGCCTGACTTGGAAGTGTGGCACCATTTTCCCAGTATTTCATGATGGACCCTTTCTCTTCCTAGGTGGGCATCTGTGAATGTCTAACTCCTGCCTGGAAAGCTCTTGCAAAAACCGCTTGAAGGACAGGCTGGGTTGCGGCAAAGGACCAAGCCAGAGGTTGAGGGGCACCCCTACCATGAGGAGCCCCAAAAAGGTCCTATGTCTCACATGGTGGTGGCACACAGGAACAAGAGTTGCCCTGCATGAATGGATGCCATGATGAGGCCTACCATCAGGATGATGGCTATGCAAATCCCAGCTGCATCCTGTAAGCCAGAAGTTGCATCAGCTGCCCCAAAAGGCCATCTGAAGAAGCCCACCACAGTGGCCAAGTTGGGAGGATCCAGAACCTGAATATTCAGTGAGACTGGAAGGCAGACTGGACCAAGACTGGAAGCCAGGCCAACAGTTCTATGCGGCCATGTGGGCTGGGGCTGTACCTCCTTCTGGCTGTGGTCTTCTCACCATGTTTGGATACCTCCTGGTATTTCTGGGATACCAGAAAAGGGAAAGTATCTGCTGTTTTTGGATCCACCATGTTTGCTCATTCTCTTTTAGAGCATTCACAGAGAGAATTTAGTAGAAATGATAGCCAGTGTGGCGCAGGGGATGGACCGGGACAAGGGAGACTTGAAGCCAAGTCCTCACTCAGCCCTGATGCTCTCTGGGTGACTTTGGGCCAGTCCCGGACTCTCAGACTAACTTAGCTCACGGGGTTGAAAGATGAAATGGAGAAGAGGAAGAGGGTTATGTAAGCTGTCCTGAGTGCCTTGAAGGGAAATCTGGGATAGAAATATAATAAATAATAAATCTATCAAACACATATGGAAATAGACCATTATAATCATAAGAGATAAATGCCTTGCTTCTGTCTAGAAGCAAATCAGAACGTGTGTCCTGTTTGGATTCCAAGACAAGGGCAAGGGGGCACCAGACGGGGTGGTTTGGGGGGACTCTTTTCTTTCCCTTTAGCTTCACCTTTCTTTGCCCTACAGCTCAGATCAAAATGGGGACAATGAGAGCGGACAGCTTTGTTGTGCTATTTCTAGCAACCCAAAGGGAAGACTAGCAGGATGTAGCATTAAGATGCCACTTTCCGTTCCCCAAAGAGCTTTCCTGTTGCTGTTGCTGCCATCAGCTATGAAAGTTAAGCATTCATGGGGAAAAAGAAGATGCTGGGATTGCAAGGGACGGCAAATCCAGTTGAAGTTTCCATCTGCAAATATAAGTGAGCGTTAGGCCTTCGGTTCAACAAGGAGACCTTATAGAATCAGGTGGCATAATGACATCATGAATATGCAAATCCTCGCTGCTGACTTCATCACCACAGATGTTGTCGCTATGCATCTGGGGTCCATCGATACATCATTCATCTTGCACATGTTCCCACTCAGCCAGCCACTTAAGGGCATTTCTGCCTGACAGAGAATGGCTGATTGTTCAGCCTTAATCATATTTTCTGAAGTTTACTCCACGAACATCTGTGTACAGTCATTACAGAGCTGGCATCAGCTCTGAGACGCCACTAATTTCTCTCTCTCTCTCGGTAACACGAGCGCTGTCTTCTCCTCCCTCAACCAGAATGCAAAAAGCAAGCTGTGTTGGCAGGCGTTTGCAGGGCTTCGGCTGACTGAGGTCGGGTGTTGCTGCGTGGGCTTTACCTCTTTACTTTGCCCAGGACTGCATGGGAGTCCTGGGCAAAGGGTCCTGTGTGTGGGGTGGGTGGGTGAGTTAGGGGACTGTTCCAAATTCTGCACTAAAGAAGAAACCCCCCCACTATTTGTCACCAGGGATTCTAATTCTGCCACTGCGACGTGTTCTAAAAGTTGGCTGGTGAATACTTGTCAGTATTTGGCTCAAATAAATTCTCACAGCACTCAAAGAGCAGAACTCGGAGGGGTGGGAGGAGGAAGGAAAAGGCATGCCAGGGAATGAGTTGGAGGCCTTAATAGCACAGCGGTGGATAAATATATTCCATGCCTTCCATCTTTCCACAGATGAAGAGCATAAGAATGGAAGAAAAGCCCTGTTGGATAACACCAATGGCCCATCCAGTCCAGCAATCCTTTCATGTGGCAGCACACCAGCTGAGACAGGATCCCAGAAGCAGGATGGGTACTGGAGTTCCATCTTCCCAAGTCTCTGAGCAACTGGTGTTGGTCTTTCCAGCCAGGCTTGTAGCCATGAGTAGCAGTCTTCTTCATGAATTTGTCTTCTTTAATGCCATCCAAATCGGTGGCCATCACCACTTCCTGCATCGGTGGATTCCATAGTTCCATCACGCGCTGCGTGAAGAACCTCTTCCTTTTATCTGTCTCGAATCTCCCGCAAATCGTCTTCATGGGAAGATGCCCATGGGTTGGACTATTATGGGGGAGGGAGAAGAATGACTCCCTCTGCACTCATTCCATACCATTTATCATTTCAAACACCTGCATTGCATCTCCATGAACACACCGTTTTGGAAGCTACACAATTCACTGTACTATATAAAGCTCCGTTTAGCTGTTGCCATGGTCATTCCAAAGAATGACATCCATGCCCCATCCATGATTGATAAGATATTCAAATGCACAGCTTATATTCAAAGTGGAAAGAGAGAAATGGGGTCTGGAGAAATAGAGAATTGGCAGAAGGGGCGGAAAGACTTAAGAGAGGAGCAGGATCTTGATGTGAATGCGGCTGACAGCAAGGACAAATGCGGCATCTGGGAGAGGTGAACTGACTATGGGAGGAATGGGAGGCGTAAATAATTCCCACTTTCCTAATTGCTTTCCTGATAATGCTGCTGCATCATTGGGATTACTTACGGAAGCAAACACTTGTTAGTGAGAATAAATGGCTTGGCAAACAGTGCCCAAAAGTGAGCTCATATTTGACATGGCCCGTTTTCAGCATCCCTTCTTAAAAAGCCATCTTAGAAAATCCTGTTTTCGTGCTTCTGGTTGCCTTAAGATGCTGTCAAAAGCTGCATTAGTGGTGTTCCCAACATCTTTGCACCCGGCTGAGCTGCATGATGGGTACGCTCACTCGGGGATGGGTAGGTGTGTGCAGACTTGGTCTCATTTCAGCTCAGCGCTTCTTGCCTGCTTCTCGGAGGAGATGCTCCTTTGGATAATCTGACTGCCAGCCACTGGGGTTTTCAAGGTCAGTGCCAAAGCTTCAGGATGGTCTCATGGATAGACTGAAACCAGTGCACCAGGCAACTCACTCGAACCTCAGACTCACAGGCACTGGCCTGTCCTAGCTTAGTAACCTTGCAGCTCTGGTTTGAACCCTATTTTCAAAACAACACTCCCAGGAGTGGAGAACCTTAGGCTTGGGGGCAAATCCGGTCCCTTGGGGTCCCACTCCAGCCCTCCTGAGATGGCCACACCCCTTTTCCAACTATTGATTGTTTTTGTGTAGCTTTTTTCCTCCTCCATTTGAAAAGGCTACAGTGCCTTTCTTAAGACTCTGGGTAAGATCTTTGTGCTAAGCTTGTTTGGTAATTTGGGGTATTTTGGCTCCACCCCTTTTGCCTGAGCTTCTACCAGTTTGTACCTGAAGAGGTTATATCTTTGTTTCTTTTGCTTTTTCCAAGAAGCTCCAAGACCACATTCTAGTGGCAATTGGGACGAAGGGCAACATAGGCCGGGGGCAAAGAACTAGCAGGAGGACTGGATCCCAGCCCATTTTAACAGTGAGATCATCCTGTCTTAGATAGCCTTAGATTAGGATTTCAACCTTTTAAAGTGGGATATGGCCAGGAAAGCACCAAATGAACAGTGGTTTGAGGAGGGGTGAAGAGGACACGGCCTTCTGGGGAACCCAGAAAGGTGAGTTGGCCCATGGGCCTGAGGTTGTGCATCCCTGCCTTAGCCCTTATCCACCAGTGCAGCACCTGGCGGAGGTGCCATTCGCTTTCCGGGCACATGCCCCAGTTCAGTGAAGTACAAATGAGTAAGTTATTTTCATTTGCTCAGTACTGTGTTTGAAGTGGAAGTTCACAGTTCCAGTTTGCTGTTCCCAGATGATCGGCTTATGTTCAGCAATGGCTTCCTATGTTTTTTTAATGTACCTCTGCTCCATACAAAAAGGGACAGGTATTTCCACTTCTTCTGCAACTAGCACTGAAAAGGCCTTTGAGTGCCTTCATCAAAAGCATCTCGAAAGCATTGTGTCTGCTGAATCGGTGGGATCATGTGTATCCACTTGGCATTCTCTCTTCTCAAACCCATCAAAACAGGTTGGCTTTTTAGAAGGGTATGAAACTCTAACACTGGTGGGATGCCGCTGCTTATTAAATTTGGGCATGGTGGACGGTGCTTGTCAGTCTCTGAAGAAGAAAATAAAGGGTTAGCTCCTTTCTTTCGCAACGCTGCTCAGCATTAGACTTTTTCTTGGCTTCCAGAATGCTTAGGACTTTCTGCAGTGTGATCTGCCCCTTTCTAAATGGCAAGGCTGCAGTGGCTTGGAAGGATCTGCTGCAAAGATAAAGGTTCCCTTGAAGCCGCTTTCTTAAGAATTAAATCCCCCTCAAATCCAGAGCTTTGGAGATTTTCTTTCCCCCTCCTGCACATGCAGATAAAGATCTTTTTTCTCTTAACTGTTGCCCATGCAAAGGAGGGGAATATGTGGACTGCATCAATAAATTAAATTCTTCAGCAGAACGGTGTGCAAAGCCCGTCTCCTTCCCTTGTTTGCTGGGAAGATGGGTTTAACGAAATTGTTCTAATCAGGCAATTTCTGATGAGTCCTGATGAGCAGCTTGTGGCCCACCTGGAGCTCCATCAAGGTGGAATGAATACAGAGGGACTTCCTCTCAAACCCAGGCATATTCCTTAGAACAGGGCTGGTTGATTTATCCATGTCACATGGTGTAGGACAGCCAGCATGGCATGGTGTTGAGAGTTGGACTGGGACCCAGGAGATCCAGGTTCTAGTCCCGACTCAGCTATGATGCTCACCAGGTGACTTTGGGCCAGTCGTTCCATCTCACCAAAGCTACCTTACAGGGCTGTTGTTTGGGGATGCATTGGGGAGGACTATGGAAACTGCCTTGGGAACCCTGCAAGGGCAAAAGGGGTGGAATATAATGTGATGCAATTAGAACAATAAAGTGGAATATAAAGCAATGCAGTTATACCATAATCTTCTGCCTCTCCATTTTATACTCACAACAGCCCTGTGAGGTACGTTGGGCTGAGTGGCTGTGACCGGCTCAAAGCAAGCTTCATGACTGATATCTAAAACCCAGATATTCCCAGTCCTCATCCAATACCCCATTCTCTAAACTGTGCTGTTGAATGCAATTCAGCCCCAGGCCCAAATTCTGGGTTGGGAAGAAGCAGCCAGGGGACCACCGTCCGGGGCTTTTCTCAGAGAAATGCCAAGGATGAGAACTCCCGGGGCTGCACATCATCCTTCCTCATGAAAGACGCGCTACCTGGCCCAGCTCTCCTGTCTCTGACTCCGCCTCCCTGGGTCCTTTGCAGTTCAGGCCAACCCAACAAGCCACAAAGGGAGCTTTCCGTCCCTGCACCTGCCTGCCTTCAGGCTGTGGAGTTAACTGGCATTAGTCATGCCAGGACTGCCTGGAAGACTATCGTGACCCACAGAGCATAATTTATCTGGTGGGCTAAGTGGGGAGAAGGCTGGAAGCTGGAGAGGTAAATCTCCGGAGTCCCTACCTGGAAACACCCCATTTTCCACAGGCTTATTATACATCAGAAAAATCCATTGGGTCATGCAAATCTTGGGATAAGCTCCAGAGGGATCTACATCTTTGCTGGTAGCATGTGACCTTTGGATTCAGCCTTCTACTCCAACGCAAGAGATGCATCTGTATCAGCCTCTCTTTATTGTTTGACTCCGCTCCAAGAAAAACAGAGTGGATTGAGACATTCAGCTCCTGGCATCTGGTCTTTATGGTTGGAGAGGGGTTTCCAGGTAGCATGCTGAGAAGTAGTTTTCTGCAGTTGAGCGCGGGCCCGTAATTTGGCTGCTCTGCTTGAAGGCTTGGCCCATTGAACAGAGGGCTTTGTGCACAGCCGTGGGGCGCAAGAGTCCCCTTTATGCGGAGTTGCTTCTGCAGCAGCAGCTGCTGCTTTCCTGCATCAAACTGCGTCGCTCTGCACAGGCTGCCGAGTTTGGAAAGGCACCGTGCTTTGCTTCACCTCCCCATATGCCGAAAATCTCTCTTGGGCTGTAAACATCCCCTTTGGCTGCTTCAGTTCACTTAAACTTTGCCAAGGCCATGATTCAGTGTCATCAAAAGAACTAAGTTGGCTGGAGATTTGGAACTGAATCCCGCAAGTCCCAGAATTCTTCAAGGTGTTATTTATTTATGAATTAATAGTAGTAACTACATAAATGAATGAAAGGCCTCCACTGACTTTAAAGATAGGGATGCAGCCAATTCGCAGAGGAGAGGAGGCGTCTCTCTGTGCCTTTTATTGTTATGTAGAACTTCTGTGCTCAGAGTTTCTAGGGAGCAGCAATACACGTGTCTGGCTTATGGGCCGTTCAGGCCCAGCTGGTTGGCCACTTTGCAAAGCAACTTTCAGTTTTCAGACCTTTGCAGCATTGACATTTCCAGGTGGGGATCTGTACAAAGGTTTGCACGATCTTTATTTTCATGATCCAGTGTAGAAGTTGGTGGTGCTTACGTGGAGACAAAACATACCCCATTTCTCTAATGTTGTATCCGGTGGTGTCCATAAGAATGTAGGACAGGGTCTGTTAGATCATGCCATCAGGTTCCTTCTGTTCTGAACTCTCGTTTCTCAGCAGTGGCCAGCCAAATGCCTCGGGGAAGGCAACAGATATGGCAGGAGGAGAAAACTCTCTCAGATATACCACAGGTTTCAAACTGGAAAAGCAAGCTGCATTTCTACCCATGGCTACCTCCGTCTTCACCCATGAATGGCGGTCACCAGTGGCGGTCACCTAAGACGAGGTAAGAGCCAGTGTGGTGTAGCAGTTAAGAATATTTTATTCTTACGTGGGGAAATTATTAATAGACAACAGACTGCAGGGAGTCTTTTCTTGGTATGCTGAGTCCAAGCAACAACTAGCCAGCCTCAGATTAAGATGGAAGTCCAGTTCTGCTCCGTTTAACAGCTTGCACATTTCTTATGTCCTTTCCCCACATTTATAGGCATACTTTAAAAATCCACACAAATTGCACACACATTTGCATTTTTAATGCATCTTGTCTCAAAGTATGCATTGTAAAAACGCACCTGGGTAGGTTTCGGAGTTGACAGTGCTTGGGAAATGTTAGTAGCTAAGTTCACCCATTAGCCTGGGAGCTATGGAGAGGCTCAGTTCATAGGAGAATTCAAAGATTCAAGCACGCCTACCTGGTATATTATAGACATTTGGCATTGTTTATTGAGCTCACGCTGTTTATCACTTGAATTAACATATTAGCACATGTTCACCTCCAAACAATGCATCAGTAGCAAGAGAGCAAGCCCGGGAATTTCAGTCACAACATATACATTGGTGGCATCTCCTCATGAGGACAGTAGAGCGGTTTCCAAAGAGGACACAAGCTTGATCTTCTCTGAGAGAATTTCTGCAATGCCCTTTAAATTCTGCATGCTCTTGTAAATGCAGGCAGAGCAGGCACGTTCCCTGTGGAACGGAAGATCTTGCAGTGTGTTAATCGATCAGTCACAGATTTTTTTTAAAAATCCACTTTGCTAGCACTGAGCATCAGCCGGCCAATTTAGATGTAATAAGAATGATTCCAAATCATTTCTCCACCTGAGCCTCCGTGGGTGTGCCGTTTGGGAATGCTTCTGGGTTAATGTTTCTGGTGAGTGCTTAGCTGTGGGAACAACCCGGTGGTTCATCGTTGGTGTTAAGTTAGGAGTGCTCTTATTTGGTTTTGAAGGGAGAAGAATAGCACCAGTCCTATGGGGTGGCAGGGAGTAAATTCCAGTCGATGTTATCAAGTTGAGGAGTAGGGAATGGAGTGGTTTTCCTGGTGCTTTAGTGAATGGAGCTGCATTTCAGGAAGCTTTGGAAAGCTTTGGGTGCTGGACTTGGAGAGAGCTAAGCTGCCCATCTTCAGAGGCCTCTAATGCTGGAGAAAGGGGCCACAGGACCTATGAAGAGGATATTGGACCCATAGACGACTGGCAGAAAATGGAGGCTGTTCGACCCCATTTCCAGTAGTTGTTCACCATCCTCTCCCATTGCTTTGAGAGATTCTACTGATTGTGTTAAGGTGGCCCAAAAAAGACGCTCACGATCAGGGGCAAGCGGTAATTCCAGCAAGCACTCTGGAGCTGCGTCTGAGATCACGGCATGTTCCTAAGCGAATGAATCTGACATTCCTCTGGTGCATCCAGAACATCTTGACTTTGCACACTTTGCAACTTTGTCCACTTAGAAGGCACACTTTTCTAAGGACTTTCCAATGAAGGCAATGACAAAGTAACTGGGAGGGAGCGTGATGGTTTGCTGGTTTCCCAGCAAAAATGGTTCAGTCCCATGATCGGGAGAAGGAGGACTCTGATAGAAGTAGGTGAAAAGAAAAAAAAAATGCTTGGAGATATGGGAGAACATCTGGACAGGTAAATCTGCAACAGTATAGCTTGGCATACGTAGACCTAAAATGGCAATAGTGTGATGGAGCATATTTATAAGTTCCTATGGCATATACAGGAAGCAACGGGGTTAGGAAAAGTTCTCTTTTTCCCTGGAGGGGAGAAAAAGATTCAGGACAGAGTAAACATGAGCAAGTCTCTTATGGAAGCGTGTCACCAGTTTCCCCATCACAAGACAGGACTTCCATCATGGTAGGACTGAAGAGCACCCATGTTTACATCTGTCCCCACTGCAACACAACCAACACTTTGGCGTGTGACATAGGCCTTTGCCCGTTTGTTTGATTTCTGGTGCTTCCTGATCTGCCTATTAGTAATTCATATTCTGCTAAGACAACTGAGAGTTCCTTTCAAGGCAAGATGATACTAATTCACTAAAGGGGGTATTGCCAATCTTCTCCTACTTGTGTTTGTGAGCTGTCATTCAGGTCCCTGAAGTTTAGTTCATGATTTTTAAAAAAAAAAACCTTTAAAACTAGACAGATCTGTCCTAAAACACACTCCTGCAGTGCTTTTTGGGAGAAAGGGTGAAATGAATGTGAGGGGTATTTTTTTTTGAAGATGATGTTGCAGACATTATTATTCTGGAAACCCTGTGGTTTGCCACATCAAGTGAAACATCAGTTTTTAGACTTCCTGCTGAGTATCAGAGTAGCAGTGCCAACTCCTTCTCCAACCCAAGTCCTGCTCACGGCTAACAGATGCGTCGCCTGCAGTGCTGAGCTGCTGGGCACAAAGGTTGGATCTGCTTCCAGGAAATTAACATTACTTAGCCTTTCCCAGAGAAATCCCATCACGTGTGTTCTTGTAATAATATGACTAGTGGGCTTTGTTCTCTCTGGCTGTATTTCCCAATGGCTCATCTCACTTATGACTTGGTTGTAGTATCTGTTGCAAGAGATTAAAAAAGAGAGGGAGGGAGAGAGATCGGGGAACATGGCTGGACTATATGAACATTATGAGTTCAATTATGGCAAAAGAGCACAATCCTCTTACTGGGTTGGCCCCTGTCACATGGATAAGAATACAAATTGGAATTTGATACAGTAAATGCTAGAACAGAGTCCAATCAAATCCAGTCTAAAATGGCTCAAGGCCCTGCTCAGTCCAGATAAGATTCAGAACAGCCTTAAGCTTGGAGATGATCCTTTGAATCTCCTGGACCAGCAAGATTCCTATGCCCATCTTGGGAGATGGATTTCCTTGTAAGGCCTCTAACACAAGAGTCAACATGAGATGTTGGAAAAGGTCCCCTGCAGTCGTGGACAGAACATGGGCAGAACTTGAGGAAGTGACTCCGACATGGCAACATCTGAGTTTTTGCCCTTCCCTGAACTCATCAGATGAGACACTGTAGAGGCACCATAAAACAAACAAACAAACAAACAAACAAACAAAACCACCATAGCACTAAGCCCTTCAAGTAGGCTTGATAGCCGGAAATCACAGCTGAGAAGATCTGACTCACAAACAACAGCAGCAGCAGCAGCAGCAACAAGCATTATTATTTTCTAAACTGCTCCACAGCCAAAGCTCTCTGGGAGGTATAGATCGTACACCCAAAGGACCTATTGGGTGACATTCCCTAGTGAGACACACAAAACCAATGGGCCAAGTGTCTTTGAGTGAAACGGGCAGTCAGGAGCCTGGAAAGCACTTCACCGTGTGATCCATGTAAGGAAGGCCAACTTCTCCCTGATGAGGAGCCTTTCCAAAGCTTCCGAGTATACCTCTCGTCATGCCTGACCATCGACCCCTGCCGTGGCCCAGCCTGGAAGACATTTCAGTTCCCGTGGTTCATTTTCATCTCCTGATTTACCAGTTGTGGATGCATACAGGTAAAACCCTGGCGAAAAAGCCATCTGTATCTACCTGCATGTGTCAGGTTTCTCTTTGAGCAGCTTTTTGCTGATGCTCAGCCTCCATGAACAACACACACACAGGCACACACATGATCACATCTTGCTATAGCCATGCGTATGGTTTACTGGTGTTGCTCCCTATAGCATATAATCCAGGGGTGGCTCATCTGTGAGGGGTCCATGGAGCATCTGTAGCCCTGTATCTCCCCCATGGGTTGCGATCGCCCTGGTTTTTCAAAACCTTCCGTTGACCCATCTCCTACTTGCTTTATATCACGCACAAAATCCAGACTGTGAACAGAAAACAAGACGTGAGAGGCTGTGATGTCCTCTTACAATAAACAATGAGGGGACCAGTGTAGAAAATAAATACCTCTGCTTCATGGTGATAGACACTCTTGTGATGCAATGAAAAGAGCTACTTTTCTGGATGTGGAGTGATTCCATAGTATCCCTTTAAAAGAAAGAGATTATTTCTTTTAAAATCAGTTAATTACTAATCAGTTTTAACCAGGGAATATTTTCAGGTGAAACACAATCTCCTCACAAGGTGCGGAGAAAGTGGATAGAATCTTTTCTTTTCTTTTACCTGTACTAAACAATAATCCAGAGTGATCCTTCTATGAAGCAGATAGCTTGGGAGATTCAGGACAGATCAAAGGAAGGACTTCCTCACAGGCTACACAAGCCATGAGATTAACTCCTGCAAAATGGAGTGATGGCCGCCAATTTGGGCAGCTTTAAAAGAGGATTGGGATTGGGTAAATTCAAGGTGGAAAAGCTTGCCAATGGCTACCAGTCTTGGTGACTGTGTACTAACTTCAGTACCAGAGGCAGCAGGGGAGCATGGGTAGTGGGTACTCATATCCTATTTATGGGATTCCAGTGGGCAACTGTGAGAACAGAATGGTCTAAATAGACTATTGGTCTAACCTGCATGACTGCTCTTAAGTAATGTTCTAGCAATTGCCACAATTCTCCATCTCCTCAGGCAGAAGCAAAGAAAATGCGAGTCTTTCATCAAACATGGTGGACCATATGGAAATATGACTTCATGCTTTATCACTCATGGTTCTTCCCATGCCTGAGCTCTTTGGATTTTTCAGAAAAGCATTGCTTCACAGACAACTTGGTGCATTGGTGTGCAATTGGCACCTCTGACAATCGAAAGACCGTTGATGTCTCAGCATCTTGATGGTTCGTTCTTATGAGATAGGATTCCCTCCTGACATCCCAGCTTGACCTGTGACAAATTGGCAACAAGCCTCACTTTCCAAAGGGATGAATATTCAACAGTGGAATGTTAAGGAATCCATCAATATGCAAAGTCAGATCTTCCTAGCCCTCCGTGAGGACACTCTGGAGCTGCACGTGGTTACAGAAATTCACTGGAGCCATTAACCTTAAGGGAATCTGATGCCAAAGCGAAAACATTTTGATTAAAAATAAATTAATCTGCTATTAACCAAATTACATTTCCTGTGGTAAAAGTCCACAAAGATCATGTGTCATGCAAAGGGTTTAATTGTATTCAGACACTTGCTGGAGAATTGCTGATGGAGCACATTATAGGATGCCCCCGTTGAGCAGTGAATTGACTGATGCCCAAAGTTATTGATTTTGCTCCTGCAGTTGGGCCCAATAAGCAGAACCTATTCATTTTTAAACATTATCTGAGTCTTTCTCTATGTTCTTCCTTCAATGAATGCTAAATCAGTGCATCTCATTTCTGAGGCCGCACTTCTGTGCTAATGTTGCAGCGCGAGAAGAGGCTTGGTGTGATATGCTGGAAATCGTAAGCTGTTTCTCCCTCTCCGAAATTGCAAGATGATGTCCAGACATGGACAGGACCGTGTCCTTCCAAGCTCTTTTAAAGTGATGGTGATGAAGAAGTTTGGCCTCTCTGGCTCAAAGTTTTATTAGTGGCCATCAGGTTGCAGGGGGCACCCAATCCCAGTGAAGCTACTACTAACTCCTCACCGTTCATTTAGCTCAAGCATTCTTAGCGATTGATTGATTGATTGATATCCTTCCTTTTTCCTACGAAGGCCTCAAGGCAGCTTACACCATTCTCCTCCTCCATCTTATCCCCACAACAACAACCCTGTGAGGTAGGTTGGCCAGGGCGACTTAAATTATACTGTTAAATTATATTGTTTTACATTATGTTATTTATTTATGATTGTGAGCCTCCCTGAGACTTGGGCAAATGGGACGGCATAGAAGTTCTCTAAATAAATAAATAAATAAATAAATAAATAAATAAATAGGTTGGGCTGAGAGTCTCTGACTGGCCCAAAGTCACCCAGGTGGCTTCCTGCCCGAGCGGGGACTAGAACCCAGGTCATCTGAGTCCCAGTCCCATGCGCTTAACCACTACGCCACACTGGCTCGCAGACTGGCTTTTCAGCATGCCACTTTATCTGGTGAAAAGGCATCAAGGAGGTGCTCAAAAATAATAAAAAATCCTGAGATTAGTTGGAGAAAGGACTATAAGTCCCAGCATGCCCAGCCAGCCATGGTTGCAGAGGCATGCTGGGAGCTTTGGGGGTATTTTCCTAACTAAGCATGAATTGGATTGTACTTGTAGGGCTTTAAAGGTCAAACCCAACCCAAATCACACCTGGAAAGCGATCACACCCAGGGTGCGACTTTCAAGATGGGTGCAACTGGTCCCAGTATATGGACCAGGTAGCAACCGGGCTGCCACTTTTCTTGCATTAAGTATCACAGAATTGTTTCTAGCATGAAACAGCATAGCCTATTGTGCTCAGATGGTGCTTGAGGACTTCCTGATGGGGTTCTGTGGGAACTGGATGCTGGGTTAGAGAGTTCTTTGGTCTGATAGAGCAAATTAAGTCTGTATTCAATCTACATTTGATCTGGGCCTACTGCCACACCATCATTGGGAGTGTGCGTTGAGGAGAAAGAGGAGGCATCTTTGCAGCGCCTTGGCTGAAATCCATTACTCAAATTGCATTTCAGACATAATCCAAGGTGCTCATAGTCTCTCCCTCTGCTCCTTGCATTTGGTGTACATTGGAAGGGGACGCATGCAAATATGTCTGAAACCTCATTAAAAAGAGTGGGCCGTTTGGAAGAATGCACAGAGTCACATTGTATGAATTTGTCCTCTGCTGTAGTTTGATTTGAAAATGGGGACGTTACAGCTAAAGTAGATGGAGATCAGTCGGGAGGCATGCATGTTCTTCTCTACCAATCAATCATGTTAAAATTATTTTATTTAAAATTTGGGCTGTGTGTGCGTGAGCATATACTTTCCCTTTCAAAAGTTCACATCTGCAGCATGTTCCCTGTCATTTTTGAAGTGTAATAGACTGCCAGATATAAAATTCTAATTTAGACTCTTAATTATCTGCCCTCAGGTAGACTAACAGTTCATCACAGGGCAAGAAACATCAGGAAGAGCTGCATGAATTATTAGTTTTTTAACACCAATATTATACTAAACAAGCTTATTCAGTCAGAATTTTAAATGCAGCAATTGCTGTAGCGAGCAAACTAAACATAGAGGCTTTTTTGCCTTAAAATGGCATATACATTATATAAACATTTTAAAAGGTGATAAAGGTGTTGCTGCTAAAAGCAATGTGATAAAGGAATTACTTGGGCAAGCATGAGCTCCAGCATCATGCAGGAAAGTAGATTTTTCTATTTGTTACATTTATATACCATTCTCTAGCCCACCGGTCCTCTGGGCGATTTTAGATTATCTTCTGGATTTGCTCCCTTGGCTTGATTCTAAAAGTTCCCCTTGTGCTGTTAAGGTGTTTAGGTTGCCAGAGAAGGGACTGAAATTATTTGATACTATTGCAAAATAGGGAGATATGATGCTGTCAAGGTTAGAGGACTCCATCACAGTGTTCGGAATAGGAGACTGAAGTCTGTCTGTGTTTTGATTAGTATATGGATTTGGGGAGTGTGGATGACTAGATTCTTTTGGAAAGGAAAACTGAGCAAAATGTTCCCCAAATTCTGCAGGGTAGTTGTTTGTACAAGAATGGGCACTGTTCCAATCCCTACTTTGAAAGACAGTCTCCCCAGAGAGAGCAACAAGGATGATCCAGGGACTGGAAACAAAGCCCTTTGAGGAAAGATTGAAAGAACTGGGCATGTTTAACCTCAGAAAGAGAAGACTGAAGGGAGAAATGACAAGGTTTCGAGATGACTAGATGGAGGGGATGCAGTGGATGTGGTTTACCTGGATTTCAGCAAGGCCTTTGACAAAGTGCCCCATGATATCCTGGTGGAGAAACTGAGGAGTTTTGGGATACACCAAAGCACTGTCCGGTGGATTAGGGCATGGTCAAGAGGGCGAATATCCCCTCTGAGTCTCCTCTTCTCCAGGCTGAAGAGACCCAGTTCCCTCAGCCTCGCCTCATATCCCATCCCCTGCAAACCGGCCACCATCCTTGCGGCCCTGCGCTGCACTGACTCTAACCTGGCTATATCCTTTCTGTAATGAGGGGCCCAAAACTGAGCACAATACTCCAGTTGCAGGCGCACCGGAGTCGTATAAAGTGGTAGTAATACCTCTCTCGATCTAGAAGCCACACTTCTGGCTATGCAACCAAGGGTGGTGTTCACCTGTTCTCCCCTGAAGAGGAAGGCAGGACATGCTCCAATGGAGCAAAGCTTAGGGAACCAAGGTTCAATTTGGATGCCAGGAAGCACTTCCTGACAGTCAGGACCCCGAGGGTGTGGAATGGGCTTCCACGGGAGGTCGTTGAGGCCCCATCAGTGCGGGTGTTCAAGGATAGGCTGGACGTGCACATGGTGGGCATGTCATGAGCGGAGCCGGCTGGTGCCAGAGGTCAGACTAGATGGCTCAGGAGGCCCCTTCTGACTCACTCTGTTTCAATGTTTCTATGTCTTTGCTGTTGGTTGTTAGGAGAGAGCTTAAAGCTGAAGATTTCAGTGAACCTTTTAACATTGTTGAATTTTTTTTTTTTTTGGCTTATACTCTGGCTTAGTCTCCATGTCTGAAGTATTATAACCATTAGCTTTTATTATTGGAAGTTCACTGTTGCGGCACTTCTACTATTTGATGTTTGCAGTGTCTTCTGGACCCATCTACCCATTTAACAAAACAAAACAAAGATCAGATTCATCTCCATCAACATTGTCATTATCCCCATCCTTTCCTACCTGCCACACATGGAGAAGCAATTCATCACCATCTGACTCACAATATTTCCATTTTGCTGCTGGGCTTCAGTTCATTACAGCTGGGATATAACTAGCATTAACCTCGCCCGTCCAGAAAGAAGGCAAAGAAAGAAAAACAATTAAAGCCACAGGTTGTCAAGCTCAAAGATTGCAAACTCTTGAGCGATTGTGCATCTTCCAGAGAAGGTAAGGAGAACTCAAGCTTTGTCATTGCAATTATTGTTTGACTGATGGCGGCGGCAGCCGCTGGCCGAACGTTTTATTTCTTCTTCAACCTTCTGAAACGCATCATATTTTCCCAGATTCCAATCAGAGTTGAGGTGACAATAGCTTTTTTTCCCCCGTTTGTGCCTTGTCAATGTCTGTCAAAATATTTTTCAATCTAGGCGTGCTGGAGAAAAGGGGCTTGGAATGATGAGATTTTATGAGACACGCCTTTGCATGTTTTTAGTTCAGCAATATCCCTGTTGGAATGGAGGGCAAAACTTTTTCATTTGTTTGTTTGCATTTAAACAAATCATGATTGAAGAGCTTAAACTATGTTATGTGGAAGCAATAACAGAAGGAGCACAGTGAGAGAGAGAGAGAGAAGTTCTGTTTTGGACCATATGTGCAATTATTCAAATATCTGCTCTGCTCACTGGATAAGGTCACTAGATTAGGGGTCAGGATACCTCAAATTTACAGAGCTGGCTGTATTTATTTTCACTAGAACATGAAAAACGGAGCCTGTTGCCCAAGATAGCAACTTAGACTCACAGAATTCTGAGCCTTTGGATTTGTTTCCAGTGAAGTTTGCAGATCTTTCACACACAGAAATCACACCCGACTATCCCAATTTTCACGTCGCTGACACAACTGGGGGTGAAGAGGAAGTATTGTAACATAATTGGGAGTCTGAGATCTGCAGCAAATCCTCCAGAGATCAACCAGTAGATCCGTCTCCAACTTTTGCCTATCCATCGCAGAGTGAAAAGGAGTGGAAGAAAGAGAGAAAACAGGGAGTGGAAGACACACAGAGAGAACAGGGATTGCGAGGAAGAGGGAGTGAAGCAGGAGTGGAAGGAAGAGGGGAGTGAAATGGGTGGTCTCCCCCCTTGTGGCTGTGGCCGTGGTCACCATAGCCCTCATTCCCCCGCATCATGACCAACAACCAGGCAGACCCTTGTTTTCAACCAGAATGGCTCTTCTTAAGCTGAAGAAGTAAATTAAAACATTGCATCTGTCACAAATGTGACAGATGACCCAGTCGCCTTGAGCAGAACCAAACCACCAGGAGCAAGATGGCGGTGTGCCTCCAGCCAGGACTTGGAACCACGCCTTCTCCTTGGTTGTGCTTAGGCCAGGTACAGGGAAACCTTCTAAGAAGCTCAGGGACATTTGGCACACAACATGATACTGGAGGAGGTATGGTGGTCCGAAAGGACAGGCCACCCGTCCCGAAGACCAAATCCAAGGCAGCAGCAGCTCCAACTGCTCTTCAGCCTCATTCATCCCACGCTTTTCAGTGCCAAGGAAGGAAAGAAGAATGGTGGAAGTGTTAGACATCTTAGCAGGTGCTCAGAAAGCTTCATGGAAGCACAATGGTGTGGGCAGATTCCATGTTGACCCTCTGTTAGAATAAGAGAAAAGAATGTGATCTATTTGAAAATAATCTTAAGTGGTTATGGGCAGAGAGGCCCGCTTAGCTTAGGAAAATGCACCTGGAGAAATGGTAGGATAACTCTCTCCTGGATTGTGTCCTTAGACATTGCTTGTAGATCGGAAGAAAGTGCCTCAAATCGTTCTTACTTCTCAGCAAATAGCCGTTCGTGGCACACAATGTCTCCCCCAACACAGCGGCTTCTACAGTTGCTTGATCGAAATGTCACTGCTGATTAAGCTCTCCTGCACAAATCAAGAACTGATGTAAATTCCATGTTTGGTGTCTGTCTTTATAATGATAAGCCAGTTCATATCTCACTGGGAAAAAGGCTCTAGCCATGCCAGGGATTGCATAGATGTATCTGCTCTTAATTCTGTTATTATCAGCAGAAGAACTGTTTTCATGCTAAATTTGGCAATCAAAGCATTGTCAAGCTAGAAACATTTACTGTGATTCCTGTCAACCTTAATGCTTAGCCATGCCAATTTGCATGGGATTATCCTTGACAATTTGACCTAAACTGTATTATACGACTCTGTATTTTTTAAAAAAATTTCAGAAGCTAATTCCATGGCCAAAGGAGAAAATAGTATTTCTACTTCAGGATAGGATTTGGTAAGCAGATTTTGCAAAAATGACCTCGTGCAGAAACTCCTTGCACTGAAAGCAAGGCTGATGCAAACCTGCACATCTGCACGTCCCTCCATCCTTATTTTCCATTTCCCTTCTTCATGGAGCCCATATCCAAAGATGCACAAAGAATTCTGCTCCATTTGACTTTGTTCACACTTCACCCAGAGAACAGTTGGATGTCTCCAGTTGTAAGGATTAGGTGGCAGGCAATGGAAAAATACTTTCTTAAAACCCTAGAAAGGCACTGCTGGTGGAGACAGACTGGATGGACTAAAGGTTTGATCAAGTATCAGTGTGCTTCTCCTTCAGTTATTAGAATTTTATTTCTCCCAACTGGCAAATGCCGCTAGGGCGATTCACTACCACAAAACCAGATCAAAGAACACCAACAGCAGTAGTAGATGGCACAGGACTCCATGTTCTAATGTTAGGACAGAAGGAGAAAAACGCCTCCTTTCCAGTCTCTTCACCAACCATAATTCTGCACACCTCTACCCTGTCTCCCCTTATTTGCCTTTCTTCTAATCTAAAAGATCCCTGTTCTTGTAACCTTTCCTCACAGGGGAGCTGGCAATGGCATTGTCAACATCTTTGAGCTGAAGCAACAGAAAACCATCCAAGAAAACTGGGCTAAGCCCGGAGAACCTCACCAGTGCCAGTCACTGCAAAACTGGAGCATGCCTCGTGGTGGGAACCAGAGATCTTCTATTGAAAATTCCTAGAGAATATATTTAAATGGTTCGTGGGAAAGGAGGTAATAGGCCCTGGGCTACCCTAATTATTCCTTCTGGGTGGCACAGAAAAGATGGACAGGAGGGCTACCTTTCCTTTGCAGCCCTCACTGCCCTAAAATATACCTGATAACAGGTGTTTATCAGGGCATGGCTGTTCCCACTGGGACTGTTCTTCATCCCCAAAATCAAGGCCTCTGAGCATCCAAAGGAAGGATGCTGGAATGTGGTCCTTACCTTTTGGAAGCCTCTGCACGAATTGTGTGAATGGACTCTGTCCTTCTAGGTTCAACGACTAATGCCGAGACATTTGCGGACAGGAGTGTGGCATGAGAAATCTGGAACAACCCTTCCCTCTTTCAGCCGTACCCCTGGGGACATGGAGAGAAGCTTTGCAAAAGCTGGCCTCTTGGGCCATGCATCACTGTCTCTGCTGAACAGCTTATTTAGAAGCCAAGACATTATCTGTGGCAGGCGCTGCTTCATGACGGGTTTGCATCATTCCCAGCAGGCTGGACTCTCACTCCATTATGCATTCTACTGGTTAATTTGTGAAGGGTGAGAAATAAAGCTGGTTAAAAAATAAATTTACTTTGCAGATACTTAATCTTTTTCTCTCCCCCACAATGTGTGCTGTAATTAACATATTAATCTGCAACAAATGCTAAAAATTTCCTCATAATCAGCCTCCCATATATTATCTTTGACGTGTCAGTTATATTTCATCGCCGTGTCCTTGCATGCACCGAAGAAAACATGCAATGAAGTCTGACACATTAATAATACAAAGTGTATGGCTTTGAGAGAGAGAGATTAAGTTTATTAAAAGATTGCTTCTTTTTGGAAGAATGTGATTTACTTGTAGAAAAATACCTATTTGCGTAACAGTTCGAGATAGGCAAGAGATTCAATTAACAATGGCAAGTTAAGTAGTGCTTTGGGGCTTCTTAGCTCATGTTTAAGTGAAAAAAGATTCCTTGTTCACATTTAAGTGACTCTTTACGGGACATGAAGAGTTCCTGTGTTATTAAGCTGTTTGCACATTGGAAAAGCTATAAAAATAAAAGAGAGTGTGGGTGTGGGTGTGTGGCTCAGCACCGCAGATCCAAGACTATAAAACCGAAGCACCTGAAACTTAGCTCACATATTCAGGGGATTCAAGGGAATGAAGCTAACTCAGTCATTGACTTGCCATTAATTTAAGGGAACAATCCTATAGACCCCAGCCAGCATCCAAAGGGACATGGGATTGTTCAATCTAAGAAGCATAGAAACAGAGTGGGCCATCTAGTCTGACCCCCGGTTCCAGCCAGCTCCGCTCATGACATGCCCACCATGTGCACGTCCAGTCCATCCTTGAACACCCGCACCGATGGGGCTTCAACCACCTTCCGTGGAAGCCCATTCCACACCCTCGGGGTCCTGACTGTCAGGAAGTGCTTTCTGGCATCCAAACTGAACCTTGGTTCTCTGAGCTTGACTCCATTGGACCACATCCTGCCCTCCTCTGCAGGAGAGAACAGGTCTCTACCCACCTCCGTGTGACACCTCCTCATGTACCTGTATGTCGCCAACATATCCCCTCGGCGTCTCCTCTTCTCCAGGCTGAAGAGACCCAGTTCCCTCAGTCTCACCTCATATGGCTTTCCCTGCAATCCAGCCACCATCCTTGTGGCCTTACACTGACTTCCCCTGTAAGATCAGAGACAGCCATTTCGGTGTCAGGTCAACATTTTCTTCAACTCAGAGGATTTGACAGCTTTTTAATGGTCCCTGAGATTGTATTGTGGATGGTTAAAAATTGCTCTCATAGTTCTGTACACGCATGGCTTTAAATGATGTTAGCATCTTGTATTTTGGGTTTTTTTTATTTTGATACCCCACCTCCAAGAACCTTGACTCTTGGGTAGTACAGCAATGCAATAAAAGAATGAATCCATGTGGGTCCAGAGAAAGCAGTTTATGCTGGAGACAGATGGAAAAATTCTGTTTTTGGACGACACTGCAGATGGCTGGTGGGACTCAAACATTTCCACATGAAAAACAATGAAATGTACACCGACAGTTGGTTCTACCCACAGCGAGCTGCCTTCCTCTCCGCTCCACCAGGTCCAAGGTCTAACAGCAGTCTCCGCGCTAAAGTCATTATTCTCTAAGGCAACTCAGGAGCTTCTGTTATGTTTTGCTGTGGAAAGAGCAATATTTTCTCCCTTCTTGCTTCCATTGATCTGCCTATGTATATTTTTAGATGTGATGGTACAAGAAAAGTCTGTGGAGACAAAGGTCTTATTTGATCGGGGTCGAAGCAGCTCTGTCTGGCAGTGGGTTTACTCCTCCATGGTTAGTTTCTGATGCCGTGAAGGAATGAATGCCCTGCCGCTACTTTTGGGCATCCTTTCACCGTTGGTATTCAAGTGGTGAGTTTGACGAGGACAAGCACGATATGTCCAGGCTTAGAGGGATTATAATTAAAGAGAACAAAGGGAGAGAGAACAAAGGCGGAATCAGACCTGATGTGTCAAAGAGTCAGAGGAACTGGGATTGGCTGTCTTAAATGATCAGCAGTGCCGTTAGATCACACTTGCCTTGAGCCAGCTCGCTTTCTGCTCTTTCGTTTTGAAGAAATGCTTCCTGGGGGAGTTTTCTCCTGCTGGCAACCCTAAAAGTGAATCCACAAGAAAGTTAAACTGACCTGCTCCTCCTTCCCCTCACCTGATTTATTTTGCACTCCTTTGGCTGATTGCAGCTGCAGTTCTGCAACTGACTTTTGCCTGGATGGAAGACTAATTCATCTGTGTGGGGTTTACATGCAAGAAGAGAAAAGGGGGTTGTATTGCTACTCTGTTAAGCATTCCTCGTTGGCAAGTTTTCTCTCTCCTTTTGGGACTTCTCTCCATGAAGCATTTGCTGTGCCCTCGGGAAGCTTCGCTCCTGGACCTCTGCAGGATCTTTCTGTGACATCCTCACCCTCTGGCTCTCTTTCCATGTTTTTGAGCCACTCTTGCAACTGTTTTAGAAAGAGGGAAGTCAGCTATTAAAATTCAAACTGGAACACAAGCCTCATGTAGAGTCACAAATCCAGAAGCCTGCAGTTCTGTTCCAACACCACTGTGTGGTACGTTCATAGATTGTTTAGGAAACCCAGAGAAATGCAAACTCCGTGCTTGGGATGGGGTGGGGGGTCCCTTGTGCAAAAGAGACCTTTTCCCTCCTGCAATGAAAATGGAAGGAGATGCTTCCATCAAACAGCAAGTTTGAGGCCCTCATGAAGAGAAGGCCTTGCTCAGGGTTTGGGAAGGGCCAGAATGGTGTGGATATTTATGGTGGAGTTCCCAGGGGCGTCCACACCCTGGCATATCTGCTTAAATGGACAAGGTGGCAGGGGTAGGAAAGCAATCTGCTGGAGAACATGGGGTGAACTGTGGCTGGTCCGAGAAGCCAAACTGGGTTGGACAGACAGATAGATGGTGGCAGTTTATCACAGTGAACTACAGCAAAATTGAGAAGATAAACTGGGGTTGTGGAATCCTGGTCCTACAGACCGGAATCCGGTCTACCTTGGCTTCCATCCTGGCCCTCTACAGTTCTGTAGTTGGAGTGCATATGTGTATGCCTTTGAGAATAGCCACACATTATCCAGATGATGGCCACTAAATTAGATTGTTTTGATCAGGGAGAGAAAAAGGAATCATTTGGGTGCATCTGCTTGGCCCCTTTGGCAATCCCGTAATTCCTTAATTGTGGAAAACAAAGCTAAAGAGCCAGTTCCCATTGATAGTAGTTCAGTCAATGCAATAAAATCCGTCAGAGGATGCAAATATCTGTGCCAGTGACCATTTCACAGGTGGTCTTGTGGATGGAACTTAAATGATAACGACCTTCCCAAAACGACTGTTCAGATGTCAGACTGAGACCCAGTGTAAGATTGACGTTTTCCACTTTGGGGAGGTGGGAGGAAGTTAACTTGGAGATACAGATTATTTTAAAACACAGGTATTAGTGAAGGCAGCATCCCCTGGCTTCTGTTTATTCCCTGGAAACACATCCTTTGAAGGTTTTATTGTAGTCGCTTTCAGAAATATTACGTTGAATCCATTCATTTGCAGATCTTCTGCATGTTTGTTGCTTTCCCCTCCTGCTGCCCCGAGCATACACATTTATTTTGTACTTCACTTTCTTACACAAGGTTCTGAGCTTGTAGAGCTCCTACTAATTAGGTTTTTTTAGGCAAATGAATCTTCAAGTAACACTAGGAGGTGAGAAGTTAATTTTCTCTCATTTCCAGTTTCTTTATGACTATCGAATTATTCATGAGCATTTTATGAGTGCCGTTTGCAGAACTTCATCTCAGCAGTTTGGAAGGGGGGCAGTTAGGGGAAAAATAAAACTGGGCAAAGGGTTTGCAAACTTGACAAACTCTAGGCCAAATTCTCCAGTCAGTTTTTAAATTATTATTTGAAGTGATAGTCACTTCTGCAAGGAGAGTGTTTTATTAGAGTAACATAAGAGACTGGCAGAGATGACCTTGTATTGCTGGTCAGCTACGCGGTTGTCGTTGTCACCATCACTGTTGTTCTTATGTGCTGCCAAGTCATCTCCAACTCATGGTGCCCCCCTGAATTTGGCCATCCAGAATGACCTGTCCATGACATTCCCGCACTGCAATGTTAAGTTCAAGACTGTGGCTTCCTTGATGGGGCCCGTCCATCTCATAGCTGGTCTTCCTTTGCTTCTCCTGTCCTTGACTTCCCCTAGCATGATGGCCTTCTCCAGGGCATCTGGCCTTCTCATGATGAACCCAAAGTAAAACAGTCTCAGACTTGTCATTTTTGCTTCTAGGGAAAGCTCTGGCTTGAGTTGATCCAGGACCTACTTGTACATCTTTCTGTCAGTCCAGGGTGTTCCCAAAGCTCCTCTCCAGCACCTTCTTTTGAATGCCTCCATTTCTTCCGATCAGCTTTCTTCACTGCCCAGCTTTCACATATTTATTGATAATCCAGTAGCGTGGATAATCTTGGCCTTGTTCTCCAGTGAAACACCAGTCCACAGATGGAGCTATTTTTGCTCATTTCAGCAGGAAAGAAAGCACCATGCTTGCATCTCTTTACAGCTCTGAAGGCTACTCTCCCATTGGCTGAAGGTAACAGGGGAACATCTTCGTAGGATCAACTCTGCACATCGGCCTTTCCCAACTGGTGGCCTTCAGAGCCATCTGGACCACAACTCCCAGAATTCCCATTCAGCAGGGCGCTGCAGTCCAACTGTGTCTGGAACGACTGGGAAAGACTGCTATACATGCTTGTTAGAGCTCTTGTACTCATATTTTGGTGGGATAGCCACCAGCTGAGCTCAAACATGTGAGCTGCTTCTCCTCCAAGCTTCTTCTGTTTGTGTGTGTGTGTGTAGGGTTCTGGAGGAGCATAAAATGTATGTCCTTATTTGCCCCACTTCAACACATGTTCCAATCAGAACTTAATTCTTCCTTGGTTTTAACACATTCTGGATACCTTGCTGACATGGCTTTTAGCTCAGCAAAATCCAAAACCAGATTGTGTACAAAAAATGTGCTGTCTTAAAAAAGAAAATACGTTTAACATACATATTTAAATGCAAAGTTCTATATTTTTAATAGAGAAAAAGGAAGAAATGGGATGGGATAGAGTTATGTTTGAACATGATCAAAAGTTTCTGCGGGTTGGAAACAAACGGATTGCTGAAGCTACTTCCCAATTTCGAAATTTGCTCTTCCTGCAAACAAGTCTTAATTCTTGTTATTCATTCTGAAGATTATAGGAGCTTATTCTGTAATATTTTCTCTGTAACATTTACTTATAAGCTGAAGTTGTATAGAAATACCTAAGCAGAGTTTTATGCATCTCGTTAGGCGTTCATCAGAATTCTGGGAGCCTGTTGCTTGAATGTGCTACTCAAAAATGGAATAAGCATGAATATTATGTTCCTATGTGTTGTTTTCCTGCATCTTCAGATACAGAAAGGAACAATGGAGGCTGTCCCAGTTAAGGATGTTTTAAACCAAGTGCTGACTCAGACCTGACAGCTTGCAGGCCTCCTGTCCCGACTTCAAATAAATATGCATCTATCAAACAGAGAAAGACCTAAGCGCATCCATTTTCCTCTGCTGACTGACAAGATCACATCCATATCCTGTGAAGTTAGCTGGTCATCATGAAGAATATGTATCTTAACATTTCTAAATAGAGGAAGCAAAAGGAAGAATCCTAATTACTTTCTGTTTCATATCAGGACTCCTATCCCTACATTTTTTCTCTTTTCCGTTTCTTGAGTGCAACCAATTCACTTTGGCCTTCATTTCTTGGCTTAAACTGAAAAGATAGGAAGGTTGATTCTGGATCCAACCCAGTGTTTTTGGTTTAAGCAAAGACATAACAACCAAAATGAAATGGCTGTCTTTTAAGAACAGTTGGGGAGTAGCTTTTATTAGCTCCTATTTCATGCCTCTTTCCTACATCACACTGATCTCCTCTCATTTTTTTCCGCAGCTTTTTCAGAGTGCTGGAGAAGCTGCCATGAGGAGTTCTGCTTGGACCAACCCAGTTGCTCAGCACCAAAGCTGAATTCAACCTGGTGTCTGGCTGGGTTTCAGCTTTGCATCTTGATTCACTGGGATCTAAGGATTTTTTTAATGCACCTGTTTAGGTCACGGACACAGAACTTCAGGTCCAGGGACCAAATCTTGTCCTCTAGGGATTCCCTTAAGGAGTTTGCTCACAATGCAATTCAGGGTCCCTTGCTTATGACTTGTTGGTGTACCCAAATGAGTGCAATTGTATCAATGCTATGTTGGTTTCGGCCAACCAACTGCTGAGACTTTTACAGAATTCTAGTTCTTTCATGGCAAAGTTATATGGTGATCTTATTCACACACCCACACCCACACCCACACCCACACTCATTCATTCATTCATTCATTCATTCATTCATTCATTCATTCATTCATGTGCATTCATAAGATCCCTCTAAAGAACTCTCTCACAAGAATCTGTCTCTCATAGGTTGTGAACTCTTTGGGTGGTTGTCCAAATTTGCTGATCAGGATGGGAGTCCAATCCAGTCCCAAGAACAGTAACTTCCTATCTTCCTTGTGTGCTGCCTGTTAAAAGTGAAGGTGTTTCATAATTGTGGAACAGTATAACAACAATAATAATAATTTTTAAACTTCCCAATAACTGAAGCCCTTTTATTTTTATGACATAAAACCAAACACAGATGCTGAGAAATGGACAGATGCTGCTGACTTGTAGCTGCTGCATTTAATGCAGAGCCCTGCTTGGAAGTCAACCGACTTGAAGTACGGAGAGACATTTTAGACAGATGAGAATGGCTGTTAGAAGCAAAGCAACACACCCATGTTTCTCCTTGGCTCTGTCTTCCTCTCTTTTTAGAGAAGGAACTGAGAAATAGGTGATATTTCCCATCAGTGAGCTACACAAATGTGGAAAAGCGACCAAAAAGGAAACAGCAGGGGTGGAGCAGTAAGAATCGTGTCATTACAATCAGGCCCATCCTGACTGCATTTGTTTTTCAAATGATGTGCATCCAACCAATTTCATTACCCACCGCCGCCTTTGCCAAAATCAAAGTATACATCCCAGTGGCGGTTGTGGTGCGATGTAATTTCCTGATGGGCTTCTTAAGAGATTCCGCCTTGTATTTATAGGTATCTTAGAAAAAGGGAATTGATGTATCTTCCTTTCTTCTTTGCATGTTCTTGGTACCACAAGCTGTGCACAGCACGCTATCAATTAATTTAAACTAACTTTCCATCTGCTCTGACAAATGTAAGGTTTTGACTGAAAGACAGTATGATGGAGTGACATGAAATACGCTAATAGCAAACGCTAATGCAAAAGGCACTCTTCTGTGGAAAATGGAATACCCACTGCGTGGGTCCGTATCTCCTATAGCCCTGCATATGAAAGCCTTACTTTGGTGAAAAATGATTATTGTTCTCAGATATTTTCTCAAGGAATGCAAGGAGTCTTTAAAACTTTTGTGCGAGCAATAAAGATTTAAATTTCACAGAGCCCTGTAATTTTAAAAATCGGATGCGTCAGATCAGTTCCCTTTTAATTACCCCTTTAATCAAACTTTATGTTATGGAATTATTTCATTGGTTGTCTGCCATTAAAATAAAACCAAGCAAGCACTGGAAGTGATTAGAAAGTTGAAAGCTTGCATTTTCATTATCGGCTTGATCACAGCGCTGCTTGTTTGGAGGAAACATTTAACAAACATTGTTGTTGCTTTGTTGTTGTCTTTTTTAATTGCCTGACAAATGTAAAAAACAAGGGTATTTAAATTGAAATGACCACAACTGTACCAAAAGAGTAATAATGACCACATTCAGGTAATGGAAGGGGTCATAGGGTAAGCTGTGTTCATTAGAAAGAAAAAGCTTGCTGTCAAAAGTACAATCCACTTGCGAGGAAGTCTTGCAGTCCTTTGTTTATATACATAAGAAAATCCTGACAAGAATTAGGATGCAATTCTCGAAACACTTGGCAGGATTAATTTTGAAGGAGGCATGGATATGCATGTACATTTTGTATACCTTGGCTCAGGCTTCAATTCACAGGAAGACTAAAGCCAAGAAATTCAAGAAGCTTGAGATTTGGAAAGGCAGCAATGAACGAAGTCGAATCATCCATTATAAGGACATTTCACCAGAGACTAAAGCCAAGATCATCCACACTGTTATACTCCTGATCACAATGTACAGTTGTGAAAACTGGACTGTGAAGAGAGTTGACAGGGAGAAAACCAATGCATTTGAAACATGGTGCTGCGGAGAGCTTTGCAAATGGACAGACAGAAAGACAAGCGAGCAGGTCCTGGATCAAAGCAAGCTGGAGCTTTCCCCAGGAGCAACAATGACAAGACTGAGGCTGTAGTTCTTTGGGCACATCAGGAGAAAGCAGGACTCCCTGGAGAAGACCATCCTGCTAGGGAAAGATGAAGGCAGAAGATGAAGGGAAGGCCAAATGCGAGATGGACTGAATCCATCAAGGAAGCTGCAGCCTTGAATGGAGCTGTCATGGGCAGGACCTTTTCCATCCACAGGGTCACCATAAGTCAGAGACAACTTGACGGCACATATCAACAACATCATCATGTGCGAAGGAAACGTACTTGAACTTCTCCCTCTAGCATTTGTTTATTGTAAGCTTTCTGCCACACCTCATGCTCCCCTAAAAGGGTAACCATTATGGGTCATAATCAATAAAACAGAGGATCAATTGGCAGAACTTAAGGGCCCTCCAGTTAGGGAAGAAACAGCTGTGGAATGAGGATTGTCCAGATGAGGCCAGGCATATAGTAGAACAGAGATAGGCAACCAGATGTTCCGGACCCTAAGACAGTCTGACCAATAGCAAGGGGTGATGGGACTGGTAGTCCAAACCATCCGAAAGATACCAGTTTGCTTACTGCTGTAGTCTTCCCACCTTATGCATATTTATATAGTTCAAATACTTCTCAGGGTAGAAATTTTCACAAGGTGATATAGAAGAATAAAACACCGAACACCGAGACAGGATTAGCAATGCTGAAAAGAGAACAGAAGCTGTAAGAATGCAATCAAAAGTGCGGTTCAAACCAGCAACGAGAACAGAAACCAGAGTAACCCTATCAGGAGAAGACCAGAGTGAAATCATATTGGCAGGCTCTCTTAAACACCCAGGTGGGACCCGTGTCTGCAATACTTTCCTGATTTTTTCCTCAGTGGAAAGGGCAGGGAACTGGGGGCCAAAGCTGCCTGCCATGGTGCATCTGTTAACAAACCGGCGCAGTCTCTAGTTCCCACACTAATTAGTTTCTTTCCATTATATAAATCTTCCCAGGTAATGGAACCCTCAACGAAAATCGATTCCGTATTGCCCTTTCCATAATGACTAGAAAATCATCACTGAGCATTAGAAAGCATTTTTGTGGTTAACAGAAAAGCTGCCTTCATTTTTCTATTATAAACGTCCCAATTAGCTTAGGATGAAGTATGGAACATGTCTGGGTGGCCCTCGGAGTTGGGAACGGGGGTGGGAGATGCAATAGAGAAGATTCCTGATGGTGCACTTGAGAGCAAAGCAGGTGGATTGCGCCCACGTCTCTTGGGAGCTGCAGTTTCATTAGTGTTCTTTTCCCCGCCATTCTTGATGAAAGCCTTTCTCCGGTACACATGCAGCCACAAAGCTGCTGGTGGAAGGACCCTTATTGGGAACTGAGCTGCAGTTAGGTGTTATTTCTCAAAAATGTCCTTAAGATTTTCTTTCTCTCACCTTGGTCGAACATGATGCATCTCCTCCACTCTGGTATGGCACTCACCAATTTGCCCAGGATTCATGTATGTATGTATTATAGCTGTACTGCACTTTTTTTTTCCTTTCTAGGAACTCAAGGTGGCTTGCATCATTCTCCCCTTCCTCCCAATTTTATCTTTGCAACAATAACCCTGTGAGGTAGGTTGGACTGAGAGTCTGCAACTGGCCCAACGTCACCCAGTGAGATCCACAGCTGTTTGAAGCTCCCTTCCTATCTTGCCACTCCATGTGGGATATCATTAAATTATATGACCTATCTTCCATCCGTCTGTCCATCCGTCCTTCCTTCCTTCCTTCCTTCCTTCCTTCCTTCCTTCCTTCC
>NW_025335550.1:9047832-9067990 GCF_004798865.1 Varanus komodoensis | reverse complement strand
TCCTTCCTTCCTTCCTTCCTTCCTTCCTTCCTTCCTTCCTTCTGGCTTAACAGAAAATAAGCAAGCCTTCCCCAGGGCCCTGGGATGCCAAGATGGCTTGGGTGTGCTTTTTACTGCACTCGAAAATGCAGGTCCCTAAAAGCAAACCTGCCTGCAGTGATAACAGGCACATGACAACGGCTCGCAGCAGCTGTGATATTCCTGCATAGTAATAAATAATAAAACACAGCTTTAGTCTAATGTGAAGTGCTTTGGGCCATGGAGACTCCTTCCCGGCTATAATTAGAGGGACTCTGCAGGTTACAGGACTTGGGAAGGAAACACAGGAGGCGTTCTGAGTTTGATCTATCCTGCTGCAAGGAGGTGGAGAGAGAAAACTTCTTCTGGAGCAAAAGCAAGAGCAATGGCCCTTGTCTGGCAACTGTAGGAAAGCCAAGAGCTCTGAACTTCGCATGAGGGAGAGAGAAGTATCCATCACAGCTAAGGGCTGTATTGCACTCTGCATTTGCTGGATTTATCTGCAAGTTACCAGAGGGCTGTCCTGAAATAAGTTTCCTCTGGGGGAAAACCCACAGCTGCTTTCCAAGTAAATATTCCAGTACTTGAATTTTGCTTCCAGCAAGGCCCTGAATGCAGTGCAGTCCAGAAACAAGCAGCTGCTATGTCAAAAGAGAAGCAAACACAAGAAGCCCCAAGACTTATAGTCCTGTTCAGGTTCAAATTGGAATCAGAGTTGTCTCCTTGATTTATTCCAGATGGGGAAAGTGGCACTGGCAGACACACACACCTTCTCCAGGACATTGGTGTTTCCCCCATGCACAGTTTCTGCAAGCACAGCACTCACTTGGCCTGTTTGAAGCCCCAAATTTGGTTGCGGGGTCTTGCCCACAGAAAATGTTTGCAGATGTCTACATGTGCATTTGTGCTTGATTTGTGAAAGCTTTCCAGTTCAGTTTTGTGCAAATCTCCCTGTAGGCTTCCTGAACCCTCTTTTGTCTGTGGAAGAAAGTCGGGGAAATTAGGAAAGTGGCATGAATGTGAGGCAATGGGCAAGAACCTCGTGTCCAGCCACTGATTGCTTTGTGCATTTCCCCTCTTCACACAAAATGAGCAGCGATCACGAATGCATGCACAGATCAGGCACTGAATGAGGAGAGAGCAAATGTCCAAGAATCCTAACGATCCAGGAGTTTCCCATTCCTGGCTTTGCTTTACTTTTCTATCTTTCGTTTGTATTTGCTGGCCTTGGGAGAAAGGGTATGGTAGAAGATTGACCTCTAATGTCAACAGTGATAGCAACAACTCAATGACCCGTTTTGGCTGCAACAGACTTTAAAAAGGGGAGAAGTGGCTTTGGTCCACAGAATCATCTCCAAGTTTGCACCCACCCGTGGGAGCCTCACACCCTGCCAAGTGAGTGTGGTTTCTTGCATGTAGCCAGAGTTAGCCACAATTCTTAGCCAAAGTTTCTTGAGGGATAACACACCGGGGGTCAGCAGGGGCCACACGGGTGTTCCTTTCTCCTGGATGTCCTGCTTTGACTGCTGCCAGCCCTTTCAAGACAGTGACCCTCCTGGAGGAGCTGCTAGGATCGATTGCTTCTCCTCCACCCCAAAACGCTCAGTTATTGTTACATCATGTGGTGCAACGGCTAAGGGGGTGTTGCTGGGATAAAGAACGGCTTGCAGTTCTCAGTCACCAGAAGGACTTCCACTGCTACCAGTAAACCACCACGTCATTCCCCGCTGACATTCAGGCGCCTGCAAACACAGGGACAGGATTTTGATTGCAGTGTTCATGTGATTATCCAGACTTCCTACCGTGCACACAGAGCACTGAATCCAACCATCACACAGGAAGATCCCCTGCTGGGATCTCTCCAGCTTCTCCTCTCACGACAGCTTCTCTCCACATGCCCGCAATTTGGTCCAGAGGGTACCTCAGCCCTTTGGAGAATATTTGGAAGAATGTGAGGACTGCACGGGACAAAGGAAAGTCATCCCCAAAAGCAGTTCCCTTCTGATGGTGGAATGCCACACAAACTACACCCAGAACAACTGAATTGGATCCCATCACTCAGCACGAGTGGAACCGATGATAATCTATTGTGCATTTCTTCCCCAGAATTAAAAACTTGCACTGGAGAGTCTTTTACTTCTTCATACTTGAATAATAAATAAATATTTGCTCCTAAAGCTACATTTTTGGGGGGAGGGGCGGGTGGTGGTAAGGAAAGAAATGTAAAAGCCCAGGCATTCTGTATTCAAGCATTTCACAAATAAGCTACAAATATTTTTGCACATCGTTAATCAAAGTGTTTATTTTCACTTCCAAACTGCTGAATAACTGGGGACCCAAAGGGAGAAAAAAACATAGCTAGGAAAAGTAATGGACCAAACAGATTTAAAGCTAAACAAGACAATCACCTTTTCGGCTTTTCTCATTTAGCTTTTGTGAAGAAAATCATAGCCCTGGTGATTATGGACCCTAACTGAATCCAGGTTTATCCGAGAACAACAAGATGGCTTGATTTTAGGACGATATGAATGAAAACAATCCAGCCTGCTTCAACCTTTACGCAGAACTGAACAAAAACAGCAGTACAGCAAGAAGACGTGGAGCAACAGGATTGCCTAGTGTTACCACTGAAACACAACGGTTTTGCAATATTATCAGTGTGCGTTTGACACGTGTTCACAGTGTGTATTTACCGGGCATGATCCAGACACAGCAAACCACTGCCAAGTCCCATGGGTTCTGGCAGAAAAGTTAACCAGATGGCTGAATTTCCTCTGTCTGCAATTAACAGGACTTAAAAGTTTCTCCATTTTGCTTGAATGGTGTCCAGAAAGCTATTCACCAAACGCATCTTCAAAAGAGGTTGGTGGAGGATGGAACATATAGCAGATGGAAGCAACTCTTTATCAGTCACCCGCCCCAAACCTGTTGCCATGCAGAAGTTTTAGGACCCTGCCTGCATTTACCTAACCTTTTTCCTGATGGGCATTGTGTTCACACAATTAGAACAAAATGCGCCAGTAAACAATTACACATCACTTCAGATGAAATCAGTCCAGAAAGAGACACAGCCAGTAGTCGCTCGAATGCAACGCAAGACCTGGGAATATAAGCCATTTCTTTCTGCTAATTTGGGCTGCATTTGGCAGTATCGTTCCTCTTTCCTCTAGTGGCATGTTTGTTCATAATTCATAGAATTTAATTGCTTATTCCCAATTCCCCACATTCTACACTGGCTTTCTCTTCTTCTGCTTATCTATCCTTACATTTTTCATAGACATCAGAACTTCACTGCAGGTGTCTCTGATAGCCCCAGCTTAGCATAGAGAACTGAGTGCTCCCCCAAAATGCATACAGAGGTTTGTGATTTGGATCAGGCCATGGGATTTTGGGAGAGGATGCATTAAGCTTTACTCTGCCTGTTAACACCTTGAAATCCAGTTTTCCAAATGCACAGATGTGCAGAAGGTTAAAAACAGGAGAAAAAAGAGGTCTCTGCTGATTCAGTGCATCTGTCTACCTAGCGCAGTGGATTTATTCTGACTGAAAAGGGCTAGTGAGTGTTTGTGCTGATATTCTTTTCCAGTCGATCTGAGATGAGGCAGCATGAACCCAATGCCTTCAGTATAAAAGGCTGTGTTCGACCTCCGAGCTCCACCAATTCCTAGGATCCATCTAGTTCAGTATTTCTTACTCCACCGGCAGCATTTCTCCAGGGTTTCAGGTTGTGGTGGCTCTGTGCTGTGAAGTCTTCTCCAAACATGGAAGCGCCCCAAAGTGTCCTCTCCTGGCAGCTCCATTCCGCTGTCCCAAGTTCAAGGCAATGGCTGCCTTTATGGATCCAATCCATTTCATCTTTGCTCTTCCCTTTTGACCTCTGCCTTCAGCTTTCCCTACCATGAAAGTTGTCACCTCCAGGGATCCTCAGTTTTGCTCCGATGCAGGACCAACTTGTTCTTCTTTTTGTTGGTCCAGGGTATACACAAAGCTTTTAAACACACGAGTTTCCTTCCTGGTTTCTTTGCTGTCCAGCTTTCACACCCATACAATGCAATTGGGAATAAAATAGACGGGATGATCTTGACCTTGGTCTCCCACAAGCCATCCTTACGAGGAAGAGGATTCCTTCTAGTTCCTTCACAGCTGCTCTTCCAAGTCTCCTTCTTCTTTGGATGTCTTGGCTTCAGTCTGCCTGTGAATCAATCACTTAGCCAAGGTATGTGAAATCTTTCACAATTTCGCTTTATTATCGATAGTAAAGTTCTGTAATTCTTCAGTGGGTAGGATTTTTTTTTAATATTCAGCCACAGTTCTGCCTTTGTACTTTTGTCTTTCTCTTTTCTCAGTTGTTGTTTCAAGCCATTGCTGTTTTCGGCCAGCAACAGGGTATCGTCTGTATACCTTACATTAGTGATGTTTCTTTTGCCAGTGTTCAGTCCTTTGTTGGATTGCAATCCAGCTTTCCGTATGATATATTTTGCGTACACATTGAACAGGGTTTCAGGCCAAGTGTACAACACTGGGAAATCCATTTCTTCTCAGCCTATTTGCCTTCCACAGTATATCTGATTTGCAGGTCATATCATGACAGTGTTTTCACTTTCCAGAAATGGGCACAAAATAGCGACGCCCACTGAGGCCTGAGGTTTGCATATTTGCAGTGCCACTTGCGCAAGTGGATTTTGTGTAAATTGGGTCTTCAAGAAGAATGGGGTTTGAATCTTTGTATTTATTTCATTATTTTATTTTATATGTAGCCCTGGGTGCAGTGTAAATACCTAGTATTTTCTAGGTAAATATCTTTGTTGGATTCATCCTTTCATCTTATTGTCTATATTGCAATTTGAGAAGAAGTTTTTCCCAATTTCTTCTAGATTCTGCTTTGGACTACATGATTCGCACAGATCAAATAAACATTTTTTAAAAAATTATTTAAAATATCAAATAAGCACATTTTACAAAAATTATTTGTTATTTCTTCAGCTCTCTTGGCCTGTGCAAAGAGGGACAAAGGATTTTTAGACACTTCCCCTTCCCCATTTTCCCCCAAATATTATGCATACAAAATTGAATTAATTTTGTGGAGGAATAAGTGACAATTTCAGCTCAATTTTGCTTTTGGGCTAAAATGAAAACCTTACCAGCTTCAGAACAAAATGAACTTTGCAAAAAAGTGTGAGAAACTGACCTGAGATTTGCATGTTTAGCTCTGGGTCTGAATTCCTCTGTATTAATGATTAATTGGAGTTGCCACCACTTTCTTCTGATCTCTTTAACAGTTTTATGACAGGCAAGTACATAATGGTCCTTTCTATAATAAGAATAGCCGCAGTACCTGTTGAATCTGGCTGGTGAGTTACTTGTTTCAGTTGACTTTGGATAAGGATTTACACAAACTTGCAAAGTTCTTCATATTTGTGAAAATTGAGATTTTAACCATTCAAATGTGGGAGAAAGCATCTGGCAGATTCAACCAGCTGTATAACAGTACAGTTTTCTATAAATGGACTAGGTAAAAATTAGATTATATAATCCAAGAAAGAATACCATCAACATACAATAATAAGCAAGATTTTCTTTCACTCACCAATCTAGAAGAAAAGTAGCACGTGCTCCTTATTAATGCATCCCTGAAATGGCAACTTGTCTAACTCGCTTTTCTAACAGGTATGGTTTCTCCAGTCAAAAATATTGTTTAGTGCTAGGGATGTATGAGAATATTGTTTTGTTCAATTAAATGCGCTAACAAAACATGAACACATTCTGTAGGCAAAGCTCACCGAATTCCGGAGCTTGTTGCGAAGTGTATAGTTTAGAAAAATCAACACTTTAATATGCATATTTTGAAAGAAGAAAGTGAAGGAGGAATTTCAAGCTTATTTCAGTGGTGATGTGCAGTTGAGAAACAAGAACACTGGAATTTGCACTTTTACTGTCCAATTGGAATGGAAAATGAAGTAGACTGAACTTCAAGGTGAGACTTGGAGAAAATCTATGAACACTTTCACAGTTTGGCAACTGCCAAGAAGTGCTACTGCACTGTTTTGCTTTGATTTTTAGGCTTTGCAAATAGTGGTCAAAATTTATATTAATCCACAAACGTGAGCAAAGTACAAACAGTCTCTCAAGGCATCCTGGCAATGCCTCCATTTATGACTACTACATAAAATTGCATAGTAATTCTATGAATCAGTATCAATCCTTGATTATCTTAATAACTGCTATATTGAATGCATGTTCTTAATGGAAAATTCTGTTTTTGGAATGAAATAATTCCTTACTGGAGCTGTTTTTGTGTATACTTAAAATGGAAAATGATTAAATCCTGTGTCTTTCTCTAAAAGCAGAAAATTACACATCTGCACACACCCACACATATGCTTTTAGTGAATTAAATATCAGAACAACTCAATTTGAAGCGGGGGATATTTCTAAGCTCTAAGAACAGTACAATACGCTTTACATTTAACCAATGTTGTATTTAATCCAGTGAATATATATTAATGGATGGATTCCTCTTTCATGATAAAACAAAATATTTCCAAGTTCTTGCCATTTGGATGAAGTAAAATAATGGTAACCTTAATGAGCACTGGGATTTTATTGCTACTGCTTAAACCACAAAACATCTTGCCCTCTATTGACCCAATCAAGCAAATAAAGTGCATGGTTCCCAACCTTGGGTCCCAGATGATGGTGGACAGAAGATCCCATCATCTATGATCTTGCTGGTAGAGGATAATAGGAGCTGTAATCCATTATATTATAAGTCCCAGATCTGGGAGTCCAAAGTCAGCAACCACTGAAATAAAAGTTATAGGATGCAAATTAAAAAGTAATGGGTCAACATACTAAAACAGATCACATGCTGATGTTGAAATCAAATTATTTAGCACTAAGAGTAAGGCAATGGGGTTTACCGACCAATGATATCCTATAGTCTTTTAACTGGATGCTCATCTTATATGCATTGTTTTAGCCTGCAATTATATTAAACTCACTTACCTGGAAGTAAGCCCCATTGATCTTAATGGGGCTCATTTCTGTCGAGACTCTTAGAAAGATTGGATTTGCGTCAGTCTACCTTCAAATTACAGCTAGCACCATTTGATAAGATCTGTCCTAGTTCTGCATGGATATGAATACAGTGGGTTAATTTAAACACACACAGAATTCTGGAAGAATACATTAAACTAGCCTTTCCCCCCAAAATTGAATGATTGCTAGTATTCTCATTACTAAACTTGATTATTCCCTTCCTTTTTGAAAACTGGATGTCCAAAACCATTTAGGAATTACGGACAAATGTGAGAGGTTCTACACCAGCTAGGGAGGTCCCACAGTAAGAATTCTTCAAACATTCATCATGGATGGGACCATATTAGTAGTTATTTGAGGTGGAGAGAGAAAGTCAATTGTGCTATGTAAGATCCATTGCACATTCTGATACCTTTCAACTGACTGAGTGACTGTGATGTGTCTCACATGTGCTGTTGGTGGAGTTTGGAATCTTTATGGAGCTCCTTCTATTTGGTCATCTTCACGGTGAAACCAGCTTCTTGAACCAAGAGGATGAGGTACCCAAGCTGTTTCCCCTGATGATGTGAATGGGCCAACCATCGCGCTTGGCATGGGGAGCCAGATATGCCTCATAACACTCAATTATGTAGAGGATACTTGGATGGGGAGACTGTGCATTTAAAATATAAAACAAAATAACCAGCTACTGCTTTTAAAATGAATGAACAACCATGTTTGGTAAAACAAGAAATCTAGAGAGAGAGATTTTCTGGCAAGATACATTTGCCATCTGCTGTAAGAGTATGAAAAAACTGAATGTACAGTTGGATTTCTTTAATGATTTAAAAAGGGGTGGGGAGAAGCTACTGCTGGAACAGAGGTATAACATAGAAGGAAACACTGAAACATACAGCATGGTTTTTGTTTTAATCCAACCCAAAATATACAGCTGCAACATTTGATTGCATAAGAAAGCTCTGCAATTCAAACTTTAAATAAGCAACTTTATTAAAAGAGTCTAAGACACTTACCTTACCCCAAGTTACTCTCAAGTTCTATTAAAAGCCACAGTCTGTCACTTAAGGTATAATCTTATGCATGTTTAGACACAAAAAGTCCTACAAATCCCAGGATACCTTTGGCCAATCATGGCAGCCGAATCATGCCAGAAATTACAGTACTTCTTCTGTCTAAAAATGCATAGGCTTGCACCCTTGATACATTTTTTGCTGATTTTGTTCTTGTGAGATCTCTCTATATATATATTTATATATTTAAAAATTGGTGTGAGCGTTGTGGATCATTTACAGTTTATTAACAAGATGGTTTGTCTTGAGAATACAGTTAGAATTTTTCCATTACCTTACATGCTCACCGAATATTTGTTTTTTAAAAAAGGATTTTTATTCATACATAATGAATGCCTTTTATAGGTTGCAAATGAGTGTGGTTATTCTGCACACACCGAAAAGGAAAAAGAAACAAAAAGCTCTTGTTAGATGCCATGGAAAATTGTGTGTATGTATGCATATATACTATATTCAAAACAAATTAGATATGTATATAGATTTTTTGTTTTGTTCTGTTTTGTCTAGGTGTGCTCAAATGTGACTTTACCAAGAGCTAGCTTCCACAGGCATTGAGAGAGAACTGGTTATTAATTATCAGAATGGAAGAAAAGGGAAGGCAATCAATGGAGGAAAAATAAACCTACCTTTTTACAAACAAGCAGGAATGGCATCTACCTATTCAAAAAGAGTTGATAGGAACCAAGTGCTGAAATACGGAATTCTTGATCTTTTCCACAGTAAATTTTTAAAAGAGGAGCCATGCTAGAGCAGAGAGTCCAGCATTCGGTGGGTGAAACTATCAGACTCCAAAAGTAATTTAGTACTAAGTATAGGCTATCACTTCCCATCACTGGATGGTGCTAGAGTTAGAGGCATGATGAAAGAAGACAAGGAGGTTGCGGTGAAGGTGCATTCATTCTTTTCATCACTCTTCACCGCAGAAGATGGAGGCTGGATACCTGTGCCTGAATTAATATCCGAGGAATGGAGACAAAAGATGACGCTCTCAACCTAACTGACACATTGGAAATTGAAAATCACTGGGCTTAGAGGGTATCCATCCTCCCCCACCAGCATGCGGCCTCTGATACTGGAAGTCCCATGTGGCCACCAGAAGCAGTGGCCATGCATAGCCTCCTCCTCTAGGGATTTGTCTAGACTTTCAGCTGAAGCTGCATTTGGTCCTCAAATCCTGGCCAGTAGTACTTTTGGAACAGGGCAGGCTGACCACGGTCACCGCTCCAGGCAGAGCCCTGCAGGATCAGACCATCGGTCCATCTAGTCCAGCACTGGACTTGGGTAGTTGCCCACCAGATATCTTTAGAGTACACAGCAGCATCCTTCCTCCCGTGTTCCTGGTGCGCACGGCTGTGTTGCTCTTGATACTGGAGACAGCATGGAGCCATGAGGACCAGCAACCATGGATAATCTTCTCCATGAATTTGTCCGATCCCCGTTTAAAGCCCTCCAAGCTGTCGGCCGTCACGTCATTGCTGACAGGATGTGGGCTGTGGAAGTTGTGGCTTCCAGATGTTGCTGGTCGCCAATCCCTCCTTTTCTGACTACTGGGCAAGCTGAGGCTAAGGGGGAACAGATGTGGGTGATTGACAGCGCACTTGTTTGTGTGCGGGTTCTAGGAACACTCTTGCCCGAAATCTTTGGTGAGAGGCTGCCAGTCAGTGCCCGCAAGACTGTGCCCAATGGGCCACTGATCTGACAGGAGAGCATTCAATTTCCAATTTCTCCATGAGTTGGGGTCCCACAGCACTAGAGGGGTAGGGTTTCTCTGACTGTAACCCTTCAGGTTCACATGATGGAATGCTCCTTTGCACAAGCCAGAAACCCAGATGCAGAAAGCTAGCACCTCAAGGGAAAGGCTAGGCAAGACTTCTCCCAGTTGTATTCCCAGCTGCTTTCTCTCTGCATTCGAATACTGCAACACATGATCCACTGACTTTAGATGGAAATGGGGCAGCCCCAAGAAATGGACAGAGGCAAGGAAGCAGCCCCCCATTTGGTTTCAGGTGGGAAAGCAACAGTGTTCTCATGTGACATCTCGGTATGGCCAGTCCTTTAAGTGAAGGCTGCATTCAAACTAACTCAATTAATCAGAATAACTAACGGGGATTTCCTTTTCTTAATGTTCCCAAGACACAATTAGGTGTTGCCTTTTCCTTCTCTTCTGGTTGCTGGAAAATAATTCTTTTGCATGTGAAACAGAAGGGCAAATGAACAGATGGCACATTACTTGAAAGAGGGTGAGAGAGGACTTAAAAAAGACCACCGAAATGGCCCGCTTCACATTGTGAGCCGCGTCCTTTCCTTTATGTCACACCATTGTCTGTGCAGCAACCCGTGTGTGTGTTCAGCTCTCTTCAGGATGGTTCTTGGCTGCTTCGCCTCATTGACCACAAGCCTACGGTGAATGCCATACAAAAGCTAACCCTATTGTATATCTCTTCTCTCTATATAAATATATATACATATACATACACTCATACATATACAAATACTAACCCACAGACAATTTTTTTTAAAACAGTTGAATAGCAACAAGTCAACAGACGGGAGGGGAGAATGGAGTCATTCTGCTGTTCAGCTCCTGGAACGTCAGGTTTCAATGGTGTGGTGTGCTCAGATTATTTTTTAACCATTCGGTGAGCGATGGTATCAACTGTCAGTCTCGAACGAGGAATCCGTTGGTAAGCCGGAGCAAGGCCAGAGGTTTTGTCAAATACAATCGTGCAGCTGGAAGGATAGATGGCGTGAGGTTGCAAAAGTGCCAAATCTGGAGCAACAGAAGGCTTAGAAGGGAAGGAAGCATCAGAGTCAAAACTGATCTTCTGCTTGGGGCCATAGATCTTCTGCTTGTCACCATGGCAACTCAATAGACCAGCTTCAGATGTCAGGAGTTCTTACAGACCTACGTGATGGACAATAATGTGTGGTTATTAGCAAGCAGATCACCATCATCATCATCTCCTCTTAATCTGGATTTCTTGCTAGCTTTTTGCTTGCACGTGATACAGCAACTGTCACAAAGTGATCTCTGTATGTAAGCAATAATTACAGAGATTTAAGACTTGGGAAGGAAGCATCAAATTGCGGCATTAGTCAGTTATAACATCTTCAGAAATTCAGTTCGGTAAGCCAAGGTTAAGCTGAAGAGGCAAAGAAGCAGGTAGGACAACTTCTTGGAAAATGTAGAAGGACCTGGATTCCACAGTTGGTGGAGCACATTCTATATTTCACTTCCCCAATAAAAATAATTTACTAGAACTAAGCAGGGTTGTCATGGGCAGACCATTTTGGAGGGTGTTGATTCATAGGGTTGGAGATGACCTGATAATGGAGATGACTTGATGGCATGTAACGACAACAATACAACTAAGATATTTGTTAGATGGTATCAAAGAACAAAGAGGAAAGGAAGATGTCTCCCCCTCCCACCAGCAATGTAAATAGTTCTAGGGGAAGGAGGGGGGTTCAGTATCACATGATCTCCTGTGCTGGTGGGACATAGAACAGGACCACCTCCAAACTTCACAACATTCAGCTGATATGCCGGTAATTCTCTGAACCTGGAGGACTGCAAGCACACTATCCAAGGAACAAGGACGTCAAGTTCACCTCCTCACTTCTCCACCTGGTGAAGCACTTAGATCCCAGTCACCCAGGCTCTGCACCTCAGAGCCCAAGGGAAAGAGACAGCCAGCTCTTTCCCTGCCTCATAAACCCCAACTTGTAGATCACTCTTGCAGTATCGGAGATGCAGCTGGAGTGGTTCTTTCTGCATGAGCTGCATTTTATTGACCTCATTGCTGGGTCTTCCAAACATCTAAACTCTTCTTACTGGCCATGGAATTGCACCATTAATCCAGTTTTATGAATGAGTCTGAGTGCCAGTCTATGACACTTAGTGTTGGCTGAACAAGAGCGATGGCATGGACGTTCTAGATCTCGGTCAACCAGTTGTCATAGATGAGGAGCTGCCACTCAGAGCATGGGAAGTCTCTGAGCATCTCTCCTAGGGGAATGATGAAGCCCACACCAACGGTTCACTCCTTATCCATATATACTTCCAATGGGAAGTGGTCCTACCAGTGAACCTCAGTAAAGGGGCAACCAATTTTCCTGATTAATCTAGATTGTGCCCCCATAGAAGTACTTCTGGGTGATGATAATGGTGACGGCCTTGCTGGCTGGCTATCCTCTTCAGCATCTTGCAAAGATCCATGCCATGTAAAGATGGACAGAGAGATCTGTGCATTTAAAAAGTTTAACTTGTACCAACAATACAGAACTTCACTCATGAGCTGCTTAGATCCCATTAGCATGCAAACAGATTCTCAATATTAGCGAGAATTTCCCATGCTGAAAGGTCTTTGTACGGGCTGCTTAACTTGGAACAAATGCCGTCCAAGTGAGGTCGCAAAGCTTGTTCTTTGCTAGATGGTGCCGCTGTTTGTTTTTAATCATTTGTATGCTTTCCTCCCAGGCAAATTGGATTTCATGTGGCATTTGGAAAAAAGGGTTTCTGTAGCTGTTTGTTAATATTTCTGTGCTGTTACTTACATCAGATTTGATGCTGAGTTTCTCTAATGGGGAATTATGCAATTTACAAATATAGAATAATGAGCTTTCACTTTTGACCACAAAATTGTCTTTTGCTGAACACACTATTTATTTCTTTGAGATGTGTCATGGGAGCTTTTACCTGATCCTCTTCCTCCCTGTTACAATGTTTTGAAGGATTCCCACTTTCTGCCAAACCCCCCATATTACAACTGTGGCATTGACTCCCTGAGCCAGAAGATGTGATTGACACAGCCCTATAAGACTAAAGATCACCTTAGCAACAGGTTTTTGCATTCCCCAGAAACAGTCTGCAAACTGTCTTTCGGGCAGGTCAGGGAGAGAAATTCAGCCCATTAGTTTGGGAAATTGGGAGAAGCTGGAGCTCCTATGCTCCACAGCATTTCTGATCAGATTTCACCCAGACCGCCGCTGGGAAGTGAGTCCTGCAGCAATCTGGCTATGGGGGAATAAACGTTCCCTGAGCAATTGTGCAGCTAGGGATGGGGCTTTGGGGTGAAGAACCGGGCCCTATAGTTCAACCCCATCTCCCCCATGTGACACAGAAAGGTGGCTCATGCAGAGGCATCCCATCGAAATCATTTCATTTCTGCAGTCTTGATAAGGCTACGATTTCAGCAAGCACAAAATGCAAAGGTAGAAGCATTTTTAAGGCATGGTTTCGGGGGGGGGGGGTTGAAGGAAGTGAAGAGAAAGGTTAGTTGCCTGTGTGTCACAATAAAACGATGCAAATGGCCACCTAAATGGAGCCTTCCTAAGACCATCAGGTCCAAGCCCTCAAATTTCCTATCTGCTCTGCTGCTTCCAAGCAGGGATGGGTGCATCTCTCATCACTGGGCTGTCACCAACTCATGCTCTTCATTGATCTTGATGGTCAGGCTGTTAGTGCCCCAGTGAACTCATCAAGATGGGTTCTGCATGCAGCTCAGCGCCGACTGTTCCGACTGTCCCTTCTAGATTAGCAAGGGGGAACACTGCTAGTTGGCAGGGAGTCTCAAGCTTGTGGGGAAAATCCAGCTTTCCTGGCGCCCCAGACTGGCTTTCCAGAGTTCTGTAGACAATCAGGCTACCTTCCCTGAAGCCAGATCCTTTCTCACGCTTCTTTGGTGGCTTCCAAGACCTTCTGTAGGTTCTTTTTTTCACCCTCCATGCTAAAAAGTTGGAAGGTTTAGTTACTGGTAGTGAAAGCTGTTAAATTGTTTGGGGCCCATCTCTTTTTCACCGGTCCTGTCCTCTAGTGGAATACAGGCTCCTGAAATCTTCTCTGAATCTGTCCTGTGAGCAGAAAGAGGTTCCCCACCTGCCTTGAGAGTGGGCAGGTTCATAGGATGTTGGAAGTCATGGTGGAATCTTGCATTTGTGGTCTGCTGTTTCATTGACCCAATTCTGGAGGTCCTGCATGGTAGCCTTAGTGTTCTGAAACTACCTATCAAGTAACCTTGTGGTCCTCTGAGCTGTCAATTGGGCAACAATCCACGTGCCATGGAAACAGGTGTGCCTTGTGAACCCAACCAGTGAGGACAGAGATACTGCTTTGAAATGACAATCACACACCTCCAGAGAGCCACTTACACATAGTTTGGACATCAGACCGAGACCCTTGGAAAAAGGAAGGCCTATGGGCCAGCCAGGTCTGCATACTACGAAGTATGAACTTGAGTTGTGCCACGCAGAACACTCCATTACCTCACCAGCAAGTGAGGAGAAAAAGATTCAGCCTGATGAGAAGCGATTAACTGAGTTTTGTGGGCTCTGCAATGAAATTAATTTGTCAAACTATGTGTGAAAGGCCTCAGGTGTGCTGGCGAATGGCATGTCACGCAGATGCCGAGCCTGTGATTGCAAATAAGCCTCCAAGACATCTTGTATTTAACTGACTATTAATTTTCTCCAGACTTCCAGCTGAAACGGCAATCCCTGGTAACCCCTCTGCTCTTTCAGCCCTCCTTCTTCCCCACCTCAGCAATGAACCTAAAGGGCAAGGCAGTGCTGCGTAGCTACATTGCCCCTCCGGTCTGCAAATCAGCAAGACAGAACAAAACGTAAAACATTTGAGTGATTATAGTTGGATCCAAGGCCTGCAAGAGCAAGGAAACTCATGTGACAAGGAGGAAAGTCTTCTCAGCCAGTCCCTCCACCTCGCTTTTGCTAGGATCCCCTCATCTCCCTACACACAAAGCTCACCCATTCCACAGAAGCCCCTGACTGGGGCATAGCACTGGGACTGGCCTGTGGAGCTCTGGGGCAATCCCTTGCAGATGGCGACTTGGATACTGATGGGACGCTTGCTCCAGAGCAGGGATGGGCAATTTGTGCCCCTCCAAATGATCTGGCCAACAACTCCCTTTGGCCAATTACCCACTTCTAACAGCAGGAATTCAGGCCAACAGCTGAGTCCAGTTTGTTTGTCCTTCAGGTACTGCTTCCTCTGGCTGGCCAAGTATTGTGTGTCTCTGAGCCAGAAAGAGGGTGGCTTTCTCCTCTGGACTCAAGCAGCTCCACAAGAGTGGGATTTTTCCAGGAAAACCCCTTGGTGGATCATGTCCTAGCTCAAGTAACATGTGTCATTGTGGGAAGCATCTTTAGTTTTTACTTCAGGCACCAACTTTCATTGCCATTGACCCAGATGGGGGGACTTTCACTTTGGGAGCAGCTTCCTGACTGTTTGTTTCCAAACAGTCGTCATCAGAAGACAGAGCAGGATCAGGGCTGATAGGTGGAAATTCCTGGGAAACAGATTTTGGCTATTAGAATAGTTTTCTAATGGTGAAGGCTGCTTGATGGCAGAATAAACTGTCTCAGGAGATGGTGGACTCTCCAGTACTGGAAAAAATTGAGCAGAGGTTGAATGGACATCTCTCCAGATAATCTTAGTCAAAGTGTATTGAACATGGGGTTGGACTAGATGATCTCTAAGGACCCTTCCAAAACTATGATCCTGCAATTTAAATGTAGGGAGTTGGTTTCCAAAACCAGCCATGTTGAACCAGCCATAGTGAGAGAGAAAGAGAGAGAGTCAATCATCCAAGAACACCCACTGGATTTCACAGCTGAGTGAAAATCTGAACCCAAGTTTCATAATTCTTCATCTACAGCTAAATTGGAACTCACACAACTAAAATCAAAATTGTTGTGTGAGAAAGAGTGAAACTGGTGAGTCTGTTGCACAACAGTTTTCTCCCAGCATCCATATTAAACATTCAGCCCGTGTCGCACACTCCATTGGAACAGATGGATGAAACTTCAGAGCTACATTTGGTTGATTGCACCTCAAAAACAGATAACTATACGAGCGATATATATATTATACTCACATGCATACACTCACACGAGATAGAAATACGAATGATAAGTAAGTGTGAAAGATAAGTGCTTCCATAAGCTGTGAACACTTGATCATCCCAAAATGTTACTAATACGTGATCTGGTTGCGCACGCATCAGGTGTTCCTCAGAGGTAGAAGAAGCTCTCAAAAAGATTAAACCTTGCTGCTGTCTGGGATATATATTCCGAAGCAAAGGTGGTGTTTAATATTCCTTGGATTTGACAAAGCTAAATTACTGGTTTGTAATAGTCTGTGTTTCTTTTCTGAGAAGGGTATTAATGTCAGACATATGACCACAGGGCCATTTTCTGAATTGCTTTAAAACAATCTATAGCTAAAATTAGCCAATAATTCACACAGAGAATTTACTTGACAAATTTTGGCTGTTTCTTCAGTGGCAGGGAGGCCACTGAAAATCGCAATTTTGTCCTCTCAAGTTTATCAATTTTTCAAATCTTACCCAATTTATCTCGTTGTCATCCAAACGGAGGCTGTGTTGGCTGATTTTCACTTTGGCACAAAGGTCACCTCGTCTCTCTCTCTCTCTCTCTCTCTCTCTCTCACATGCTGTTGCCAACTCTTTATGTAAGCAATGTTCCACCATAGAAAGAGGAATCTCTATGGATCTTTATATCCACATTTGGTGTATTACAGTTTTGGCAGTAAGTGACTTATCTAGGGATCTGTGAGAATCTGGCTTGGGACTAGGAATCTATCAGATGTCCTGAGCTCAGCTCACCAGATTCTGGCCCACCTTCTTTCTGCCCTACGTCTGAATGTTTTCATGGGCTTCTAGTGGAAGGGAGCCTAAGTGCAGTTGTGTTTCTGCACATGTGGCTTGCAGGCTGTACATACTTTGCACGCAGAAATACACAATGTGCATACTTTGTGCAAAGAATTACATGCTTCTGCATGTTGAGCAAAGAAGCTCTAGTATTCCCAAGCACTCATGGACTTGATCTCAGCTCAGCACACGTCCTGGTCTGAGTCAAGCATGGGAAAGAAATCTGTCCAGCAGGAGAGAGCCAGATTCTGGCTTCACCTTCATATCCTGAGACTCATCACAGTTTGTAGCTTCGTATTTTAAAAAGTCTGCTAAAAGTGTATGCATCAGGATACATTTTCAGAGGAAAATCAAAATCTAGCACTCAATTTGATCTAGAAAGCCATGTGGTCAGGATGACTGCTCCATCTGCTCAGGTGAAGGACAGGATGGATGAGTGACCCCAGGAGGAACAATAACAGAAGGATGAAGAAGTCATCGAGAATGGGAAGCAGCCATCCCTCTCTGCTCTGCTCTTAATGCCTCTGGTGGTCATTTGGGAGAGGACAAGAAACCAAGGTCTTCCTTCCACCTCAAATGGGCAGGGCCATCAGGTGATTTGTATATATTGATGGACCTCCTCCTCCTCCTCCTCCGAGCTTTATTGAGGTTATCCATGGCGCTGAACTCAATTCCCAAATCAAGTTCACCCTCACAGAGCGGCATGCATAGCTCCTATAAAGCCGAAAGGAAAAGCTGGAGTGGACGAGGAGCCCCACCTCACGCAGGAATCACCAGCCTCCCCTGCGGATTGGATGGGGCACATGAAGTATGCTCAGCAGTGCAGTTCAACTCTCCATGAAACCTGTGGAACTTATCTACCCACAAATGCCAGTCCACATTTTTTCTTCTCCTTTTTCCCTCTTCCTGTCACTGAAGTAGTTAGACTCCACTCGCTTGCTGTGTGCCGTGCCAGCATATGTTCTCCTGCAGTCATTTGCCATACTCCAGTTTGTCAGAACAGTTAAACTTGCTCAAAAATAAAATAAAATTCTGCCACATATCATTCCAGTGACTTCCTGAACAGGCCCATATTCCAAGCTTAGATAATAATTGCCTCATTTAAATGATAATGCCAAGATGTTTTGTTCTGGCAAGAGATTCATGGAAGGGCCGTCACCGTACCGAATAGTTTCATCATCTGTCCTCTGCTCCAGATTGTGAAATGCATGCACACAGGCACAAAAATTGGCATGGGAAGCAAAACCCTCACTTGGCGGGGGGATTTCCCCCCAGGAAGAAGTGCTTCATAAAGCAGAAACATCACGAGCAATGGAAGACGAGTCGGGACTTTTTTTGGTGCTGTTATTGTTGCAAAACATTGCCACAAACCACAGCCAATGTTTGTGGAATACTGAACATATTTCATCTGTTCAGTACCCATTCAGGGTCTCTTGGGTTTTCTTTTTTAATGGCATCATAATTTTTGATTATTCAGATAAATATTTGGACTGTGAAAGATATTATGCTGAACTTAATAGCCATTATAAAACAAACCTCATTGTGTGTGGAAATGAAAACTCCAGATGTGACAGAAAAATCCAATGCTAAATTGCTAAGCTAGCTCGTTGGCTCCATTCTCGGTCACTTTCGACAGAGGTTTATGTAATTATAACTGTGTGCAAAAGACACAATCCTATTTAACTATTATTTTTTTTCAAGCTGAGCAATGTACCCACTGAACTAAGATAGTTCGAGGTATCACCTTGGTTTTCATTGGAACAATGTTGGTGTAAAAACCAGAAGTGATGCTGCCGTTCACTTTTAAGCACTGGGTTCCTGACCCTTTGGCATCCCTAGGGAAATCCCAGGTACACAGTGATTTGCAAGTCTTGTGCTACCCACAAACTCTGCTTTATGTCCACTCTGAAAGGGACTGTACCACCTCCAAAACATTATGACTGCAGACTTAATTGTCCTGATTCCTGGGGTTGAGCTGAATTCTCAAGGGACAGTTGTCACCTATTAGAGGGAGAAATTCATTCAGTTTGCCCTTTCATTTGCAAACTACAACTATTGCATAAATTGAAATTCATTATTTGGAATTTATGTCTCGCATGTTTGCAACTGAGTTTTCTAATCCAGTCAAAGGAAATTTATACAAAACTGCATGTATTGGATGAGCAGGGGATGTTAAAAGTATATTATATGAGGAAAAGCTCCTGAGGAGAATGATGCATTAGGATATGGTAGGATAACAGAATTACAGTTTAACTTCAGTTCAACAAGTTGTCCGTGCCTTATTAGGGGGAAAATGCAGGGTATTATGAGTATTTGATGTAAACTTTCCAAAAAAAGAAAAGCATGAGCTCAAGATGAATTGGATCAAGTCGAATTGAATCCAATCGAGTTGAATCAAATGCAATCAAATCAAGTCAAATCAAATCAAATTGGATTAGATCAAATCAAATCAAAACAAATCAAATCTAAGTAGCATTGGAATTCTGCATTATGGCTGAGGGTCCCATAAGGGTCCTTAACCTGCTCCTCCAACCAGCCAAGAATAGATCGCACTATGAAGAATTCAAACCACCCTTCCGCTCGCTTTCTTTAGAAACATAGAAACAGAGTGAGTCAGAAGGGGTCTCCTGGGCCATCTAGTCTGACCTCCGGCACCAGCCGGCTCCGCTCACCACATTAGGGCAAGATAATCCAGCTCAGAAAATTCCTAATGCTGTTATCCATTTTCCAAACCAGAAAAAGAAAATTACTTACTGTATAAACTGAGGAGCGAAACAAAGATTAGGACCATGCTGATGTGAAGGGTTGGCGATGCGCTGCAGTCGACTTTGTTTTTCGTGCAGGAGCATACATGGATTATTAGTTCTGTATTGTTAGTTAGAGGAGGGTTCCCTGAATCTGTCACCGAAATCGGGATGTTGTAATTTGCCTTCTTCAAGTTTTGGGGCAAGGTGATTTCAGCATGGGTATCTGCAAGGAACAAGGGAAACACCGTCTGGTCACTGGCCTGCTCGACAGCAACAGAGAATTTTTATTTATTTATTTATTTATTAATTAAAACATTTCTATGCCACCCCTTGCCAAGGCCTCGGGGCGGCTTACAACATCGAATACAAAATACATTAAAACAATGACAATTAAAATATATACAGTAAAATAAAATAAGCTGCCCTGGCCGAATAAAATTCAATAATATTAACATTTAAAATGCTGCATAAATAAAAAGGTCTTCGCCTGGCGCCGAAAAACAAATAACGACGGCGCCAGGCGGACCTCTCTGGGGAGCGCATTCCATAACTTAGGCGCCACCGCTGAGAAAGCCCTTCTCCGAGTAGCCACCCTCCG
>NW_025335550.1:8877449-9047732 GCF_004798865.1 Varanus komodoensis | reverse complement strand
GGGAGCGCATTCCATAACTTAGGCGCCACCGCTGAGAAAGCCCTTCTCCGAGTAGCCACCCTCCTAATTTCCTTCACTGAGGGCTCCCGGAGGAGGGCCTCTCCTGCTGATCTCAAGGGGCGGCTGGGCATATATGAATGACAGCAACTACTCCGTAAGGATTAAAATGAAACTGTAGAAACTGAACCGGAAGGCATGGAAAAGCAGCCAAGGAGCAGTCCCGGTTTGAATATGGGCTCTGTCACATGTTCAGAGAAGTAAACAGGCACTTGGCCTTAATGATCCATACCCCATCCTCCATAGGGGGGATAAATGTACAGACTTGTTTGTAGGGTTGTTGGAAGGATTCCCAGTTGCTCAGACTTGAACGTTTGAAAGCACTCGATGATGATAGCCACGGTCTTTGCTATTATGGGCTGGAAAAGATCAATCTCCGGTCCATATCACTTCTGTGTGGTACATTCCCATATCATTATTCCTTCAATTTCTCATTAATTGGTGCAATTTTATAGGGGAAAACAGAACACCCTCCCAAATAATACTTGGGTGCATACTTTGTCCCAAAATATGAACTGTGCATTTTCTCTTGAAATACACACTGGGACTCTCCTAAAAGCTGTTTCCATTTGGAGACAGTTCCAAGCAACAGCTGGAGCTTATGCATTCAAAAATCCATTGTGTGTTTGCTTCTCCCACCGGGCTTTGGGAGAATCCTAAGTAGAGCTACCTTAGCACCCAGTAAAGCCCAGATGGGAGGTCCACACCATCCTCCGAGATTTCATCTTCAACACCAGCCTAAAGAATGCTCTCCAATACCATGGAGGAGCCAGGAAAATCACAGGGGCTTGCTAAGTAAATGTTACTTTGCAGCCGTTCCTCAGTAGAAACCAGTCAGCTTCTTGACTTCCTTCACTCCTTGGAGTGTTGGAGAGGTTTATGTCTGAGCAAATATTGAAGTCTATCAAGGAGACTTTGGTCAGGATTTGAGTGTTATGACTGCAGGCTATACTTTCAAAAACCACCTCTGAATCTTTGTTAGAAGTTTGCTCTTTCCCATGACCCAATTTCCATTGGACTGCCTTCATCAATACATTAATCTACCTTCAAATTACCCCAAGATTCTGTGGGGTTTTTTTTCCTGCACAAAGCTATGCTCTTGAATGCAACACAAAACCTGCATACCTTCTTAGAGTTTTATGGGGAGGGGAATTGTGCAAGGGAGTTGGCTCAGAAGCAAAATCAAAATCCAAGAAAGAAGCGGATTATATATATGGAAATATTCGAAGCAAAGTTTGCTTGGCCGATGTATGGAATCTCATGATTATTCTTTCAAGACAGAAAGAGCTTTTTGTGATGCATGTCCTAATCTGACAGTCCGCTTCTGCATCCAATACCAGCATGAAGAGTTCATGCAGAATAATTCTTCTACATATACAGCAGCTTATTCAACTAGTTCCATTCTGCAAGGGGTATGGCAAATTCTTTTAACCCTGCCATTTGCCATGCTAGCTGGTGTTAAACTATCCAACACATCTGGAAAAGACCAGATTGGGAAAGACCGAAGGAAACAGAGAGGTTTATTTCAGCCTGTGCAAGAGGTTGCACATACAAAAATGGGCATGGTGATGAAACTCCTCACACATATGTCTTGCAGCCATTCCCTGCTAATTCTGGGTTGAAAGTGATGTATTCTGATTTATATGTTTCATGCCTAGATGAGGTAGTTCCTTGACATTCCAGAGCTGGTATTATTGCTATCCTTATGGCTAAGACCAAGTTTACATACAGAGAAATGGATTTCGGGATGCCATAGAATTCAGTTTGCTCCATATTTTCAAGCAAATGGACCAGCTTGTACCTCCCAGTTTAATATGTGGAGCAGAAGCATTATTCTTCATATTCTATTCATTTTTCATACGTGCCCTGGCTCAAAGAAACATGTGCATATTATGAAAAAGGCACATATGAAATGTGCATGTTAAGGGAAAGATGGGCACAAGAATGCATGTATTAGGGAAACTTGCATATCTAAATTGCCTGTGAGAAACAAAGAAACGGAGTAAGCCAGAGGGGCCCCCGGGGCCACCAGGTCTGACCCCTGGTTCCAGCCAGCTCCACTCACGACATGCCCACCCAGAAATATACGTATTGGCATAAATGCATAAAGAAAAAATACTCAGAATGATGTAGAAACTGGATACAGCATATTTATCAATAAATGCATATGTCTGAGACCAAGACTGATGCCCACATTCCTAGTGGATCCTCTTCAAAAAAGGCTAGCTTTTTGGTAGGTATCGGTAGCTATTTTTCTGCTCTCCTACTGGCGTAGAGGTATTGCCGCACACAAGCTCATGAGTGTTCCTAGCAAAGTAGCCTTGGATATCAAGAGAATATTACAAGTAAGCATCTGAACTGTAGCAAAGTCCAAAGCACGAGCAGTTTCATTGACCCCAGTTGGGGACTCTTACCAGGGGAGAGGAAAGGACTTCAGGAAGGTTTAAAAAAAGTCTTACTGTTCCTTATGGACTTACTGTTGATTCTGGTGATTTTCCATGCTTTATCCTGACCAAACTGTTTGCCCAGCTCAAATTTGAATGGCTCTGTATTAGGATGAATGTCCTTATCTAAGGCTCCAAAGACCACTTTAACATCTTTGGCATCTTCACACACGTCTGATTCCCTTTGATAAAGAGAGGGGGCGTTGTCATTATCATCCGCCAAAACAATCTGCAACGTCCCCGTGCCTGTTGCAGGAGGGCTACCTATGGAAAAAGTAACATACATTAACAGATGGTCTATTTATGCACAGAGCATATCCCTTCCACCCACCTTCCGCCCACTGCACATGACCAAGGTGCTCATGTTTCAAGATCGGTGCACCATACTCCAGTGATTCATGTTTCATGGAAGACTTTCATGGGAGACATTATTTGCTGCTCAACAATGCTTTTACAGGTATTTTGCTTCACACCGGTGCAGGCTGCTTTGGCGACTGAAATGAAAATGAATCCCCTGATGAGCAATAGAAATAGAAAATATCATTTATGAGTAAGAGTCTAAGAGCACCGTCCATATTTACGCAGAAGTAGGTCCCTCTGAAGCCAATGGGGTTTACTTTAGCAGACCGCAGGTAGCTTCACTTGGAGGTTTCAGGGACTGGGCTTGTGACCTATGAGCTTACTCAGTATCCATTAAGCAAGCTGCGCATAGAATTCACCTTCACAATGGCATTAAACTGGGATGCCCCATTTATTTCACTTACTCTACTAAAAGAGCTGAAGTTTTGCAATATGCGTGACCTGACAGAAGTTGGTTTTCTGGGCCAATAACAGTATACTCTCTTTCCATAATTTACTGCAAATGGATCTCTCCATGTTCCAAAGTTGTTGTTGTTGCTTGGGATGTACAAATGTTTCTTATCACACCATCCACTTCTTAACGCTGGAGATAGTTCTATGCAGTCTTCAAGACTATGAACATGGACTGAATCAACCCTGTTAAACCAGATGAGTCCATCAGAGTCATGGCACTGTTGCTGCAGCTTGGTTTTGTAGAGAGTAGCATTGACGACAAAAGAAGGAGACGGCAGAGAATGAGGTGGCTGGATGGAGCCACTGGGGCAGTGGGTGTGGGCTTGGGTGGATCCGGGGGATGGTGGACAGGAGGCCCTGGAGGAGTGTTGTCCATGGGGTCGCGATGGGTCAGATGCGACTTCGCGACTAGCAACAACAGCAAGGCATAGCAAAGGACTTGTGCAACGCCCATTTCTGATATCGGAGAGGAATTTCCTCCAACTGACAGACAATGCACTTGATACCTATGCCAGAGGTAACTGAAAAAGGGCTTGAGAAGGTAGGTTACATACTATCCAGCCAATGTAACCTTTAGCCTTGTGTTAGAGAGATCCCCTGAAGTTATTGCTAGAAGCATTTCCTAGGTAAGCATGTCTCTTCTAAGAGCAGATCTGCCAGCTCCTTATTTCACATAGGTCAACAGATTGCTGACAGGTAGTAATAAGTTTCTGTCACTTTCCAAAGTTGATCCAAGACTCTTATATACAAGCAAAAAGTGTGATTTCTCATTCTCATTTCATCTCTTTCTCTCACCATGCATGTTTTCTTTAGCCACTGCTCCCAAAGGGTTTCCCTTCCTTGTCTTTTAAAGGAAACACATGCCCTTTCCATTAATTACTGGCATTTGTAATCATTCCTCCCTTCCAAGAAAGAGAGAAGTATCCTGCATCCAGACTTGCATCTTCAGAGCCCTTTTATGATATGAAGAGCTAGTATTCCAAGTGTACTTGTGACACAGATATTATAACTCCAACATTATCATACTGGCAGTTTCAAGTCCATTTCTAATTATGCCCAGTTTGGAATCTGTCAAGGTGACCACCACTTAGTTGTCATCTCTCTACCACAACACTAAGATCTATTTCCTGGTCAGTCGTGTTCAGATCAGATCCCATCACTCCATGTGTGAAATGAGAATCACTTTTCATTTTCTTGCGTGACACCATTCAGTTGTCCATTCTTCTAAGTTGAGAGATCCTTTGGGATCCCTTTCTGTTTCAACCATCCTAAACGAACTGGTCAGCTCGCTGTTATGTGCCATCAAGTTATCTCTGGCTTAAAATGATGCTACCAAGGAATGCCTCTGTAGTGTCTGTGAGATATCTTTCTGCTTGTAAACTGGAATGAAGCCATCCCATATTTGGTCTTCCTCTTTTTCTGCCTTTCTCTTTCCCACCATGACTGCCTTCTCTAGTGAGTCCTGCCTTCTCATCCTGTGCCCAAAAATACAAAGGCCTCTGTTTTGTCATTTTGGCTTGCAGTCCCTTGATTTGACCTAGGATCCACTGGTCCATGTTTCCATCCCTCCAAGGTATTTACCATGCTCTCCTGTAGCACCATGTTCTGATCCGTCTTCTTCCTATCAGTTTTCTTCACTGCCCACCCTTCACACCAAACATAGCGATCAAGAATACAATTAGCATGGCTGCTCTTGACCTTGGTCTTCTGTGTAATGTCCTTATACTTGATTTTGTCAATATATTTTGTGATCTTGTATTTCGATCGTTTGACATGGATTGTGAGCCCTTTTTGCCACAGTTCTCTTTGAAAAAGCAACTTGGTCATACTCCGCTAAATCAACTCCAGTGGGACATATACACATACAAATGCAATGAAGAGCCAAATGATGGTCGACAGTAAAACTATGGAGTCAAAACTTCATGGAATTCTTGCTCCGTTGATTTCAAATTAACTATGAATCCTGAACACACACAGAGAGAGTTCGAGGGTAGTGTGACTTGTAGGAATCATAGAGTTGTTGGCATGGAGTCCACTGCTTACCACACTCTTTGAGCATTGCATCTTTGATGCAGAATGCCTGTGCACTAGATGGAAGACATATTTTATTCAGTACAACCTACCAGCCAATTTAAACCATGTCTCATGCTCACATCACAAGCTTTGGAATGTGCAAGCCATGTCCCCAGAATGGGCTTCCCTTGGGGGAATGAACAGGACAAATTATGGTCACATATCAACCAAAATGAAATTCTCCTACATCCAGTCTTTGGACTGTTTCTCTGAACTGCAAACTTAAATTATCACCATCTTGACCTGAAGAACACAGTTTGAATTGCTGATACTCTACACAAATATCACCAGTCTTGGAAATCCCCAGAAATTTGCTGCAGAAGCTTGTACTCTTTTGCAGTAGCTCTTGACAGATGGGAAGGAAAGGAAAACTAACACAGAGACTTTTCAGGTCTGAGAAAACACCGTAATAAAATGATAGTTGTTAGAATGATAAATTATCCTAGGGGTGACACCATATCTGTCACACACACATAAAAGCATAAAGGAGGCAGAGTGGCCAGGATTCCAAAGTCTGTCTCTCTCTCTCTCTCTCTCTCATCATAAGGGGTAAGGGTTGAATGCCTTTTAATGAAAAAGAAATTATTCTTCATTTATAGCAGGGCTAATTGAATTTTTTAAAAAGAGGCTGCTATACATTTCTTTTTTATTCTTGATATACTATTAAGCCAAGTCAGAGAAGAGAATTGATGAAAAGACATTTGGATATTTGAAATAAGATCATAAAAGTCAGTCTTTCATGGGCTTAATTAAATCACTATCTTTAATTCAGCTGAATTACTTCCACACTAGGATGACACTGTTTCGTGCTGGCCTTGTTATCTTATATTAACAATATGTCTTTTTCCCATCCCATTTTCTAAAAACAAATTAAGAGTCCATTGGCATTGCAAATATGGCCTTTTTTGCCAAATGCAGATATTGTTTTCATTTGCTTTGTCTTGGTTCCATGTCATTTTTTCTCTCATGTTTTAGGGATCTCTTGGCTAATTTGTATGATATGAGGAAGAGAAAATTGCCTGCTATCCATTCTGGTTACTTACTATGTGTATTCTTTATGCATGTATATTATTTATAACCAATTACGCAAAATACACCCAAATTTCAAGAGAAAAACAAGCAAATGTCAAGGTCATAAACCAAAACTGCTGAACAACTTGCTGTAAAAAATGCATCAAAAGAGAAGCTGCAGATAAATGGATTCAGTTGAAGCTGAAGTAACCACCAAGCTAAGTAGAATATCGTCATTTTGGTCATTCTGGCTCAGGTTGGGAAAAGGGCAACTACCCAATAGCCTGGTTGCTGGTGGTTAAATATAAAGAAGACAGGTTGACCAAGTTGACAAGAGACAGGACCATGCAGAGTACACGTAATTACTTCTTTGGGAAGGTCGGGCCATTCCCCAGTTGGAAAACTCTTGGGATGCAAACCTGCTCTGCTTCCTGTAAGACCATGAACCTGATGGCTTCTATCCAATGCAGAGCAAGAGCTCTCTCTGCCTCCTTTCCATCCCGCTCTGCCTTTTCAATGGGTGTGCTTCTTTGCCCAACTGGATGTTTTCAAGGGGGAGGGATGGCTGCTTGAACAGGCTTGCTCATTCATTCATTCATTCATTCATTCATTCATTCATTCATTCATTCATTCTTATCGCATTAGAATGCTGTCCCATAGCTGAAGACTCTCTGGGCAATTCACAGTGCAATATAAAATAAAAACTAAAAACAATAACCATAACATATCCTGTTTGCTCCAGTCTCCTTTCCACCCTGCCCCAAAACGTCTCCCTAAACCTGCTCTGAGCCACTTTCCTGACTTCCAAGAGCATCTGGTGTGGTCCTTTCTCAGGAGATTGATGGTAAAGCTCCAATTCCCATCCCTTGCCTGGAAGCAAATGAAGAAAAGTCAGAAGAAGGCAAGCAAGCATTGACAGGAAGAGACATGGTCTGGTCTGGGTTGGTGGTGGTCTAGAGACACAGTGAGCTCCTGCACCAGACTGAAGTCTCCAAGGAAGTCTGGTAAATTGTGCAAAACTACATCTCACACACTGCTCACAAGGGTATGTTGGGAACCAGCCACACTGCAGCACAGGGCTTTATACTTGACAGTCAGCAGCTGATCAGAACTGGTTTGGAAGCATTTGAAACCTACTTCAGCAGTAGGAAGGCCTTATTCATGCAACAGGGAATAGAATTGGAGTGGGGTATGGGGCTGCTTTGGACCTAACCAGCCTGTTAGGTTAATGGGAGCTTATCTCTGTTTCCTCCAACAAATGCAGGGGGAAGCCATGGGTTCTCCTACATGTGAAGCATCCAAGATGCTTGGACTTGGCGTCCCACCCCAAGCAGGGGGTGGACCCTTCCAGCTTTACAATTTTTTGAGTCTATGTCAAGTTGCTCCTGCCTAATTGTTAGTTTTGTCTTAAATGGCATGCCCTTAGTTAAGACAGCTAACAGCCTCTCCATGAGAAACTAAGGAGGGGTTGTTTTGGAGGTATCGCATGGCTTGGTATATCTACTCAGGAGGGTAGACTAGAGCACTCTGTTTGACATAGATTTCATTTATGGACTATTATCTTCTATGGAATGGATTGCTAGGGATCGTAGCATTCAGTTCCACCCTTGCTTTTAAGCCAAAGATCAGGCTGGGGGCCCTTGCTGGGGGCATAGCCTTTAATGTCGCTCTTTCATCTTCAGTCATTTCCCATCTGCCACTTCTCATGCTCGAGACTTCCCTTTGCCCGAGGAGTAGGAAACATGTTTCCCCTTGATTCAATCTTTTTGGCCCAAATTGTCTGTCTAATCTGTGAATCATTTAAAACCTGCCATGGCCTTTGGTTATGGCTGCATTCCTGTATAACAACATTGCATGATGAAAATATTGTACTTTTTGTAGACCCTGAATTTTTGCTTGCCCTAGAATGACTATCTTTGTATGGATAGCCCAGAGAGCACACTGCTTTGGACTGACAATTCCTTTTGGATTTCTCTGTGCCCTGACCCCTGAGGCTCACAAATCTGAAAGCAGAAGTGACGGCGATAAAAAAAGCTTTGCATGTGTGAACCTTGTCCTGAACTATGTTTTGACTTTTAGATGTGATTGGCTGTGACCCACGAAGTATGTAGGTCCCAACAAAGATTTCAGGGTGAAGCAAATGTCTCTCTGTGTGGATTTGCTCAGGTCTTTTTCTAGAATCCTCGTCTTTGATTGTCTGGGATGGGTTGCACCAGAAATTATTCTAGCCCTGGCCCTATATGCTGAACTAAAGAGATTGCAAGAGGGAAACCAAGTTTTATTGATCTGCGACATGATTATAGTTATTAACTTTTGACTGATCTTTGAATTAAATATTGAGCCTGTAGCCAATTGCCATAAGCTATATGATTTCTGGAAAGTTGCGACTGTTAAGCTTTTGCAGTGGGAGCTAAGAATCTCATCTGTGAAATCTGATTTGCTAGCAATAAAAGTTCTCACTGTTCCTGCTGTTTAATGCTACTTTGCTAGGATTAGTTTGTGGCAAAGGATGGGCACAGGAGAAGGTTCCAGCTAGGTAGGGAATTGGCTTCAGGTATGGTGAGGGTAAGGAACTGTAGCTTCCATAATCTGATTGGTAATTGTAGCAACAAGGTGAAATGCTGTTTTGAAGTCACAGTATCCATAAGTTGATAGACTTTCCTGTGCCATTTCTTTTTAATGCAGCATTTAACAGCTTTGTTCACTATACCTGAACCTCTGATCTAGTCTCATGTCTAAACAACAGCTACCTTAGGCTAAAGGCTGCACCAGATTAAAGGGTGTGGGCTTCAGGTGTCAGCAGAAGTGATCGGTGGCAGTAGCCATGGGGTTACTCCAGAGAAGACACACTCCTCCACGTGGTGGAGACAGTAGCGGTGGGACTGCTCATTGATCCACCAGCTTCTGGACTACCACAAATTCTTCATCCCTGGTGTGGAGAATACCGGGCTACATGGACCAGTGGCCCATTGAGGGCTGTCCCCAAATTCAACTCCTGCTTCTCTTGCATCTGCCACTTCTGACCCTCGATTACTGCCTTAGGAAATGAAATCGTCTGCTATTAGATTACACACTTCTTCGCTGGTCCACATGGGGGAAATTCTCCCTCTCTTTGGAGTCTAACCCTAGTTGAGACCACACAAGGAGAAAACTGAAGATGGTGGTGACTGGAAGAATTTGGCCTTCACACCACAGTTTCTGAGCTGTCCCCCTCCATTTGGGGGAAAAATGTGTGTGTGTGTGTGTGTATGTGAGAGAATGAGAGAGAGAGAGAGAATGCTATCAGGATAGTGGTGGAAGCACACTTGAACCCCTATTTGAAGGTGGACCAGATGGAGGGAGCCTGGAAAGAATGTGAAATGGGACCGACCTATTATAGCAGGGCGTGTGTTCTGGAATTTGGGCATTCACATGCAAATATACCCAGACACATTCTGAAGTATCCTATCAGGTTGGTCTTCTATGACCCACCGACTTCTGTGATCCCACACCAACCTTCACTGTTGGCTTGATCCTTTCTTTCTACACTAAGTGTCACAGAACTTCCACATTAAGGAACTCCCTGGAGCACAGCTGAGGAAGCTGATTTCATGGACATACCTTTTTATTTGTATTTTTTCCAAGAAGTCACTGAAAACTTAAATACTTAAAAAAAATCAATGCCTTGCATTCTGACCCAGCTCACGTACACAGTTCCTCTACAGGAGACAATGGGATTTATTCTGAATTCACTGCTATGTATCTAAGAGCACAATCTGGGCTTGGAATGACCTTGATGACCTTGAGCTTTGGCTTGGATTTTTCTGCCCCCAGTTCTTTCATTTTGTCTTCCCTTTGCCTTTTAGGGAGGTGATGGCCACAGTGTGCACTTTGTAGATTGCTTTTGTGTTCTGTAATATATCGGAGTATATACACCGATAAAGTTCATATGGTGGTGAAAGGAAGGAGAAACTAAAATTGAAAGAGTGCTTCACAAAAATCCAAAGATGATTCTGAACCTGTCACGGAGCTGCCCAGACCAAAACTATGTCATTTCTTCTTAGAAGAGCAGCAAAGAAAAAAGGAAAGAAAGGAGCAGCAGCTTTGATTAAAACAGAGCACAACACAGCATGCTATCAGCGTGGATGGTCCGTGGTTGGTGGGGGGAAGAATCTGAAAGCTTGCGTGCAAAGATTAATAAGATGAGACAGCAGGAAAGGAATACAGCCAATCATGAATATTTGTAAGCTCCTTGTGCAGAAATCCATGTGTACCTCTCTGAAAATGACTGGTGCTTTCTAGGCTGAGGGTCCTTGGATAAGAAACTCCCAATGGATCGCCTTCTTCACTGCACATCTTCTCACCACCATTTTCCCCAGCTGCCCTTGCTCCTCGTCTTTCCCATCCTTGCTACCACTGGCTTAACCATAACCCCTACAGCTCCTCCTCAGGGGTCCCTTGTCTGGGTCAGAGCAAGGAGGAAATGACCAAGCAAGCGACAACTGCTGAAAAGGAGGGAAAACTCCAGAAAACTCTTGGAACTGGACTTCCTGCAGGGCCCTTGGCAACTGTCCGCTTGTGCTGACCTTTAACACTGGTCCTAAAAATGCTGGATCATTATAGAGGTCTACACTCACTTATCCGGGGTTAATAATCAAGGATAAATACCTGGCAGCACCAACAGTTCTCGATTTTAAAAAATCACTATTGCATGAAAAAACAAAGGGTGGGATTCTTCTCCATATCTGTGGGAACATGTGGGTCTTTAAAGCTGGGTCAGTCATGGCTGGGACTCATTTTCACTATTTGATTGCAACATCCGAACAAAGTCGATAGACCTCACCTTTTTATTTAAGCGTCATTTTAATTGTTAATATTATTGGATTTTATCTGGCCAGGGCGACTTATTTTATATTGTTATTTTTTGGATTTTAACTTAATGTTTGCATTTTACAAACATTTTAACTTAATGTTATAACTTAATGTTTGTATTTTAACTTAATGTTGTGAGCCGCCCCGAGGCTTCGGCGAATGGGGCGGCATAGAAATGTTTTAATAAATAAATAAATAAATAAATAAATAAATAAATAAGTTAGCCAAAGTAACTAGGGGTTCCTGTTTATTTACTAGGTGACATCCAGGTCCAACATCAGATAGCAATAGTTTTGCTCCTCTGCATGTCACCAGCACCACATTCCTTTGCTATCTCTGAGCTGACGTTTACAGATGCTTGGGGAATCAGTCCCCAAAGGCCTACCTAATAGCGTGTGGTGACGGGAAAGCACATTTCTCCTTCTCTTGTAATACTAGAACATTGGGCCATCTCATGAGGCTGATCAATGGGAAATTCGGGACAGGTAAAAGGAAGACGCCTTGATGCTCAACAATGGAACTCCTTGATAGCTCAACAATGGAACTCACTTCTGCAAGGCGTAGTGGTGGCCACCAATCCGGATGGTGGCAAGTTCTGGAGCAGAAGGTTATTACTATCTACCAGTCCTGGCGGCTTTATGCTTCCTACAGTGGAAAAGCCTGGATGCCTGTGTCCACCTGTTGCTGAGGAAGATGGACAGAAGGGTTGTATTCATAACCGTGGCCTTCCCATGGGAAGCTATTTGGCCACTGTTTGTAAAGAATTCTGGACTAGATTTTTACAAATATGTTGTAAACCATCCTGAGAGCCATAGACTAAATAGGAACGGTATAAAATGCCATAGATAGAGAGATGGATAGAGACGGACAGACGGACGGATGGACCCTTGGTGCAATTGCTCTTCCTGTTTTCTTATCTCCTTAACCACTTGTCCAATTTAGCCACTTGAACTGAAGTGGATTCTGTAAAGTTCTTCTCCCACACTGTTCCAAAGGCACTAACCTGCTTCAGCAAGGTGAACAGTTTTGTTTCCACAGAAAAAGCAGCACTTCTCTACATAACACTTGGGGAAGGCAGCTCCGAGGCAATTATTCCTGGTGTTCTTCCTAACAAGTAAAGGCCACGAGGCCCCGGACACTGTTCTAGCTTTTGGACACTGAGAAAGTTCACTGCCCCTCCTGTTAAATCTTAATAACCTCTTCACCTCTTTTTTGATAAAAAAAAAACATGAAATGCTGTCAGCAGCAAGGGTACCCATTCCTCACAATAAGGAAGTTTAGGTCATTGTATTGTTAGCTCCTTTTCTTTTTCATCACTGGTATTTTTAATGTATTTTAAAATCTACGTAAACTGAAATGTGTGTGTAGAAATCAGTAGAACATTAGAGAGCCTTTCGAAACAACTTTAACAACTGAGCGTGTCAGTCAGGGAGCAGGCATGAAAATTGGCACTCAAGGACTCGTCACTGAAGGATGGACATTCATGTGTTAATCTTGGCCTCACAATCTTCTTGATCCATCCGTCTTACTAGCTGGTTTTACATCACACGGTTCCACCAATATCTCTGCACTTGACTTAAAATCAATCCAGTCTATCTGCCTTCAACTCCTACCAAATGCTCCAATTTAAATGCATGTCCCTAAAGTTTTGCAAGCTGCATCTCTCCCCAGCCCCCTCTGTGCCATCAACTGATATTTAACTGCACAATTTATAAAAGCAAAAAAACAAACAAATGAGCAACCCCCCCACCCAACACACACATACAAATAGCTCTTTAAAATTACACTCACTCATATATTTCAACAATGTGTGTGGCTCCTCTGCTTGAGTAATTATACTTCAAAAAGCAAAGCTCTTATCAAATAGCTACTGACATGTGCTATCCATCTTAAACACAGTTTGCTGCAAATTATTTTCCCCCCAGATCTGCCACTTATAGTGACTAATTTAAACAATATTTTCTCTGCAGTTCATATTTTGTTAAAACTGAAAATGACAAGTAAAGGGTGAGCATTCAATTTATTTTCCCTCTTCAATTAATAGACCAATTAAAATAAAGGGTGTAAAAGGAGCTTAATTTTGTTGCCATGGCCACTAATTGCCTGATTTCTTTCCAAATAGTGCATGTTTTAGGTGGAATCAATCTGTGGTAATTTAATTTTAGGCATCTTGATGTATGTAAACAGGTTAAAACATATGGAAAGAAAACGTCTAACCAAATTATTATGCAGCTTTTCCTTATTTCAGCTGCCTTGTATTGGTTGTCTTATTCTTTAAATCAGTATGTCTACGTCAAAGATGGAGACTGAAAATTAATTTTCACAGAGATTCATCAGTCAGTTAAGCTTATTTACAGCATAAAAAAGGTATTCCAATTGACCTGATTAGCTTATCTTTCTCATCAGGAAAAAAGCTTGTTTCAAGTCTGTCCTAGTGCATCCTTATTAATTTTTTTATTATGTACTATCAAGTTGCTTTTGACTTATGTCGACCCTATTTATTTCTTTATTATTTATTTAATTCCACTTCTGCACCATCCTGTAACCCAAAGGTTCCCTATGAACAAATTATTTCCAAAATGCACTGTTCTAGACAGCCCTGCTCAGTTCTTATGACGTCTAGACTATAGCTTCTTTGTGGAATTCATCCATCTCATCTTTGGTCTTTCCCTTCTTCCTTCACCTCTAGCATGATTGTCTTCTCCAGGGTGTCTTGCCTTCTCAAGATGGTGTAGCCAAAGTTTCACCATTTTTGCTGCTAGGACAAGTTCTGGCTTGATTTGATCTAGGATTCACTTGCTCCTCTTTCTGATGGTCCAGGGGATTCACAAAGCTCTTCCCCAGCACCATGTTTCTTCCTATTTGCTTTCTGCCATTAGCTGTGCAAGAGCTCAAATCTCTCCATCGCTCCCGCCCTTCTGCCTATTGTGACTTCTACAATGCTGCCAGCTGGACATCCCCTTGACTAGAACTTTCTTCTAGTGTAACGAGGGCACCCAGTGACATCAATGTTGTCCTACCTGGTGTCCTCCTTGTGAAGCAGAGAAACTCTTACCCTCCTTCCCACATTTCCTTGGCCAGCCTTTGGTAAAAAATTAGAATTGTAGGTGAAGCCGGCATTTAGATTTTATGGATGGTTTCCACTCCTTTTCCTGAGTCTAGTTGCAAAACAATTCTATCCAATGTTCTCTCACTTAATTTAACCTTCCTTCAGAGTTCCAGGAATGATTTTGAGATCACATTAGATTATTCAAGTGCCAGCCTACATGTATTATGTAGCTCATTGGGGACATAATAATCTCGAGAAAATTAGGCATTAGTGTTGGTTGGCTAGGAAAACTGGTGGTGGAATCGATTTCATTATATTAGATGCAAAAGGTTGGCTACGAAATTACACAGATCAACAATATCACTTCAAAAAGACTTGGAGGGATGAAAACCAGTGGAGGGAATTAACTAGTGTGGACAGCGAAACACAGGAAAATCATTCTTGGGTTAGTCATGTCTAAAGCTCAATGAATCATTTATAAGACATCAGCTTGCCGCTGTTTGCTGCAGACTGTAGGTTAAGATGCACAGCTGTGCATATTTGATACGGCAACATGTTGTCGCTTGAACTCAAATAGCTGAAAACGGACAATTTCTTATGGTGTTTATAGTTCCAGCTTGCTTAGAGCAGGTAAAGCTGTGAAGTTGTGTGGGCTTCACACTCCAGGCAAATGATAAAGGCAAGGACCAGAAATCCACAAATCCCATTTGCCATTTGGGCTAGATCCAAGTATTTAAATATTAAGTTCTTTCTCTCCAAAATAGGAAGAACTTGACTACTTTTGATGAATCCCCACCTGTCCTTAGCACAGACTGGCCATTGGCAAAAGCAAGTTCTAGAAAGTAGGTCATGGGTAGAATTGCTATTCCAATGGCACACGGTCATGAAGGTCCCACAACCAAAAGATACAATGCACACAGTGTCCATCCACCGATTTGGCATCTCCAAAGTTGCCAGATCCATGTGCTGAGACTCGGGATCCCATCACAGTGTGCTCAGCCAAATAGTTCCTGGAGATTCAACAATTTAGCGAAGCTGAGATAAAATTATGGCTTCTGTCCTTTCTTCTGAAGTTGGAGTCTCAAATACTTCTGTGACTACCCAGCTAAATCACTCGATGTTGGTGGGGGACTTCCCAAATGTTTTGCATTTGAAAGTCATATTCTTGTCAAACCCTCACATATATTCCCCTGTACGAACGGGCACATTACAAAGAATATGTAAAATTACCTCTTTAAAAGGAACAGTTTGCAATACATCACTGCAGCTGCATTTCAGAGAAGAGTAAGCATATTAGCTTTATTAGCATTATGTACCAAGCCTTTATTTATTTTGTGCCTTTCAGCTGTGCAGGAGAACTCCGTCTTTTCTCCACAAATCTCTATTTTTAATGTGCAACAAAAGTAACTTGCAATGAGTTTTCATAACATCCTTTTAATTTAGATTATGTGCAACAGAAGGAACTTTAATCCACATAATATGTTAAAAATATTGCGTTTTAACAAGGGTTTTTAATTGCCTTTTCATTCTAATTGCCATTACATGTTAAATATGAGAGAATCTAGGATGAACTAGTTACTAATGCAGGGGTGCCATGGGCTTAATATAAATATGGACTTAATATAAATATAGATATTTGGAAGGGGGCAAATAACATTTATTCTGCTCAGGTTGAAATATGCAGCCTCTGTGACCAGCAGTAGTAATCTGCTACGATTATACACGTTTTCAAGGGAATGGCCCTCTCCAAAACCACTTGGACTATTACTCACTCCAGGTTCAAATCCAGCCATAAACGAGGAGGGGTGAGGGCTCCCGTGGCCCAGAGGGGACACAGTTCCTATTCGTTTGAACTTCAGAAGCTACCAGTAAATAAGAGCATCATTCACTTGTGGCACACCTCCAAGCTCTCATGCAGAGATCTCCCCTACCGCCTAGTACCTATAGATTTCATACCACCTGGTACCTATAGAACCCAGCACATTTTGCATGCAAAATGCGTGACCAGACTCCAAACAGTCTGCATTCTGTTTATTGCACAAGCTAAAGGTTGGTTGTTGAGTCAGAAATCTGACAGGGGAAGACTCTCCAACACCTTTCCTCAACTTGGCCTGCATTTTTCCATTTTCTTCACTTGGGCCTCCAAGGGACAGTTTCTACAGCTTGTGCTGGAGAGATGCTGGTTTCTGTGTCCAAAGGTGAGCAAATGCACAGAAGCAAGTCCTACACGCACAAACGCACACAGACACCTCAGTCCACTTTTGGCTGTTGGGCTGAACATGTGAGCAAGTCGACTGAGTGGAAATGGGATGGGTTTTCAAGTGTCTCACATCCCCACCCAAGTTAGCCAATGGCCTCCGAAGAAAACAGTCAATGTGTGTCCAAGTCAGATGCAGATGATGTTGCTAAATATTTGGCTTGCTTTCCTTTTAAAAATCATGCCTGAGATATCTGCTGAAGCGGATACCAGAGGGTCACCTATCAGGGATGCTGCAGGCCAAACGTTCTGCACTAGACCGCTGGATTAGCTTGCTATGGGGGCCCTCGCCATTATTCTACAGGAACTGGTTCAAAATCCAACATGGGCATGGAGGAAAGGGCTCTCCAGGAAAACAGGGATTACCATGGATGGGATGAGCGCCCGCCCGCCCCACGTCCTACCAGCCACCCCACTGCTGCGTAGAGGAATTGCCATGACTCACCGCTGTCTATTGCCAGGAAGTAAGCGGTGTACACATTGCTGAGGACAAACGGTGATTCACGATCAAGGATCCCCGTCGTGCGAATGGTGCCATTTCTTGGGTTAATTTCCAACCAGTCTGCAGGATCTTTGTCGATGGAGTACCTGCAAAAGCACAGAGGAATCAGCAATGGGTTGGGTGCTTTGCCGCCGCCCGAGTTTGCGACAGCAGAATGTGCCATAAGGATTAGCGGGATCACATCTGGATCACCGTGTGGCTTCCCAAAGAGGAGGGGACCCTCCCCGTCCTGATGCGGGCCAGTTGCTTTTCTGAATTATGCTATCACCATTGACACTGCAATTAGCATTCCTATAGCACAAGGCAGGCGGTTCATCGACTAACCATTATGCAAGGAAGAAATTAAAGTCCAGTCAATGAACACTTAGCGAAAGAGGCAAAAAAATGGTTAGCATTTCAGAAAGCTAAGTGAGGGTCAGTGCAGACACGCTCCTGTGCTGATCTCGAACGGGATTGAACAGTCCATCTAACATGCATTCTCTTGGAGGGGGGCGCAGATCCCCAGCTTCCCGGTTCGGGCACTGACAGCTCTTGCACATGGGTGGAACTTGGCACTTTCCTGACAGGTTTCCTCCCCACTATTCAGCCCAAGCTCTGTTCATGAGCCCTGCGGGGTTGGTCTCTGGAGGGGGCGCGCGCTCCAGTGCTCTTCCCATTGAGCCCCTAATTGGTCCAGCCAGTGAGTGTGTTGATGGGCCCTCGTGTCCACGTCTCCAGGGGTGTGAAGTTCTCCTCCCAAGAACCCCTCCCCAGCCGGTTCTCCACCAGCTTCTTTCCTACAATCAGGAGGGAGGGGGCTCAGTGGTTGTCCTTGCTTTGATCCAGCGCTGGCTCACCGGGAGAGTTTGGGCAGCCGGGGCCTCACTAGTCTCAACAACTCCCATATGAGAGTGAGAACTAACTCTGAGCCACGGCTGGGTCAGCGCTCCACTCCCCTCCTCCGAGTCTGAGCCGCCATTCCCACCAAACCCCTCCGGCTCTTGTGTGTGCCTGGGAATCTCATCCTAGCACATACACACGACACCTGGGCTTGCTCCTTGGCCTGCCCCGATCCATACTTCTGGTTCCTGGCCTGGGACTGCCCTGGGAGTGCAATCTGGACTTGCCATGAAACCTCACTTTTGGACTTCGGACTCTGCCTCCCCTCAGGTTCCGTTGTCCCTGTCCCAGTGCCTCTGGCTTGCCTTCCGCCACCCGCGCCCCAGCCCTGGGCCCTGACAGACACCCTCCCCGCTGAACCAGCCCAGCGACTGCAGTTGCCCTGTGAAAAATATGTATTTTTTCAACAGGCAGAATTTCCTCAGTGTTTCTTCCTCTGCTACAGAAACCACCGTCTCCCTGACTGCAACTCACTCCATTCCTGACACCAACCCCAAATCATTTTGATCTTTCTCTATAAAACAAAAGAAACAAGCCACTGGCTCAGTGTGCAAGATAAAATCTTGACTCTGTCATTCTAGCAGAACATGCGGCTCCAGCTATCTGGAAGGAACGGGTGCCTTTCACACATCTGCCCACCTCCCGCTGCTGCCTTCGGAGAAACAGAATTCAAAAGCAACACCAAAATGAAACACGTGATATTAGCTTGAGTCCAGATAGATACTGGACCAATCATATTGATGAAAGGGGACTTCTCTGCCCCTCCATCCCTCTTTCTCTAACCCCACACCAGACTCCCGAAATGCTAGGAGATTCAGGACACCATGGTGAATGGAGAGAGCTTTGTGGGGACAGGGACCATCAAAAATCAGGCTGAAAATCCTTCCTGCATTTATAGAATCATAAAATCATAGATTTGGAAGGATCCTATAAGGCCTTCGAGTCCAAATCCCTGTTCAACACAGGACTGCAAGTTAAAGCATCCCTGACAGATGGCGGTGCAACTCCCTCTTCAAAGCTTCCAGTGTGGAGAGCTCGCAGCCTCCCAGGGTAATTGGTTCCATCGCTGCATTGCTGCATCTGTCAGGAACTTTTTCCAGTTACCTGGCTTCCTGTAATTTAAGCCCATTATTCCATGTCCTGCACTCTGGGAAGATTGAGGAGAGATCCTGGCCCTCCTCTGTGTGACAGGGACTTGCAGAGTGCTACCACACCCCCCAATCTTCTCTTCTTGAGGCTAAACATGCCCAGCTCTTCCTATTTCTCCTTATAGGGCTGTTTCCAGTCCCTGGATCATCTTTGCTGCCCTCCTCTGAACTTGTTCCAGTTTGTCTGTGTCTTCCCTGAAGCGTGGCACCCAGAACAGGGCACAGCACTCAAGATAGGGCCTCGCCAGCGTTGAATAGAGGGCAACCTTTCCTCTCATGAAAGGAAGAACTTCAACCCAGTGCTGTAATTTCTGTAAAAGTGAGGACCTGACACACACACACACACACCCCTTACATAAATACAATGCAGTGGTAAATAGCTGGAGGCAGAACTTAAAGGGAGGATGCACAAGAGAAAAGGGGGGATTTCTCTTAAAGTCATGTGAAAATATCCTAAGGTATTCTGCCATCTCATTAAACAAAAAGGAAGTATTTTGCTTCACTTGAGGTATCAACAGTGTCTTAAACTCCCAGCCTTGATTAGTGCATATCTTGAGGCCATCTTAGAGCACATTTTCAGTTGCCATCCATCGACTGTCTTGCAGGCCACCTCATGTCTGCAACCTTTGAAGGGGATGGGGTCCAGAAAGCTTCAAAGCTTGCGTGGTCTTCGACTCCTATGCATCTAAGGCCCGTTGTCTCCTGTCATGTTACAACCATAGGGGAATGTTCAGGAGGGCAGGGCTAGCAACTGTGCAAGGTAGGGTGTTGCCAAGTTGTTCAGGGCTTTATAAGTCAGGTTTTTTTTTGTATGCTGTCCTGAGATACTAGTGGCGGATGGGCTAGAAAAGCTTTTAATAAATAAATAAGTCAACAATAGCGCCCTGAATCTGGCATCGAGATAGAAAGCTGCAATCCAAGCTATGTTATCCTGAGCAAGAACCCGCTCTCTATTCTATCTCACTGATGCAAACAACAGCATTTCTAAGTGCATCTGAGGAATATTTTTGGTCTGAATAGCAAATGATAGAGTCCATCAACTTGTCTGTATCTCTGCCTTAGTAACCATTTAAACATCAATCAATAGATGAGCTTTATCTTCCATGGACGTTTGTTGCTAAGGTAATAACAATGCTCTTAATTATTTCTTAGTGTTCCTTTTTTTCTTTGCGGGGTGGGAAAGTGAGCTGTTGCTTATTTTCAAGAACTCCAAAACAAAGGTAGACATCAAAACATAGGAAAGACAAGATGAACCCATTTCTAGGAAGAAAGTTATCAATTGATCCAAAATAATTGATTGGGGGTGGGCGGGCAATATTCCAAGTTACATGTGAAGAAGAAGAGAGTCTAAGAGATCATAGCATTTTTTTCTGATTGCAGTTCAGAGCATTCCACTGCAAAGCATTTTATTATGCAAGGTGCAATCTGACAAAGAATATTGATTATTTTTAATATGCCTAATATTCTTCATATTGTACCTATTGTGAGCATATAATGCTGGTTAACTAAGGTGATTGTACTTTGTTTTCTCTTTTTCAAAATGCAAATTAAGGTTCTCCAGACAGAAGAATACGGATAAGTATCTCCGCAGACTGAAATCACCGCAACCCCACATGCAATTATAGAACGAGAGGAGGGAGTTAACCAACCAGTTTTTGTCAGACGCACAATTAGCCTGCAATCCCCTGTGTCACAAAGGTTGTCTTTCAGCTCAGGAATCTATCTCAAACTGACTCACCCCAGTTTTAACCCTAGTCCTTCTCACCTCATAGTGCCTAAGTTGGTGGACTCGGATCAAGGTCCTTCCAAGCTTTACCTCCAAGGCCACTGAGGCACATTCGAAGAGCTAGGCTGGATCTGAGCAATGGAACATCAGCTCTCAGCATGCAGTGGACAATGGGAACCCGTGAAACGCCCATGTGAACCACAAGCAGGGCATTCTGCCCCCACAATGGGCAGCTGGAGGTGTATTTAGCCTGGAAGGTGGTGAAGCAAGGGGAGAGGTGCCGGAGGGGTGCAGAATTATGCACGGTGCAGAGAAAGTGCAGAGGGAGAATTTCCCCCGTCTCCCGTAATACAAGAACCCAGAGACATTATTATTATTATTATTATTGTTATTGTTATTGTTATTGTTATTATAACATTTCTATGCCGCCCCTTGCCGAAACCTCGGGGCGGCCAGTGAAACTGCTTGATAGGAGAATCAGGCCAGAGGAAAGGAAATACTGTGCAAAGGGCACATTTGAACTGTGGAATACACTTCTAGGGGATGGCATGACGACCACCCAGTTGCGTGGCTTTACAAGGGGATTGGACAAATTCACGGAGAAGGCAAGCAAAATCCGCTCGTCCTGTTGGCTACGTGCACTTCCAGTCTCAGAGGCAGTCTATCTGTGTACAACAGATGCTTGGGTACATGGGTGGCCCAGTGTGGTTGTCCTCATGTCCATGGGTTTCCAACGGGCAGCTAGTCGTTATTTGCTTTTCGGCGCCAGGCTAAAGTCTTTTTATTTAAAACTTATTTTAATTGTTAAATTATTTGTATTTATAGGATTTTACATTTTTAGCCGAGATGCACCGGAGGTTTTTAAATATTTTTTTATCGTTATATTGCTATTATGTATTTATGTATTTTGTTTCTGTTGTGAGCCACCCTGAGGCTTCGTTGCAATGGGGATGGCATAAAAATGTTTTAAATAAATAAATAAAATAAATAATAGTTGGCCAGTACGTGACTAAAATGCTGGACCAGATGGAGTCTGGGTCTGGTCCAGCAGGTCTTTTCTTTGGTTCTTGTTGCTAGTGGCAAAGTCGTGTCCGACCCTTTGCGACCCCATGGACAACGTTCCTCCAGGCCTTCCTGTCCTCCGCCATCCCCCGGAGTCCACCCAAGCTCACGCCAACTGCCCCAGTGACCCCATCCAGCCACCTCATCCTCTGCCGCCCCCTTCTTCTTTTGCCATCTATTGTTCCCAGCATTAGGCTCTTCTCCAGGGAGTCCTTCCTTCTCATTCTCTTCCTTTGGTCCTTATAAGTTCTTAAGGACCTATATGGATACCGCATGGGTCTAGTGAATTAACACCTTCCAATTTGTCTGAAAAGTTGAGTACTTCATATTTTATCAACACGATTTGTCTTAGTTCCTTAAACTTTAGTATATGTTATGCCGCTATCAGGTCTAAAAACTCTGCAAAGGAGGCAGATGAAAAGAATCCATTCAGAACTCACTGTGGTGTCCTTGTCTTCTTTCAATAGGCATCTTACCCTATTGCCCTCCAGTTATGGGATGTGTTAGCATGTGCTTGGGACTAAATTACTTCTGGAGTCTGATAGCTTCTCCCTCAGTGCTGCTGTGGGAGAATCTATTTTTCCTCTCGAGCTTACTTAGCACTCTGTGACAAAGTGGTCAACACCAACTACTTATTGACACTCAAAGCAACACTTCCAGCAGCAGGTTTGGATTTGTTTAATGTATTTATATCCAACCTCTTCCCTGCAAGGAAGCCAAGATGGTGTACAATATCCTCCTGTATCTCACTGTTATCCTCACAACAACAACAACAACCCGCGATGTAGGTTTGGCTGAGACTGAGTGACTGGCCCAAAGTCATCCAGAAAGACATATGGCTCAGGGGAAACTAGAACACCTTCACAGTCCAAGTCCAGTACCCTAACTACTACACCACACTGCCTTTCCTAGTGATTCTGGATCTCCCGAGTCCCAGCCTAGCACTCTGACCACTGTCTCTCATGCTGAACTCAGGCCCTCTGCTCATCCTCTAAAATTCATATCTAGGGATTGCCACATCGCTGTGTTTTTCCCACCAGAATTTTACTCCAACTTTTCTAAGCTCTGCTTTTCAACCAGACATTCCAGGCCTGTCCTCAGCATAGAAACACCTATTCCAGAAGTTTCTCCCCAGATAGGATTGCTAAAAGGGCACATGAACGTACAATGTAACTTTCCCCTTCCGACAACTGACAAGGGAAAGATTACTGGAAAGAATGAGAATCTTTCTTCCAATGAAGCAGAATACATGTGCAGTTTCTGTACTCAGGTGCAACAGGTATGGTTTACAGTGTCTGTGCCCAGGTACAAGGAGAAACAACCCTAGACCTCAGCTCCTTGCCCGTAAAATGGAAGCCACAGTTTTCTGCCCAAAGAGATTCCTGCAGAAATGACATTTCAAAAGCCTTGTGAAGGAAAAATGTGCTATATTAATGCTGCATAATAATTGTCTTATCCCAGGAAGGGGATGGGAGGAAAGAACCTGTGCAAATTTCTTGTCTTTTCTGTTGATATAGAGATAATTCTTGTAGTCTAATATACTTGTCAGCACAATCAGTACCCACTTATGTACCACCTGTCAAAGCTATCCTGTTTAATTTTCTTTGCGTGATTGAACAATGGCGTTGCCAATCTTTGGGGGTTTCCTCTTAAACTAAACACACATTTAAGCAATGGAAAGAAAGGAAGCAAGCAAGCTCCTGTATACGTCTAATGGCAAATTAATCCATCTTTAGTGAAACTAGTGTATGTGTAAATTTATTTATTTACAATAACCATTTTAATAGTTCTAAACTGCCTGGAAATGACTAGGAGGTAGAGAGATGAAAGCAGTGAGTGTGCAGGGGAAGGCAATACGGATGGTCCAGGAACTGGAAACAAAGCCCTTTGAGAAGAGGTGGAAAGAACTGGAAAGAAATGTTTAGCCTTGAGAAGAGAAGGCTGAGGGGGGACATGAGGGCACCCTGCAAGTACTTGAAGGGTTGCCACAAAGAGGAAGGCCAGAGACTCTTCTTGCTCATCCCAGAGTGCAGGACATGGAATAACAGGCTCAAGTTACACGAAGCTGGAGATCAGGAAAAGTTTCCTGACTGCTAGGGCAGTACGGCGATGGAACCAGCGACCGATGGAAGTTGTGAGCTCTCCCACACTAGATGCATTCCAGATGCAGCCGGACAGCCCCTGAGAAGGATGGCTTAACTGGGAACCCTGCACTGAGCAGCGGGTTCGACCCCCTGGACCCTTCCACTAGTCTGTGCTTTTATGAAATCCTGCAATCTCACTTTCCACAAGGCAGCGCACAACCTTCTGAACCCTAGACTTTTTGAATGTGGATTTATTGCTCTGTATATCTTCATACATACATATGCAACGTAATGTACAATCTATTATATATATTCTATTCTATTCTGGGTACAGTATGTTGGACGCTAGATGCCACCTAGATGCCTACAGGGATATTTGGAAGTCAGCTCTGAGGTCAGCAAAGATGCTTGAGGCTGGCCCCGCAGCTCCAAATTCAGAGCAGCTCCGCCTGCCTTCACAGGTGGTACGGTTCCTTCTGCACCTGCTCTGGATCTAAATCTTCAGGGAGACTCTGGAGCCAGTGCTGTGGAGGATGTGTGCTCCATAGTTAGAAACCAGCATGATTCCACCCAGGTATGAGGAATCCCAGCAGTCTCTCAGCCCCTTCTCCCCACAAGCAGGGGTGAAGCACTTTGATAGCCCAAAGAAGCCATCTCAGTGTTTTGGAAGCAGTGGGAAGCATGGAAGAGGGCCTTGCTTCTGTGCTCCCCCACCCTTTATTGGAGGATGACTATCCTCAGGTTTGGAGAGGAATGGGCAGCCACATTGGAAATGCCCTAAAACAACGTCTGAATTACCATTCCAGATTTAAAAGCCCAAATCCAGGAGATCTGACCTAATACCTTTCAGAAAAGCCAAGATAGCAAAGACTGTTTTGCAAGCAGGACTGATGCTGGTAGAAATTCTGTCGTGTGTATGTGGTTTTCCTGCAGAGTTTAATAACAGAAGGAGTTGACAGTGATGAGCGCGCGCGCACACACACACCAGTCCAAAAGATTTTCTTACAGAGGACTTCATAAGACAAACAGAAAAATAAAGGGTAGACAAAATTCATTTCAAAGGATTATTTACAAGCTGCATTTCACTGTTGAATAATTGCTGTTCAAAGAATTCTGTTCTGTTTACAAGCCATGAATGTACCATTCTGGGAAACCAACTCCATTTCTAGAAGGATGATTTAGTTTGTTGCCAAACCAACTCCAGATGGGTGTCCACACCTCATAATGCTACACAGAGTTTGGATGATATCTGGTAATGTAGGACAGAGTGCAGGACACGGAACAATCAATTCAAGCTGCAACAACCCAGATTCAGGCTGGCCATCAGGAAGAGCTTCCTCACTGTCAGAGCAACACAACAGTGGAACCAGCTCCCTGGAGAGGTGGGGGGCTCTCTCACACTGGAGACGTTCAAAAAGGACCTGGGCAGCCACCTGAGTGGGATGGTGTGACCTGGTGTCCTGCAACAGCAGGGGGTGGACCTGATGGCCTTCGTGGCCCCTTCCAACCCTTCTATTCTATGATTCTAATACCATGCCACCCCCCGCCAATCTGCCTATGACTTCTTCCATCCTGCACCACACCATACACACCAAGACCCATGAAAAAAGGAATTATGGGATGGCTACAGAATGTCTTTTGATTAGTAGCACCAGGAGGCCTCCGTCTGGAAGCACCCTGTCATGATTGTTGCTCCTTCACACTTGCTCCTGAGCTTCCTGATGCATTTATTGATTTGGTTAAGCACAGACGGCAGCGGTGGCAAAACCGGGCTCCTCCATCGCTGCATTATTGACTGCAAGCTCGCCATATCCTTTCTGAAGGAGGGCCGGGCCTTTCCATCACATCTAAATCTCTCATTCTCTGCACATCACATCTCGCATATGCCATTTGCCGCCACGCATTCCTTCCTCTTTACGTGTAGCAAAAGGAGAAGAACGTGCCAAAGTGTTGGGTTAATAAAGGTGGCACAATACGAATTTCTCGGTGTGTTGACAAATGTGGTTTGCTGCTGATAAGGCATACAATGTGAGTTTGCTGTCTGAGACCCCATTACTAGCAGAGAGTTCTGTCAAAGGATGGGGAAATCTTCCTCCCCATACACACCGTCGCTTTTGCACATGTTGCGTTCAGAAGTGTGTCTGTGAGATGCCTTCCGACGGGGCTCTTTAAAAGGACACATGAAATCAAAGAAACAAAGTGGCTGCACAGACAGTCTTTTCCATCTTCCTTGAGGGTCCAATTTTTCTTCTATAATGCAAAGGAGGTTTGCAGTCTCCGCTTTGTGTATCTGATCCTGCAAGCGGAGAAGAGGAGCCATTTTCTGTCCATTTAGATTTGAATATTTGGACAGACATCACCAGATCACCACTAGTGTGACTTGAGAACTTCTTGTGCACCAGTTTTGCTGATTAACAAAGATGGACAATTAAGGAGTTGGGGTGGGGAAGAGAGAGATGCTGGATTTTCACATGGGTTTCCTGCCTCAGTGACAGTGTTCTCCTCTGTCTTTGTGCTATGGTCCAAACACACACACACAATCAGAGCTGTGGGATCATCAGAGTCACTTCTGTAGTGTTCACATTGCATATCATTTAGTTTAGAGTTTTTGATCATTTGCATTTCATTCTTGCTTGGATAATTCAGACAGCAGCTTGTCCCTTGTTATTAGCAATCCAAATATGCTCATCCTGGGAATATCAATAAAGATGATGTTCAGCAGTGCATCACATACACGGAGGGGACTGATCCTTCAGCTGAGAAGGAGTGCATGGGAAAGAGAGCAAAACCGATTCACGTGGCAGTGAAATGTATCCAGCCACCAGTTTCTTACCACTAAAGGTACTTCTGTGTGGCCAATCCTCCAAAATGAGAAATCAGGCTCGCAGTAGGGGGTTTTGGCTGGGGACAAGATACAATGGCCAAATGTTGTTGTTGTTGTTGTTATTATTATTATTATTATTAATGTTGCATGTATCAGTCTTTTCTGTTGAGGTGCCCTGCATGTGAAAGTATTAAGTCAGCTTAACATTAACGTTCCTTCAAAAGGAAGAGGTGGGGGCTTTGAAAAAGCTCGTCAAAAAGTAACACCTGGACTATCTGAACTCACGACACGTGTTTAGCTTCCATCACAGACACCCGTCTCGCCTCCTTTCCATAGGTGAACTTCCAGTTCCACTTTCTCCCATACTTGAATCTTTCAGATCTCAAGCTTTCGTAGTTCCTGCTGCATGCAAAATATGTGCTTCAACACTAGGCAAAATCTATTTATCTATAAAACAAAAACTCTTTCACCTCCAAAGAGCCACCCAAAAAAATAATCATCAAGACCATGGATTACCTTTGGTGGCAAAGATGGACTTGTCTGAGGTTCGAAAGCTCGAAGTATGAGCTTGAGCATGCAATTTTATTATTTTCCATGTAGTATGGAATCCCCTCTGCCCCAGCCTTTATGAACATTTATTTATTGAAGTCATAAATAACTTCAGTCGCACCACACATCAGGGCAGCCAGTAATATTCAGATAAAAATAGCATACATTAAAAACACAACACTAAAAGCAGTAAAGAGCACTAGCCAATCAGACATGCCTTCAAAACAAAGACCAGGTTATAAGCCAAAGGATGGCCTGAATAAAAATCTAATTAACTACTGAAGGACAGCAGAGAAGAACTAACTTAACCTCAGCTGGCCATGAATTCTGCAGCACAAGGTTGCACCCAACAAGAAGACCACTTCTGCTGTCCCCACCAAGAAGGACTCTAAAGTTGGAGCTGAGCAGACAAACTCCCCTGAAGTTCTTACAACCTGAGCAGTTTTGTATTTGAGGAGGAGGTCCCCTGGTTCCAAGCCACACGGGGCTTTATTGGTCCTAAGGACACTTTGGTTTGCACCATGGAGGACTTTTAAAACTATCAAGCAATCAAACAAGCAAAGCCCCACTATCCTTCGCCATAAGATCATGCCAATATCTGGCTCTCAACTGCCAACTTAATTTGTTGCGGCTCCCAGAATGAAGAACTTCCCCAGAGCTGTGCATTTGGTTGTTTCTTCACACCTTGTTAGCTGCCACTCAACCTTCAAAGGGATAGATCAGCAGACAGAATGACTAGCAGATGACACACTGGAAATGCCAGGACAAAATAAGCCTATTAGCAAGTAGCGTTCTCAGAGAGCACTGCTTTCCCACCCCACCAGGACAGCTATAGAAGACGACAAAAGTAGCTCATTCTTGGGAAAATTTACGTGCTTTTGGATCAACAGCACTGCCATAGGTCATAAGTTCTCCTTGCCAGAATTCAGGTCAGTATCTGGGTCAAAGTACTTTTCTAGCCATCAGCTAAACTGAAAACCTTCAGGGTGGAATGGGATAATTGTGCTTAAGCTCTCACACTCAAAACCCAAAAAGCAAGGATCACTGCGCGTGTGTGTTTGTGTAGGTGAGGGGCAAGAAATAATCAGACCAGCACTTGGGAAAAGAACTCAAACCTTCCCCCTGAACCACTTCCCCAATTAAAGCCAGCCTCTTCTTTGACCTACAGTTGAGGGTAAGTATGCATTACAGTTTAATTTCCTTTGTGGATATATTATTTACATTTTAGGGTATATGATAAAATTAATTTCAGACCAGTTTTGCCCAGGATTTACCTAGCTTGCACCTCCAAGGTGAAAACATAAACTTGGATGCAACTTGTGGTCAAGGTCCAAACATTTCTAAGCTTGTGACACTATTAACTGGTCCCCCAGAAATGTATCCCGCAGAAAGTACACACATCAATCCCTTCCTGCTTCCATGCAAACACTTCTCCCTTCCTGCTTCCCAGTATAGCAAGGCAAGTAGTTTGACCTGCATTCCTTTAGTGAGTTAGGCTAATCTCTCAGAACTGGCTTTGTAATACAGAGTGAGTAACAGAAAAGTCATTAACAAGAAATATCCAACCAGTTAATGGCTCCTCTCATTGTGGAGGTAGTTCTTGCCCACACCAGGAGTTGATTTCCCCTTTCCCTTCCTTTCCCCTCCAAATAAATCTGGTTCTTCCTTCCCTGGGAACACCAGTCAGTGCTTAATTGGCCTATTCATTTAACTTGAAAATGTCCCGCTGGGCTGACGAACTCACACTTCCCTTGTCTGATCCTCCTTTTCTACAGAGCCTGCACTCAACCAGAGGGGGTCTCGTTCTAATCAGCCACTTGGCTTGCCTTGAAGCTCATTAATGACAGCATTTCAGCTAAACACCCCAACCCTGCGTCCTCTCCTTGTTCAGTTTCAGAGTCTAAAATCTGTAGCTTGAACTGCTATTTTATTCCGATTCCTTTTATTTTGTAAAAGACGCAAGCCCAAGCCCTACCTTGGGCACATCTGGAACAAAATGAGAGGCTTCGGCGAATGGGGTGGCATAGAAGCTTGCTAAATAAATAAATAAATAACGTGTGTGAGAAAGAATGTGACCAAAGATGCTTCGATGAATGCCATGCACCTGCATCCTAGGAGACCGCAGGTGTGCTCTTGGGAGTCTACCTGTCCTGGTGGGATGGACAACTCAGATTCCAAAGGTGGAGCTGCTTTTGGAATGGTTCCAACCCCAGCTGTAATCCAAGGTCCTGAGACTCCAAAGGACATAGATATGGGGGAGAATAGGCCAAGAGCAGAAGAAGGAACCAGTCTACTTGGCGGTGGGAATGGGAAGGAGCTGCAGCTTCCTGAGGGAGGGGACATTGAAATGGGCCGTTTTTCTAATAGGGAACTTCTGCATCTTGAAGAGGTAAACCCGGGTGCTGGATGTCGTTATTGAAGTCCAAGTAGGTACCCAGTGGGCAGAATGCAGGTGTTCTCACATTCCAAGCTCTCCTTCCTCAAGAGAGAGATGAAGAAGACTTCATAAAGAGAGCTTTGGGAAATGAACATCAGAGAGTGTTCGACATTTCACTTTGTGTATGCTCAGAGACATGTATGCAAGAATAAAGATTAGCAGCTAGGAAATGCTGGTGAGACTGAAATTGCTTGGAGGAAGAAGCACAACTCACAACAATGGGAGGGACTGTACACATTCCAAAAATGTGCACAGCCAATTTGTACCTTTGGGGGGAAGTATGCCCAAGATTATGTGCAAATTTTCTGGGAAAAAGTGAAAGTTATTATAATCATGCCTGGATTATGGGTATCGGACAAAGATATCAGAGTGGAGCTGGAAGAACTCCAGTGAGCTCAAGTTTTGCTTATAGGCATATCCCTTCAGACAGTGCTCTGGAAATATTTCATTTGGATCTTATTCCCTACAAACGGTTCTCTCAAAAAATGACTGTTTTCTATACTTCAGAGGAGAAGGAACACAAGCGGCTTATTGACCCACTAAAAAAGTGTCAAGGTTCCAAGCTTTCACTGCATTTTCTTCCTTGTGCCACAGGGAGAAATTGTTATTGAGAAGGACCTTGTTCAAACATTTCCCTGGAGATGATCGCAGAGTCTTGTGGCTTAACTGAGCATCACTTTGACAATTAACCTGAGCTGTTCTGTACGGGAGAAGGAAAGAGAGATGGAGTACAACACGGAGATGAGATGAGCAGCACATTCCACAAACGGTTTCATACAAGAGTATGGATTTGTGCCAACGACAACCAGCGAGAGATTTAAACATGCCCCAATTGCTTTGCTGATACTTCAGGATGAGGGACGTGATGCTGATAGAGAGAGAGAGAGACAGAGAGAGCATCTTTGCCTTGCAGGAAAGAAATAACAGCAACAGCTTTGAGAGCATAAGAAGATCCCTTCTGTCGTTAAAGGCTCCCTCTGCTTAGCTGCGGCAGAAGGCTGCAACAAGCACTTGTGGACTTCCTCTAGGTTTGGTTGACTTCCTAAAAGAGGGCTGAGCATGAGAAGAAGTTTAACCAACAGGAGAGGACCAGATTCCAAGGAGATCATTGCAACCCTACGGCTATGGCCTGGTTGTTCCCTGGCTCTCCTTGTCCCAGGCCGTGGTGGCCATGATGGAGGACAAAGGGGGAGAGCAGGTGGGTCCTAAGGAAAGGAACCATACTAGGGAAGGGTCCAGGGAACCTCAATAACTGGGACTGCATTGTCAGCCAACGTTCTGGAAGGTAGCTCACCATCGGTGGTTACTAGTCATGCTGGCTTTCTCTGTGGTTTCCACGTTTGATGGAGTTTAGTATGTTTTTGTATTATTATAGGGTTAGTGCATTTGTCCTGCATTTGAAATGGTTGACATCTGCCTGAGTCAGAAGGGTGAATTAGTAGGATTGAAGAGAGAATAGCAAGAGCTTCATCCAGCCACGTCCCCCTTCAGATGCTTTGGGCTTCAAGTCCGGTCATCCCCAGTGGTCTGGATTTGCTGGGACTTGTAGCCCAAAAGGTGTGGATGTGAGGGCAGTCTGGCTACAGGGGGTGTTCAGTCTGTCTCCGGCTCCTCGAAACAGAGACATGTGTAGAGGGTGAGGAAGATGGCACAGAAGGAGGAAAAGGAAAATAGGTCACCATGCAGAAAAGTTCAGATTTCCAAGCTGAAGAGGGCTGCGGAAGAGCAATGTTTATCTGAGTAATGAGCACGTTTAAACTTGGATAAGCCAGAAAATGCAGTTATACCGTTGAAAAGGGAAGGTTCCTGAAGTGTCAGCTTCTCTGGCTGCTTGATGGCACACAGGTGTGAAAGGGGATAATCCAGCAGACTGGAGTGGGCGAAACAGCCTTCAGACCCCTCTGCTCCGAAATACGATTGCCGACTGGGCTGAGCAAAGGTGTGGCTGATGAGCGTCTGATTGTTCTAACAGGTGGCCTTCTCAGATGTGCCTCGACTGTCATGGTGTTGGCACTTGCGATGCGGTTGTTGGTGTTAAATTAGCAGCAGAAGATCCATCCACTCACAAGGGCTTCCCCATCTTTTTTGACGGGGTCTGCAACTCCGACATATTTGCATTTTCTTTTGACGCACCTTTACAATCGATGCATTGTCAAACCAAAACTGTCCCATGCATCCAGGGAAACGTTGCTCCGAGTACAGTGAGATACAGGCTTTTTAAAGGTGGGATAGGGAAGAGTTCACAAAGGAGTTTCCATTCCTTGTGGTGGCACCCCAGTTTTGAAATTCCCTCCCTAAGAGGTACACTTAGTGCCTAATTTACTATCTTCTGGGCGCCTGGGTTTGATCAAAGCATTTAATGAATGTGCTTTCTTTGATGCGTAACCTCCCAGCCTGCCTTTAACTGTGAAACCTGGATTGCAACTTCTAATGCTGCTTGTATTATGTATTTATGGCATGTCTCTATTGCCCCATCCCTGAAGGAGCACATGGGGATTCACACAGGTTCCTATCTGAACGAGTATCACAGAGACATCGCCTTCAAGGTGACACTTATCTGAGTATCTGCTCCACTTTTGCTGAAGCTCATGTATAATAGCTAGAAAGCTGTTTCCCCACATATATGCATCTTATATGTATTCATGGCTGTAGAAATATACCAAGTCATGTCTGCCTAGTTAAATAGAAAATGGGAAAATGTTGGCTTCTGAAAATAGGAGTGTGACGTCATGGTTTGGGAATTAAAAAGCAGTGGGTTTATTTGGGTATCGCTTACATTTACACGGAACTGTTTCTGCCTTTAGCAGCCAATGCCATCTTTCAAGATTCTCCAAAGATGGTGTCAAGATCCAAACAGCCCAAGAAGCTGTGTTTGAAATATTATCATGCCTCTCTAGTTTGCTCTTCTTTAAAGCACTGGCAGGGGGGAGATTATGAGTGGGGGGAGAGGTTAGGGTTCATCTGACCTGCAAGAACGTGTAGCGGTTTGAATTGAAGCATCATCTGCGGTAAAGCACAGGGAAAGGGCAGGCGAAATGGAGGCGAGCAAGCTCAAGGATGCGTGGCAGAGCAAGGAGGCAAGGAAAAGGGTGGAAAGTTTCCACATGCTGTCACCCTCTAGATGACATCTGAACTGCTTCAAGGAGACATCAGGTCATTTTTGCTGAGGACATCTCAAGATACTGGGAAATTATCTCAGATGGAGAATTGGAAGAACCCCTCAGATGGTGGAAGAACCCCTCTCAAGTTGATCCCCCTTCATGGGTCAAGCAGCCTCATCATGTCCAAGCAACAGAATGATGGACAGGTGTGCAAAACAAGGACAACTCCAGGCTTGAGTGAGTCCTGGCAAAAGGCAGGTCCCTTGGTCCATTGGTAGGCTTATCTGGTGGAAACAGCAGGTAACAACAACACTCCAAAGCAATGCTGTGTGGCTAAGTATATCGTAATTTCATGGGGATGGAAGAGAAAAACCTTTCAGTTAGTTTTCAACCTGAATTTACTCACTCTGCACCTCCCACAAATCTGAACATTATTTGTGATTGAAGTCTGCACATTTCCAGGTTTGTGATATGATTTGCAGACCAAAGAAAGAATCTGACACCTGTTCAAAAGACGCATGCAGTTTTCAAATTGGGGTGTGCATTTGGGAAAAGTACATGAAATATGCATGGGTTTTCATTTGCCATGAGAAAGAAAAGAATATGAGCTCACAGTCATGAGCTGGAATGTGGTATTTGGGCAACTTCCGTGATCTCACTTTTTCCTGATTCCTATAGGCCAGTAACAGCAACTTAGGTCAATTCCAATGTGAATATCACCAGCTGGGGCAACTTACTGGTACCGGTTTGGAAGAGCCTCCAAGAGCCTTTTTTTTAGCAAGAAGCATGCAACAACATCTAGTCACATCAACTCCATTGAGATATCTCCTCGGACCTCTTGGTTATTAAAAGCAGAGTTGTTTGTTTCATTTCTTTGCTTCTCTCTCTTTTTCTCTCAGGAGACTGCCGGATTATGTTTTAGGCATTTCGTGTATCACACATCAAGCTGAGTTTCTTACACTTGTTATTACATGCTGTGCGGAAATGTTTCTGAGTTTTTATTTATTTATTTATTCATTCACTCACTCACTCACTCACTCACTCACTCACTCACTCACTCTCACGCTGCCCCTCGAGGCCTACAGAAAATGAAATGCTGCTGTTTGGGAGCTAAGCAGCACAAAAACAACAGTGGGGAAGACTTACAATCCCACTGACAGGTCTGCAGGCGAAAATGACCCTGCTTGGTAAAATATGCCTCTATGCTCAGGATCTACCTACTGGTTTAGTGCGGTACCTGGAAATGAGCTGTATTTACTCAAACCTTAGCGTCCTCCTTGGGCACAAAAGGGGACTGGGGTATTTTACACCGGAGATGCTGAAGTACCATTACGGTGAGACCATTAGGGCGCCTAAGACTGACCCACAATGCCCCTCCCCAGAAGCTTTGCTCCCCGAAAAGAAAGGGATGACTAGGAATGCATGCAAAATCCTTTTGAAATGATCTTTGATCAGAATTTACACACTTCACACCTTCCAAACCAAATAAGGTCTTGGAAAAAGTGCAGGAAAAATGTACCTGTTTGAAATACTTACATGCACTTTCATCACCGGGAGAAAAATGTACACACTACAAATGTAATTAATGTATGCAATACGTATGTTTAGAAAATCTGCATACATTTTTATATGAATTCCTGGCCTCATACCTAGAACGTTTTGAATCTGATGTGAAATTAAATCTATTGCACACTCTTTTTCTGGACTTCATTTACTGCTCAAGCTTTATGTTGTAGGCACACAATCTTCTGCTGGATATAAGCTCAGAAGAATTTTACTCCTTGGGTAACTTATGGTCCCTCTGATGCCTAACAAAGTACAAATGTTCACTTACACTGGAATATTTTACAGAAACGGCCTCTTATTGCAAAGTTAATAGGAAAAAAACCCCTCTAGTAAACTCCATGAAGCTTCCCCCCATCATTATTGATTATTAGAACAGGAAACATTCACAGCAAGGTATGTGCTTTCTGTTTTAACTGCGCACCCAAATGCAACATTTCCCATTGAATAAAGGATGAAATTACTCCCCTTTCTCTCCATAATAAACAATCTAATAACAAGCACATTTTTTCTACCTGATTTCTAGTTCACCCTATTTTTAAACCCTTCTCCCTAAAAACAGCCATGGTGGCCTAGAGTGCCCAGGCATCCAGCTTCACAGATGGCAGGCCTTTATTTGAAGAGCGGTCAGAGAACACTGACTATTTGATGAGTTTCCCAGTTCAAGGCTGGGTTAAAACCAAGAAACCTTCAAGATAGGGAGCAGCAGGCTCCAATGTTCCCCTTCAGCAGTTAACACCTGGACTGCAGACCAAATAGACATGTCAGTCCTCACATCAGTTTTCCTCCATTGGACGAGATGTACCGCATCATTGGATATCAGCTACTTGCACAGAGGAAAGGCAGAGGAAGCCAAGAAAAGAGGGAAGTGGTGGGTTATTAATCTTGCCCTATAGATTCATTATTCTTACCCTCTGCACATGAAAAAAGAAAAAAGTCTCTGACTTTCAAATCTAGAGACAGCCCTTTCAAACTGCGGGAGGCATATGAACAAAGACTGAGCACCTAACTACATAAAAGCAAATACTCTTGGTTCAAGACTCGCTAGACCTTTCTCATTATTTTTATAAATATAGCACTTTTCAAAATGAGACTGCTGAGTAATCCAACGGCAAGCTTATTGGTCCATGCCTGCAATAAAGGGAGTGCAAAATTAATCCCCACACTGGTACGCTGAGGAATGAGAGTTTTCGGTTCCCATCACATTTCAACGGAGGGTGCTCAGCCCTGCTTGATGAAGCTGCCAGCAGAGTATGAAATGCATTTCTAGAATTAGTTTCATGACTCATAGCTCATGCCTTCACTGCACACTGAGTGCCGGTGATTGGCAGCATAAATAGGGACAAGAAAAGTCGGCTACTTCTTTCTCTGTTCCACTGAATTCTGTTTAGTTTCTGAGATGGTTGGGAGTTCAAATGATGAGCCACTTTTGCAAGCACAACTCCACCATATTAACGTTTACTGCAAATGATTCTAGGAAACCTTTGTGTCTCTGCATTCATGAATGCCATATCCATAGATTATCAGCTTCCCCTTTTCCTTGAAACTTCTCCTTGACTTCCCACAGGTTTCAACTGACAACTAGTTACCTGTGTTGCAATGAAGGAACTGGAGCAGGTAATCAAGTATCAGAACTTTTCACTGGAGACAATGCCAAGATCAACCGCACTATTGTATTTCTGATCACAGCATATGGGTGTGAAAGCTGGACAGTGAAGAAAGCTGGCAGGGAACAAATGGGTGCATTCGAAACATGGTGCTGGAGGAAAGCTTTGCAGTTGCTCTGGGACAATGGAAATATCAACAAGGGAGTCCTAGATCAAATGAAGCCAGCATTTTCCTTGGAAGGACAAATGACAAAACCGAGGCTGTCGTATCTCATCAGAAGGCAAGACTTCTTGCAGAAGGCAATCATGCTAGGAAAAGCTGAAGGCAGAAGGAAAGGAGGGGGACCAAATATGAGACGGAGTGATTCTGGACAGCTCCAAGCTTATAGGAGTGAGCAGGTCTGTCAAGGACCAGCAGCTCTGGAGGGAATTCACTCACGGGGCTGCCAACCATTTATTGCATTTTCATCCAATCTCGTATCGCACAAGGTGGTTTACCTGTGGGTCCCAGGTGAGCCCCTCCAAAGGAGGGCCTCATTAGCTTCAGCATGGCAATCGCCTATATTATGCCAACGATATTTCTCTCTATATGCACATCTCTATTGATCTACTATATTTGTCTGTCTGTCTAGGTAGACAGATGGACAGAGGGAGGCAAACAGATAGATTGGGTTTACCAGCTTCTATGCGAACCATCCTGACATGGCTATTTAATCAGCTATGGAAAAGTAATCAACAATAATTCGTTTATTTCTTTTTGCTGCAGAAAGATCCAGTCACATCATTTCCTGAGAATGAAACTTGCAGTCATATATTTACATAAATAATTAAAACTCCAGAAGCACAGTAGGTAATAAAAATATATTGCCACAATAAAATATGAAAGCAGAGAGTATTGCTTTAATTAAAAATTACCACTACAGTGCAGTAAACAACTTATTTATACTTAGTGAGAAGTCTAACTATTTCAGTCTTTGGACTTGTTGAGCCTGTGGTGGAAAGATGCACCTTAAAGGATTTTTCCACAGAGACAAATTATTGAAGTCAGTAAATAAGTTTAATTTAGATTTACTGTTAATAATGGAATTCGGAGAATGAGGCTCTTCTTTTAATTTCCCATGGTAGAAAACATTATTAAATTTGGCCTTTAACATCTCACTGACACACACACACGCACGCCAGAAACTAGTAACTAAAACTTGGGAGGTGGTGAACATAACCCATTTGAAACCCTGCAATCTAATATGAATGTTATGCCATTCTATGGCTAAGAAATCAAATTTTAGAATCATAATTACATAGATATTAATTACCACCTTGGGTTAGCTGGTGATTTATAAAATATATGAGGCATGTTACTTTTCTTGTAAGAAATATTAGAAATTATATCTTAAGTTGAAAACTTCATATGAACTTAGGAATGTACAACTTGACAATTCTTAAATTTGTCAAAGTTCTTTGAATTACTTCGAAGCTTTTTCTGACTCACATCGTGATGAGTGGAGGAAAAGGTTGCATGAAATCCATTCATGTTATCCATTTTTCTCATTTCTGACTGCCCCATTGGATGCTACTAATTAATCCCTCTCTTCAGTACAAATGCTGAATATTTGTAGACTCAACTGATTATGAAATGAACACCCATAAACCCTTGATATGGATACACTATAAACCGGCCAGTCGCATTTCTTCCACAATGATTGTGGAAGCTTTTGACAATCAGCTTTTGATCAATGCACCTCTTTCATCCAAACATCAAGTAATGTTATTATCCTTGGCTGGGGGTTGGTGAATGGGTTCATTTTTCCTTCACTTACATTTTTTAAATCTCAAATTCTTTCTCTCCTGACTATGAAGGCCTACATATCTTGATGATTTTCCATTAAAAATAGACAAAAATGACATTCTCTCCCACCTGCACTGCCCAAATCAACAGGTACAGCTATTCACAATGTGGGGAGACTATGTCATACCTATCTGCCAACAAGCGGGAGGGCTTTTCCTGTGATGGTCCCCGTCTATAGAACAATGTCCCCTCTGTGGCCTAGCTGGTGCCCAATTTTTTTGGTGCCAGGTTAAGATGGTCCTCTACTCTGCGGCCTTTAAAGACCTACTTGGCCACCCTGGGCTTGAGAAGAACTACCCATTCCAGGTGTTTTGCAGAGCTATTCTTTGCTATTGTCTGGTTTCAGCTGTTCTGAACTTTGTATTTTATTTTTTTTTACTGATTTTATGTTGTTTTCATTACTTTTTTATTTGTTTGCTTCAACTGTGGAGTGGTACAGAAATGAAGTGATGATGAAGAGGAGGAGGAGAAGCATCAGTGGCAGCATCAGCAGCAGCAGGAGGAGGAAAAAACCAGATGCCAAACCTACTTTAGCACTCACAGGCTTGAATACACAGGGATTCAAGCTAGACAAAATGTTACCAACCCCAAATGAAACCATCCCTATCGTGGTCTCCATGTTTGTCTGCTACATAGCGTATCCTCCATTCAGTTCCACCTTGACTTTGTTTTTCTTGACCTCTGCTCTCTTCAAAGAGCAGAGGTCAAGAAATACAGTGCCTACTCTTTTGTTATGGCCAACAGGTGAAACAAATCTCTCTGAATTTGTATGCAGAGAATGGTGTGAAGGAAGGGCAGGTGCCTTTGGAAGTCCTGGGCCAGAGATCTGATGTGAGGCAACAGATGAATTGTTGTAGATGTGCTATTGTTTGCCTCCACCTGTGATAAGCATGTACCTTGAATCATAAACAAAACCTGAAATGTTGTAGAAGCACCACACGCGTGGGCCATGGGGTGGAATACAAGTGTAATAAATAAATACACCTCTCCTTCAACTCCTCACCACCAGGGAGAGAGGAGATGCACAGAAAGATGGAGTTGCCATGGTGAGCTGAACCACAGTCAGCTAGTTCTTACTGGCAAGGGCTCTGAGCTTTTGGACGAAAGACCTTGCCATCCCAGCCACTGGAGATGCCATGGACTGAACTTGGGACCCCTTCCATGCAAAGCAGATGTTCTTCCACAGAACTATGCTCTCACCAGCAGTTAATTAAAGCAGAGAATAAAAGTGTCATCTCGTGCTATTCCGTAAGGCTCTTATGCAGTCTTAGCGCGTTCTCGGTTTTCTTGGCCTCTTCCAGATCCCTGCTGGCTTGTCCTCCTTCGATATCCTTCTCGCTTAACATTCTTGTTCATGTGAAATGCGTCTCTGCCCCCAACCTGATGAATCTGTTGCTTATGCTGTTGCTTTGCTTTTTGAGATGTTCAGCCCGAGGAAAGGAAGCCTCTCCTGGGGAGGGTGGGAGGAAAAATCCCTAAACTTGGCAGTGCTTGCTACAGTCTAAGCAATGTCATGTGCTCTGGGAACATTTTCTTTTGGCTTCTGCACCATTGTTATTCAAGATTGCAAACTGCTCTGCAGTAGATTGCTACTCGTGCTACATGGCCGAGGGGATTTCAGCCATTCTGTCTGGCTACGTTATGCTATTTGCAAAGCAAACGAGCACTCCCAGCGAGCCTTTAATACCAGATGCAATTTGCATTTGCGACATAATCATTAAAAAATTGGCAAAATCATTGGACCAGGATTCGGGAAATGGAAAAAAAGAAAGATGATGATGAAAAGGATGGGGGGAAGAACCCAGAAGAATACCTACAGCCCGGAGATGGCTTTTCCCCCTTAACCCATTCCGCATCTCGTTTGCATTCTCTTGAGATAGCCTCCCTTCCAGTGCAAAAGATCAAAGTCTGCAAATAATTAATGAGATTTTTCTTATCAAAAATAGCTCCCCTGGAAATAGTTACACCTGTCAATAACTTGAGCATCACATCTACTAATCAAAAGGCCAACACTCCAGGGATGGAGATTGCTTCTTTTACATCAACCAGCCTTTAAGGAAAGTCTCTGGGTGGGATTTGTCGGGAGTCGTGCATTATGTTTTTGACACATAATAGAAATTCCACGGCGCTTGTCCATCCATCAACATCCACCCCTGGGAACAGTAAGTGACACTAAGAATCCCTGGAGCAAAGACTAGAATAAAATCAACAAGTAAACCGGAATATGTGTGTGTATAGAGAGAGTGAGGAATAAACAGGGCAACTGACACCTGTTAAGAGCAGAACTCATAGCTATTCCTGACACAGGAACATGCAATATTCATACTTGTCTTTAACTAGGAGTTTTAACGATGCAGGGAAGTGAGCACTCTAATTATATAGCCCGACTTTTCTCACCTTATGCTACAATTTAAACACTCATCATGGCTTAACCAATGATTTGCATCACTTCTGCTGGCACTTCAATCAAACAGGGCCACCGAAATGATTGCCATTTAATTTTGAGCAGCAGAAGACGATTTCCTGGCGGAAGGGTTAATTCTGTTTTTGGATGGGAGAGCTCTCTTCTAAGAAGACTTCGGGGGACTTGAGAGCTTCTTGGGAAGAGGGCAGTTGTGGGCTCAGAGCCGCATGAGCTTGGCTATGCAGATATTCAGATTGCATTGGATTATCTTGGATCATCAGAACTGGGCCAGAGCCCGAAGTCTCCGAAAGCACATGGTTAGCACTGGTTTATCCAGAACGCAGAACAGATGGGAAAGGATCGAGCAAGGGTGAATCTGTCAGGTTTGCTCTCTTCCATATTCATTGAAACAACAACAAAAACCAAGTCCTTTTTCCCTGGCATATGAGGAACTTTTCCCAAATCATACAAAAATAAAATGTGCACCTGCACCAGGAAGAGACGCATTGTGTTGGGGGTGGGTCCTTCCCCTCCATCCCTTCTTCTGCCATGCAAATCAGGACAAGAGTCTTCTAACTACATCTGGCATCATTTTCCCAATGGCTAAAGTGCCTGAATAGGCTAGGCACACATTTTTCAAATGAGCCTCACAGCGGATTGGGAATGTGCAGGCTCACATTTGCATCCATACATGGGGGAGCAAGGATGCATTGCAACGACAACCAAACCAAGCCCAAATGACCGTATGCCCATGGTTATTGGAGCATTTGTGGGCTCTCTAAGCCCAACCCAGCTGCATTTCAAATAGCCTGCACTCATGGAGTAAAAGATGTGGTTCATTTTCCCCCGGGAATGGGCAAAGGAGCTGGGAGATGGGAACAATCTCCAAGAATTTTACTTGCTTCTCCAGGAAATTCAGAATGGGAAAACAGTGTTCGTATGTCACCAAATGGCACTCCAATGGATTCTATTTCCCTTAAACCTGAGACAACGCCAACATTTCAGAGCCTGCTCTCTTCCTTGGGGGTGTAACCTACACTCAGGATTTATTTTGGCATTACCAGATACGTCACTGCGAAGACCTGGTCCTTGGCAGCCCTTTCCCATCCCACAGACTCCAAAACTGGGTGCTTTATCTAATGCTACGTTTCAGTTAAAGGACTTTCATTTCCCCACAGCCTTGAAAAATGGAGCTGGAGAACAATTATTTCACTAGTGGGCAAGAGGATTTAAAATGGAGGTACAATAATTCAGGGTATAGAACAAAGAAGGTATTTCCTCTTGCTTCCTTTAGCTCTATTTTCCTGACACTGTTTTACAGAATATGTTACAAATTCATATCATATAGAACAAGAGAGCTTCAGTTTAAGCATCAAGTTCTCACCTGTCCTATTCATGTTAATGTAAGCATTCCTGCCAGGACCAACTACTCCCTTTTCCAAGACGTGAAGGGAAAATGGACAGAATAGTACACCCCATTCTTGTCTGCCCACCCATGCCTTGCGGCCTTTTCCACTGCCGTAAGATGAAAATCTATTCTTATCTTTCTGGCTTCCTCTACCAAAGCAGTCTTAAAACTCTTTGGGCCTCAATATCAACTTAAGTGCCAGTCCCCATGCCCATATATACAATGCTATATATACGACAGGCAATAGAAAAATATATAATACACCATCCTTTTCTAATATCACTAATATAAGCTCATTATGACTTATGGCGTCCAATCAGAGCAGAAAGTGGGTGGAAGGAGAAGGGAAGCAGAGGGAAGGACTGCCCTCTTTTCTAGCTGTGCTCGGCCATTTTCCAAAAAAAAAAAAAAAATCCCTTACCTGTTCACCTGACCACAGTGAGCAACATTTTGTGCAAACCTGGGAAGCTTTCGCAGCATGTGTGGTACATCCGCAAACCTGCAAGTTGTGTGTGTAGAAGGACGTTGCTTGTACCACAGGTGTAGAGACAGGCAATGCCATAGAGCTCATTGTGGTCCAAACAGATGAGCACATGAATGCTCAGCACCAAGTCAGACTTAGGGCAGAAAGAAAGTGGAGACTGGGGAGCTAAACTGAAGAAATGCAACGGGTTATAACTGATGTTCCATACGGAAGGTAAGCATTTTACTACATTTCTGAAATGGGACTTTTCAGTATTAAGTTTTCAGCTAATGTTCAGCCCCTCATTTGCAAGCCTTTTGGCAATGCTCAGATTACATTGTCAGTATATACATTTCCATTATCAATCAGTTGATCAATCAACCAATCAATGAACCAAATGTGCATACCTTTCTAAAACACTTGCAAACGTACATGCCAGAATTTGGGGAATGGGTCGTATTAAATATCACATTCATGAGATACCAATATTAGCAGTAAATGGTATCAAGATTATTCCACTTACCGCACCGTCTGATGTTGCAAAGTATCTGGATCCGTGGCGTTCACTGTTAGCACAACACTGCCAATAGGGATGTTTTCTTTTTTGGTGACCGTCATTGGGTTCGGGTGGAAAATGGGACCTTCGTTGACATCCAGCACAGTGATCTGGACAGTTGCTGTGGAGCTGGTGTCATATGCTATATCCGGGACCAGCGGGTCTTCATTTTCTACTTTGATCAGCAGTGTGTGGAAAGCTGAGATTTCATAGTCCAAAGGCTGAAAGGCACGGATATAGAAGGATACTCGTGTTTACTGGTTTGATGCTGAAGTTTCTTCAGACTGGGAAACTACCTCCTGCTCTGGAGAACTTCCTAGTGGCTCCTCCATGCTGCCATTAAGCCAACGAGTCCCAAACGAGGACATTCAGGCTTGTGGTACACAATTAATTTAAAGAAGATAGATGCTGCTAGTGCACTACAGGCCAAATATAGTCCTTGGACGGTAGAGGCATTGCTCGGAGCTTCAAGGAGGAGGCCCAAGGGACACGCATGCTACGCTTCCCATAATGAGAGCACACTCCCATTAGAATGAACTTGTTGGATATTCAACGGTTCCTTTGGCCAGCACCAAAAGTATCAGTGGACACGATTCCAATCAAATGCGGTGAAAGTTAGGGACATGTGACAGGACAGGGTTGGTGCATCTCTTTCAGCCTGAAGGTCAACCTCAATTTTGGGGAGCCTCTTGGAGGTGCATTTCAGTGATGAGTGAGGCCAAAGGGGTGGGGCCAAACATCGGAAATAACATAGTTGCCTGCTGCTGCTGGCCATCTCAAGGAAGGCAGTTCAACCTTCAGAGAGGAAGGAAAATCTGCAAATCTGGGGTGACACACCGTGAGTGAAAGGGACGCATCCTGCTGAAAGGGAGATGGCCTTCTTGGGGAACCCTGGTGGGACAGAACTGGTCACCATGCTTGCACTTACTTCACTTCACAGCCTCCTTCACACCTCCCTCTTTTCCTGCCGTTACCTCTGTATTGTTCCCATTTTATGTGCAGTGACCAGAATTGTATACCTTACTCAACTGCAGCATCGCTAATAATAATCGGGGAAACATTATATCTATATGATGGATGGATGAAAAGAACGTGCCCATAAATGGTCCTCACCTTGACGACTGACAGCATCCCTTCATTATTCTTGGGGTTCGTATGGATCTTAAAGCTCTGACCTGGGTTCCCATTGATGATGGTATAAACTGCTCTCCACGCGGCTGTTTCTGGGTTGTCCCGATCTTCCACCGTCAAATTCACAATCACGCCCGTGCTTCCTTCCTTCACTGTGGCTTGGAACTCAAAATTAATAAAAGTGACATAAATGTTACTACCGTCAAACAAATGACCGCCATCACCACAACAAATTTGCTTAAGGTGCTATGAATTATTCACAGCATCCAAAGGGATAAAATGTAATCCTGGAATGAAAGTGAATTTTTACAGGCTGTAAATAATGCATTTTTTGGAGTATAAAGTCTATGGCACTATATTACCGTTTTGCTGCCCCTGTTTTTGAACGATTGCAGATAAAGAGCAACATGATTGGAATGGGCTTGGAAAACTCTCCAATAAGAAATATGGGAAGAAATCTTCTGTTAACTCCCATTCATGCAAAGAGATTTGGCACACACTATACACAGGTGCTTCAAAATAAAACGGATAGAGAAGGAAACACATCCAGCATATACAACGAATTTAAGAACAGGCTGCTTCAACTGTGGTTTGTACCCATTTTGGCATTTATTTTTCCTCTCGACGCTTGAACTACAACATGTCATTGTCCTTTCTAGTCTGCATGGGTGATGGTGTTGTGTGTAATAAAACTAGTGGCGTTTACTGTATTATTGTGTAATAAACACAATAAAACAAGTGGCGATTATCGCAAGGCTTATTGCCCAAGTCATCAAATTCACTCTACAGTTTCCTTCCGGTGCAGGTATTTTACAGGCCTAGAGGACACTTTTTGGTAGGTTGTTGTTTTCGAGGGTGTTAGGAAAACCACTTGGTCCAGACCAACCTTGGCGCAGCCTAGCATGGGTATGGATTGACCGCTTTCTATGTGGCCACATGAAAAGCAAGGGCCATGAGGCATATGGGCACACAGCAAAGACGAAAAGAGAATGCTCATGGGAAGCAGTCGGACTCTGGTGCGCCTGCAGCTGGAGCATTGCGCTCAGTTCTGGGACCCTCAAGACAAGAGGAGTATAGCCAGGCTGGAACCGGTGCAGCGAAGGGCCACAGGGGTGGTGGCTGTTTTGCAGGGGAATCCATGTGAGGAGAGGCTGAGGGAGCTGGGTCCTTCCAGCCTTGAGAGGAGGAGACTCCTAGGGGACCTGTTAGTGACATGCAGGTATGTGAGGGGGTGCCACGCAGAGGTGGGTCATGACCTTTTTCCCTGTGCAGTGGAGGGCAGGAGGCATTCCAATGGAGCAAAGCTCAGGGAACCAAGATTTACTTCCTGATGGTTAGGACCCCTAGGGCATGGAATGGGCTTCCACGGGAGGCGGTTGAAGCCTCATCAGTGAGGGTGTTTAAGGATAGGCTGGGCGTGCACATGGTGCATGTCATGAGTGGAGCTGGCTGGAGCTGGGGGTCAGACTAGATGGCCCATGAGATCCCCTCTGACTCTCTTTCTGTGTTTCTCTTTTACTGTTAATGAAGCTTCCTCTCATGCCCTGGTTGTGCAATCTTCTGGACCACCATGTACACAGAAGGATGGGCTAGCTGGGCCCTTGGTCCAGTACAGCAAGGCTCTTCTCATGTCCTTAACTAACCTCTGCCCAATACCCAGATGTTGGCCGCACACCTATGGAAACTGGTGATGACGTAACCCTCACCTCCAAGCTAGAACACGCACGGCAATGAAATTCCGACGTGTACCAGTGCATCTCCCAAACTTTTCTTGCCACTCTCCATGGCTCTTCAGCCCTCCTGCTTTTGAAATGTAACACTTGATTTGCATACAATCCCTCAGCATATTGAAAAACAAAATCTGCCAGCTACATCCTCTCCTATGGGCAGAAGTCCATGACCATGTCTTAGAGCTGTTGCCCCACAAAACAGAGAATTGGCACCAGCATGGGGCCGTGGAACCGGAATGGGGTGGGTGGGGGATCACGAAGCACAATCAGATGGTCATTCCCCCAACAGATTCCTAAGACATCCCTACACCCAAATGCATATTTTTAACCCAATAAATGAACACATTTTTTTTAAATGTACAAATCAACACATCTGATCATAAGCTCAGGAGAACGGAAGTTTGCTCCAACAAAAGTCCCCACATTCAATGGGGGAAACTGGGCAATTTCTGATATTAACCAACTTAACTGCAAGTGTCTTGTGTTTCTAGCAGCAGACTGCAAAAAGTTGAACTGGAACAAGTTTCATGAGTAGTGAAACCTCTAGTGACCAGAAACTATGATTAGATGGTGCATTAATTGATTTTGTCCGTCTTTAATATCCACACATCCCCAAAGCATCACAACTGGGAACAAAACTGATGAGCCCAGATGTGTATTTAATCTGTTGCCATCAGCTTCCATCTTAAAAAAATCATTTAGATCTAAAGCACCTTGGGCCAAATCCCCAGTTGGTTTAAACTGGGTCAGTGGATTTATATTTGCTCAAATCCCAGCTGAGAGCTTTGCTCCTGGAAAGTTTAACCTCTTAAAAAGATGTATTCATCTCACTGCACACAACTGGCCACAAGCAGAAACTTCACACCAGACCGTATCTCCTTCACCGAAATTTAGCATGGACGAAACGTGCTCAGCTCTGTATTCTGAGGACTGGGCTGGCTCAGCCTGAGCTGAAAAGGTCACACAGTGGATCTGACTTTCTCCGTGTAACAGACCAAAGGCAGATTGCATCGTGCAACTCACAGCCCTCAACCCACCCTGATGGTGTGTTTGTGCCCATTTCACAGAAGACCGCAGTTGAGTCTCAAGCCTCTGGATAGCATCTGGCCAACAAGGGAGACCCAGTCAACTCCACTTTCCTAAATGGGCCCACCATTGTTTGATGCGCCCCTGACTTTTGCGGCATTTCCCCCCACTGTTCTCTTCAACCCATGTGTTGAATAGTGGCAAAATGTGTGCATGTGGGCAGCTGCGTGTGTGTGTGTTTGCGCATAGGTGCATGTGTGTGCTGGGGATACTTGTGTGGAATTGGGACATGGGAGCCCAGCTTGCAGGTTCCCAGTAGACTAGCTGAATGCTCTGCAGTGGAGGGCAGTCTTGAGCTGGTGCCAAAAAGACAGTGAAGTTAGTGCCCACTGGGCCTCGGTGGGGAGCTCCTTCCATAACTTTATTTATTTATTTGGAATTCTTACATGCCGCCCCCTTCGCATAAGCCTCAGGGAGGCTTCCAACAAATAAATATCACTACAAATACATAAAAATTGGAAACATCCTGGTAAATAATATAAAACCGAGAAATAATCGGCAATTAATCAAAATAACATTTAAATAAAAAGGTACTTATTGATAATTTGAGTGGGGGCACCCCTGAAAAGGCCCTGCTTGAAAAGGCCCTGCTATCCAAGGCTTGGAGGTGGGGATTGGAGAAAGCTTGGAGGAAGAGGCCAGATCGTATTGTCCGGGTAGATGAAAGACAGGGGAGGCCTTCCCTCAGGTATTGCGGCCCCAGCCATGTAGGGCTTACAGCGCCTTGAGCTGGGCTCAGGAGCCTCTACCCAGGAGAAATTGCAGCTCACGGCAGATTCCCGTGATCTCTCCCAGAGCTTGCCCTTTAAGATGCTGCCGGCATTCCTGATAGGTTAGAACAACAGCAAAGCTGTTTGCTGATTGACAGGAAATAATTAGCAGCAGCAGCAGCAGCCGCCGAGCATGTGAGATCTGGCGTGTTGAGCTCATTTAAATCATCGCACCGTCATGCCTCCGGTTTCCTTCTGCACCTGCTACTTTCTAAGGGTTCTTTTGTCCCATTCCAGCTGTGGAGTTGTGAGAGACGCCACAAAATCTCGCCTTTGTGACACTACCACTCGGGGTAAACCTTAACTGCAAGAAATCACTGTTCCAACCAGCAGCGATCAGTTTAGATACCATACAAACGTGGGACAAAATCAATATTTGTTGCGAGGGCACAGAAATGGGCCACAGGGTCTTTCCCCACACCCACAAAGGAAATAATTTCTCTCTCAGACCCTATTTCTTTTGCAGCTTGACTTAGGGAACCCCAGAGAGCAACAAATGTAATGCAAGAGAAAACACGGCCTGGATTGATGAGCACCGAATCCAATAATTCATTAGGATTCCACACACTGAGAGCCCCGGTTGAGAGCAAGCTAATTAAAAATGCATGTTGCTTTGTATTAATTGATACGTCATTATGTCATTTCACCCCACTGGATGAAGGAGTTTGGTGCATCCCATCCATGGCATCCCATCGCTTTTTTTCTCTCACAGGGCTGACAAATGATGAGGAATGTCAAGACTGACATCGAGTTTCCCCAAAGTGCTCCAAGAAATAGCATCCTTTCTATGTTTCCTTTGCTCATTTGCCCCAAGCAAGGAAAAGAAAAAATAGTTGAGAATAGATCATAGGATGCTCAGCCAAAGACTAGAAGGCAGCACCAGGCAGATTGATTATGCCACATCCAATCTGTTTAGCCTATTTATTGGAAAAAATACAATGGGTCCAATTATTCCACCTTCTATTAGCTGCTCCAGCACTACAGAAAGGGTGAGTATCTGTTCTCCTTGCCATGGGATCTCCCTGCTCTATATTTCCCTCCTCTCTCCTTCTGCTGGAATTTGAAGAATTTCTAAAACTATGAATTATAGACCCCCAGTTTATTTTCCTCTTTTCCTAGTTTCTTCTAAGTTTCTGAGGTTATCACTGAAGGAAGCAGCTCAGTCAAATCATGGTTCAAAATGATATGATTCCGAGGATGTGACCTGTGATTCTATCAACAGAAATGTGATGAAATCACAGTGAACAAGAGAGGATTTCCTATCTTGATTGGACCATATGATTACTTCCATATCTTGTTATTGCACTGTGATTTAATCATGCATCGTTGCCATGGTGAATACCAGTAAACTGTAAGGAAGAGCAGAGCCATCTTTAAAAAGCAATGGGCTATTTATGTTCACCTGTTTGAATTGCAGACTTTCAGGGACACGGACTGACCCTAAGGAGAGGTAAATCTATACATTTTGGTTTTTATCAATCTCAAATTCTTTTTGTCCCACACAGCAACTGTAGATCAATTCTTATCAATGATAATTGAATGTTGAAGAAAATTATGATCCATTGTTAGTTGACCACCACTGGAATCTAAATTCTAGGCAATATATTCTCAGCCAGCCAGCCCTTATGTTCTTTATGCCATTCCATCAATGCCTTTCCATATGGGGATGGATCAGATTAATGTGATTATTTATCTGTCATTTGCTTTCTGTCTTTTGGGGTGGATTGGGGAACATTCTTCATTCAAACACATTTTGTATTTGGCTCAGTCTTTTCTCCTGCAATCACACACTGATGTTGAACATTTGTTTTTATCCTGCTTTATGGGGAATGATGGCAGCTGGACCATCGAGCTGGCAAATGGTCATAGGAACAAATGTGCCATCTCGCCACTGAACAACCGCATTTGTCTGGGGGAAGTAAGAGACAGAAGAGTTAATGGGCTGTACTTTATCTTTCCCACAACTGCCCACAACCTTTCAGCTGTAAGAAAAGCTTCCCCCAAAGATCTAAAATATGCCTTATGCCTCATGTTATTTTAAGTATATATGTAGACTAAAAACAACGACCTTCAATGCTTCCTGGCATTGAAAGAGGAATGCCTGCCACTCACCTCTTCAATTACACAAGATTTGCAGAGACTACACAAGCCAGGGCTGTCTCAGTGTGTCTCAGACCGAGTACCTCCTGATTCCAAAGTGGGATGCCATCTTTATTTTTCACAATGCCCCGGAGCAATGCTACATTAGCAGCATCTGGGAAATGCAACGAGTCACCAAACCCTGGATCAAAGACCAGGATGCTGAAGCTTCCTCATCAGAAGAGACTCAAGTGTTCATTGCTGTGAGTCAGATCCTTCCCTCATCTCCCAGAACGCCAGACAGTCCTTTATACCGTAGATAGCTACTGATGCTTCACAGCTAACAAGTCAGCCCTACTGTACGTTCCCTCTAGCCAGCTGAATGATAAAGCTCTGTTTAGATAAAGGGCATGGAATCCAAACTGGAAACTTCTCCCCAATCTTTCCCTTTCAGTAACTGTGCGCTCCACCTTTTGAGTAGCTTCTGCTGGCAGAAAGCCAGCTGGCGAGAATTGCACAAACTGGTGGCTCATCTTTCCCAGTGCCTCAACATGGGGTCAGAAACTGGCTGAGGCAATGGCTCCCCCTCCGCTCCTGGGTCCCCTCTAGCCTCTTCTGCTCTTCCAGTCAACCTGGGAAACTGCAGGTGGCCTCTTTGATGGGGCTTCAAGGACTTCTGCCCCACTCCATTCTCCTGCCTTCCTGTCACTGCTTCCGAATCCAATAACCAGTGCTTTTTTTGTAAGAAAAAGGGTGCCGGAACTCATGAAATTATTTACCTTTTGCACATAGTCAATCACTGTACACATACCCACACACGCCAGTTGTGTAACAAAACACAACGGTCGCCGCCCCCAGTAAGCACTCAGCGCACAACCACACAACCAATCACAAGCTGAGCAGCGCCCTCACAACCAGCGTGGATGAAGTACGCATGCATCGGACTCGACACACAAGCAGCCCGCATGCACCATTTTAATGATTTTGCCGCCGACCTGCTACGCTTGACAGGGCGATTCAAATCCCCAAGATTTGAGAACCCCAACCATGCAGATACTTCTATGCCGTCACAGGCTGGGGCTGCAAGTCTCGGCCACACTATTCCTATCTGCGGCCACCATCTTCTCCTACCATGCCTCTTTGCAAATACGTGACATCGTGACACTGTGTTGTTCCACGGGCATCGTGAGGAATTCTGAATGCCACCAAACCAGAATTGAATGACAAGACAAGACAAGTTGTTCTTCTCAAATAGGGCCATGCAAATACCGTAAGAATAATGTCAGTCTTTCTTCTTGCAGGGGCCGATTTCAGGCCAAAGGTTCTCAACCAACAACGTCCACTAAGCCAGAGCTAGCCTAAACCGACACAGGATTTGTGCTCATTTGCATCCCCTACTGCCAAAAGAGTCTCACCGCTCAAGTGACATGCAGTGCAGTTCTCTGACAACACTAAATCCTTTCTCTGTTCACCTTCCCAGTATAAATTTGGACCTGCAGAGCATCTTTCCTTGAACATGGATGGGACAGCACCTGAATCCACATTTTCCAGGTTGGCACAACATTTTAAAGTCTGTGCTCCAGGGCAAAAGGACACGGCACTGCTTGGTTTGCAGAAGCCAAGCTGAAAACCAAGGGATGAAAAAGAATCTTTCTGCCTGCCTCCTTCCCGTCCCCACCTCCCTTTTAAATTTTTCACCATGTTTCCCCCACATCACTCAGACTTCTGCAGACAGCATTCCTTTAATCTTTTGTGCTCTCGCGAAGCTGACATCCTTGTCGGAGCTATTGAAGCTCACATGCTAATATAAATAGGGGCACGGAGAAACATTCTCCTTTCCATTAAGAGGGATTTAAGGTGAGTCACAACAGGTAATCAGCAACACACTCCAGCACCTGCTCTGATCCCACGCAGCAGCAGCATCGGGGTTGCACTGCCTGGACTTCGCATTGCCAGTCAGACCTCAAGGATGGTGCGTTGCAGAGTTAAGGTACTCACCATGGTAGATAACGTGTGAGGGAGAAGAGCTAATTGGGGATGCTGCCTGAGATGGCTTTTCTCACTACCTGGGGGCCAACCTCAAAACTCTTTTTCTAAAAATGTGCATTAGGTACATGCTAATTTTCACACCCACTCTCCCTGGAAATATCAACCCAAATTTTGCTATAGAGGGATCAAGAAACAATAGTTTGGTTTCTCCTTCCGCCTCCAAAATAAAACAAGAAGGCACCAAATAGGCAACAGTGAAATGTGACTCCAGCGCTGTCAAACTAATCATAGCACAATTCACCCCCAGTTTGTGACAGCTCTTTGGAGCACTCCATTATCTGGATTAATGGCAGAGAGACCTGCACACTGGTGCGGCCTTTGTGATCATTCACCTAGGACCGTCATTAACGGTTCTTTGATTAAACTCCATTGGCAGCGTTCCCCAAATCTCTTCGAAGCACGAGGGAGACATTTGACCATTATGCCAACCGAATCTAACGTATCTTTCGAAATTGGCACTTCTCTAAATGACGCACAGAGCAACCCAGTAAAACATGCAAAAATGTATAGTAGAGAACATAAGATTCCGTGCTTTGCTACATTAGGAAAACTGTTGGCTCCGTTTCCCCAAAAGTGCGCACGGACAGGCAAAGTTGCATGGCTGCCATTCCCTCCCTGCTCACGGGAGCAGCCAGACCACACTTGGAATTGACCCTACGTTGCAGCTGCGTTTCCTGCAAGCCAGTCCCACCTCTGAGCACACGGACTGCCAGAACGGGGCCGTAACAATGGGCAGATAAAACAGCTTCGTGATGGTCCAATCGTACTTTGGGCTTCTCCCCAAACCTCGGTTGCGGCATCCTGATTAATACCAGCGTGGTTCTCTAACCCATCCATGTCCCTGATTCTTCAAAGTGCTGCTCCTGCCAGGATAATTAGCCTCTTGATTATTCTGAGTAACTAGGGGGTCAAAGGTGAGCTAGCATCATGAAGCATGTTTAATTCAATCAATTTAGCTAGTGGTGCAGCTCAAGAAAGGCATTCCACTGCCATCAAATTTAGGTGATCTGCTCAAAATTCCCGAGCTGCGGTGAATGAACATTTTAGCTTAATTTCTAATTTAATATTCAGCCAGGATATTCTGCTTAATTACTTGTGATACTTTCTCACAGGAGCTCAAAGACTTGGGCGGGCAGAGGGGGAGGGGGAGCGGAGCGTTTTGCACTCCACAAAGCAGAAATAAAAATAAAATAAAAATAAACCTTTTTGATGGCAAAGCAGTCCTTTATTTCCCCCAGCAATATAATCTAGAAAGGGCTCTTTGAGCCAAGACACTCACATGCGCTCACACACTGCCCACCACTTTGCTTCTTCCAAATGGTCTAAGCAAAGAATCAAACCGACTCCATTTCTCCCAGGTGGTTTCTCTGCCTGGCCTGTTGACATGGTGTGGGTTGCAGATGAAAGGGGTGGAGAAGTCTGGGCTTCTTTTCACAGTACAGCTGCCAACCTCCTCACCCTCAGTAGCATTTGTTAAGTCTGACAAACCGGCTACAATTTTTTTCAGTTAGCAATCATATTTTTAAAAAATCCCTTTCCATCTCCAAAAGGTTCTTGAAGGTGGCCATCAACTATTTTTTTAATGTAAAGATGAAAGATGCTGATTAGAAAGTAAACCAATTCATTGTTTTATTAGGTGCCATCAAGTCATCTCCAACTTGGGCGGACCCTAAGTATGGAAGCTCTCCAGTTCTGGCCACCAAGAGTTAAGAAAGATGCAGGTAAATTAGAAAGGGTCCAGCAGAGGGCAACAAAAAGAACCCAGAGTTTGGAAGCACTGCCCTGTGAGGAGAGACTGGGAGAACTGGGCATGTTCAGCCTTGAGAAGAGGAGGAGGAGGGGGATATGATATCCTTCTATAAGTATCTCAAAGGCTGTCACAAAGAGGAAGGCCATTTCCCAGAATTTCCAAGCATGTTAAGTATTCTGCAGTGTGACGGCTTCCTGTTTGCAGAACACTAACCCAATAGAGTCCAACTTGGAGACTTTGCAATCATTTTGAAGGCCTTTCCAACTGTAAGCTGGTCAAGCTAATATATAGCTAGTTTGATGTGGCCTGTCTGTGAATATTTCTTAGTCAAACTGATTGCTACATGGAATGTCCTTATGAGTTCTACTAAAAGTTTGTCTGGATCATTCTCTTTCTCCACCAAAGCATCTGAGAACAATCCTTTTCTTTTTGTGTGCAAAATGTGGTTCTAACAACAGCAGTAATTTGCAATTATTTTGAGTGTGTGTATATTCAAAAGGCTAGGCTCTAGTCAGCAGAAATTATTCTATCCAGCTGCATTCTGCACACCTGCACATTTTTACCCTCCCCAAAGACGCAAGCACTGCTGGAATCATTTGTCAAGGAAGAGTAAATGAGGTGAGGGGGACTGTTGAGTCCTAGCTAAGTCCACTAAAAACAAAGCAGCTTTTGAGCTACACAGACATCTTCATCAATCAAGATGGGATGCTGCAGATTTTTATAAACTAAGACGCCTGAATGAGACACAAAACAGATCATTTTGCCCTTTACCTACCAGCTGATGCCACATATGGAGAAAAGTCTGTTCGGAAACAGATCAAAATGCAACTAACTAGCTTGGAATTGAGGCTCAGTTTCTTCTCACTGTTATGGAAAACTGCCGAGATGTGGTCAGCCTCAAGTTGTTTCTGCCAGACACAACAGGCAAGATGCTGTCTCTGCTCAAGAACTGGAATGACTCCTCACTGTGAAATTCTGACCTGGCCTTTGGACACAATGGCACTCTTTCCATTGGAAGAGGCATCCATGATAACCCACAAAATTTGCTCCAACAGAAGCTCTCACTTCTAAGATCGTGTCTAAGCTCTCTCCCTCTTGCTTAACTTAGCAACATCAACAAGCTGATGTCGGGGACAAGATGGATTGATTCTATACATTTTCCTGGTACAAGCTGAATTGCAGGCGATAACGATGCTATTTAGAATCATAATTTAAACTACAATGTGATCAAAGCACTGTGCTGCTTCAACGTTGGTGTTTCATATCATTTTTCTTAGCTGTATTAAAATTAATGAATAGACATATGGTCCCCCCACCTCCTCTTGACACCTCTCTTAAATTGATAGCCTGTTTCACATATGTCTGATCTTGTGTTCATATCCTATTTTTCCCCTCCTTTAGAGCAAGAGAAAAGGAAGGAAGGGGAACTACCTTCCTCCATTCGTCACTGAAAGGGTAGAGGAAAGCTATGACAGTTTGATCCCTATAAATTAATAACCCTGTAACTATTTTAATCTCATGCTCTTCAACACTGTCCAGAAAAAGCAAAACATTAGAATGCTCCATAATCACATTGGCTCTCTACCACCCTTTCAGGGGCAAAGGGGTGCATAGCTATCTAGGGGTGCCAGTTCTATCACCCTGAGTTCCTCAATTTCTCATCTTCTCAGATTTTGGGATTTTTCTTTTTAAAATTTGCATGAAAAATGCCTGCCAGTTTGTGCACACATTTCCTAAAACATGCATTTTTTTGCAAGTGACTCTATATGCTGCATTTACATATATTTATTATATAAGTCTATGTGACATGCACATTTGACAAACCAAAATGCCTTAGAAAATCAAGCTAAGTTTTCTCAGGACCATGTTTGAGTGGAGGTAAGAAGATGCTGAGTTCAAAAGATACTGATATTACACATCAAACAACTTTTGGAATGTTATTTTTACTAATGCTTGGATCTGAGAAAGACCCAGGTGATATTTGTCATAGATTATTGAAAGGAGAAGCCTAGGAGATTGCCCTTTCATTGATAAAATCCATTTCATTTATGGAATGGTAGCCTGCCATGAGCGTTCAGTGCATATCTCCAAAGAGATGTACCCAGATCGCACAGAATAAGAATCAAAACAGAATGCTTGAAAGCATCATCTTGCCATAGGGAGAGCCACTGCTAAGATCTGGGTTCATACATCTTCATTCAGATCTCTTTCGGCAAGATTTGTTGCCCTACAGACCAAGTGCTGCACATTTTCCATTATAGCACAACATGCCCCAGTATTCTCACAATATTTCCTTCTACAACTGTTGTTTTGCAGAGAGTTCCCAGAATATGGAGTGGACTTAAAGCTGCTGTCAGATTTCTCAACCTTGAGCCATCTTCTTTCTCTTTCTGCTCTTTTTCAGAAATACTGGAAATGCTCAGCAGGAGCAAGACTAGCTTTGCACCAGTAATTCCCTCCAGATTCTTGAGTAGTCTGCAAATTTCTGCACCAGTCTAGCATTTTTTTAAGCTGATCTTCCTGTATCAATCTAGCACAGATACTGATATCACCTTCATACATTTGCATGGTGCCATCTTACAGAATTCTTCTTATGATGCAGCCTTGCTGTTCAATTTAGCTAGTTCAGTTACTGTTTCAATCAAGCTCTTTGAAGTGTTTACAGATCTGTTTCTTAGCTCTTTGTAGTTGTGTGAGTAAGGATTGCTTCAACTTTAAGGGTTAGCTCATTTCATCTATTCAAGTTTTCTATCACCTATTGCCTGGCTTCCAGTGCTATTAATTTGATTTCATTTGACTTAAAATGAAAGGAAGAAGTGATACCCAACCCTTCTTGGCTTCTTCATTGCAGATCTATCACCCTGTGTAAGCAAGGCAAAAATCAATCAATCAATCAATCAATCAATCAATCAAAGACCCCCCCCCCTTTTGCTCCCTCTGCAGTCCAAGAGAACTTCTAGAAATTAAATGCTGATAGGATTTTTTTGCCTTATTCCCCATGTTTCTGCCCAAAAGGATAGTGCTCCATGCAGCTAAAGATGCTAACCAAACTTAAAGCAAAGTTCATTAAATTAACGGTTAAAAAATAAGAACTCAATTAACTCCTCAAAACAGCAAGAGGCAACTGAATGGCACCAGATCCAACCAGCTTACAAGCCAAAGGGCTACATGAATAAAGATGAATTTGCCTAGTGGCCAAAGCAAGCCAGAGGGGACCTAGCCTATCTTCCCTCTAAGCACCTGCTGAAACGACTCCTGTGGACCTCCTGCGACCGACATGGTTCCTGAGTTCTTCCTGAGATTTGCACTTTGAGATTTTTCTACCAAGGCGGAAGCTGCCCAAGGCAAAATGAGGCTTGGACTGCAGGTCCCCGCTGCTTTTGCTTTCCCTCTCCAGCCGCTGGCTAAGCATCCCCCTCTCCTCCACCTCTTTCCCCCTCCTCCTGCCAGGAAGTTCTGCCACGAGACGCCTGCCTGGGCAGCACTCAAATGAAGGCCACCCTGATTATGAATGATTTGCACATGGAGGCCTGTCATTACACGGGTTAGAGGCCAGCACCCAATGCTGCATGTTTGATTTGTGTGCTTCTGCTGTTGGATGTGACAGCCATTTCTGCCCAGGGAGACAAAATGAGCCTTATTAATATAGTGGAGATGAATGCTCTGAGATTTGCAATTTTCTCCGTACGGCCCTGCAGACTCACTGAGCACCAGGCCTGCAATTAGCCACTTGGTCGTGCGCAGAGCAGGGAAGGGAAAGCACTCCCGGCCAGGTTGCTCCATCCCATCTTATGTACCCTCGTGCTGCAATGAGAGAAAACCATGCAAGAGTTGCCACTGAGCCCCTATTATGAAGGACACATCTTCCCACCTCTGGAGGTGTCTCATTTGCCCAGGCTGAAGTTCTCTCCACCTTGAAAATCGAGAGTTTCTCCAGTCTGAGCCGTCCCGAACTCAAAGGTTTTTATAGGATTGAATGGAAATGCATGCTTCTTGAGGAAATTCCTTCTAAAACATGCATCGGCATGCGTGCTGTCCTAACTGACACATATTGTGCACGCGGTTTTCACAACAGAACACAGTTTGGAGAAGTACTTCTCAGAGTACTTCTTTTGAGGCAAGGCTACTCCAGAGTGTTCTCCCAAGTGCACATGTTGAAGGATTCCTTATTTAAAACATGTGTATGCCACCCAATTGCCCCACAGTACCTTTGGATGGCTCACAATTACAAGATAAAAGCACAATAAAAACCAATGACGGCACATTAAAAATAAAATAACAATGAAATACAAACAGCAATACAGAACAAAGGTCATAGGGCATTAGCTATTAAAATATTTTTTTAAAGGAAGGTTGCAAAGGGAAGTTAGTCCATTTCTTTAACACAACCCTGCCTAGGCTGCTATTAGAAAAGGCTCTCTGGGGAGCATTACTTGGTTCTCTTTCCCCTAATTCCACCTTCTTCTGATTGGGATATCAGACTTGGGGTTTATTCGGCGCAGTCTCCCACTTGGATGTTTTGCAAGAAAAATGGTACATCTCTCCCCTTGAGCCGGTTATTACATTACTAGGGAAAGATGGAGGCATTTTAACTGTTTGTTTTGGCAAGCCATGATTTGTCTCTGAATCACTCATTTGACAAACACATATATCCAGACTACAGGATGGAAAAACACATGAACAGCCCAGCTGGTTGTAAACAGGCCTCAGCAACACAACAAATGAACGCAGGCCACCTATTTAAGTGCTTAATTTTTCTTTTCTCTTGCTCTCCAAAAGCAAAGTGCTTTTCATTAGCAAGATCTACTCATTCCGGTGGCAGAACATGTTCTCCTTCAGCACAAGTCTATTACTAAGTGTTTCATCCACACAATGCAAGCTGGATCCAACTGGTATTCTGAGAAATGTCTCCACAGGCAGTCTGGTAAACAAGACTTACAGAATTTGTTTCCCTAATGGGTACTTGGGAAAGAGCCCTGTGGGACACAAAAGGTGAACATTTAGCATTGGTAGAAAATGTGCGGATTTATTATTGACGGCTACATTTCAGTCAGAGGCCAAAAGAGAACAGAATGCCATTGGAAGAGGTTGTGATACACTCGCAGGCTTACTAAGAGAGGTGACGAAGGTCCATCACCGGGTCTCTTGCATCATCATCATTATTCTCCTTTAAATTAGAGGTTTCTAGATGTTCTCAAAGTTAAATGCTCTTTTTGCCAAGTTATGCTTTTATGGCTTGGAATCGTTCATGGCTTTGATGACCTTTGAACAAATATAGCAGTATAACAATGTTAATACATGAGGTTGATGTGAAAAGCCTCTGGGTCCCGATGTGTTGCTACAGGGAATGGAAGAAAGAATTGGATTTGAAATTTGAATGCATTTGAGTCCTTTGTAAATTTTCTCTAGCATCGGGAGTTGGGGATGGTGAAAAGCAGAAATTCGGACAGCAACATGGAAAGATTTCACCATCTATTAAGCTGTCTATCAGCAGATTGATGACCAATAACTGAGTCTTCAAACATGCTGCATGAGCTTACAACAGAAGGAGGAGCATCGCAGGAACTAATTCATCTTGTTTGGTTGTATACAGAGTTATACCGAGAGGGAAAAAGACCCAGGGAACACAGAACAGTTGTGAAATAGAAGAATGCAGAAGAAGAATTTAAAAGGAGAAAGCAATCAAGTTGTTCCTGAGAGCAAATTTGGGGGGATAATATTGGACATCAATAGGAGAAGGAAAGATCAAAAGTATCTCTGGGCCAGGGAGGCAGGAGGTTGTAATTTAGCTTTGGCAAGGCCAGGTGCAGGTAATGGAGAGAGCAAGAGAACACAGCAGAAGAGCCTGGCTCAAAAGGAAGCTGCAGGCAGCCAAGTAATGGGACTAAATTACACATTTCAGAAGGCTTCTGAAAAATTAAAGACTCACAACACTAAGAAGGATTCAGAGAAGATTTCAAAAGCCCAGCAGAGTTTGTGGTTTTCCCAGGGACATGAATTTATTGCAAGGAAGTCAGGGGAAATTTAGATTCTGGGAGGATCCCAGTGTACCTGCTCAGAGGCACAAGAGCCTATTTTTTTTCCTTACATGAAACGTGTTCTATTCCTTAAATGGATGCGGAGTTTAAAAGATGATGACTGTATATGCAAAGGTCCTCTTTCAGGGCTCTTCCAGGTTTTGAGGCCAAATTACTTAAATGAATCCTGATTGGGGTTTTCTTTGTATTTTGGCTGCTGGCATTTCCCTGTTTGATCAATGGATTTCTTCCTCATTAAGATTTCAGGCAGAACTGTACTCATATTTCTCAAATTGCTCCTCTGTGTTTGTGGTTTCTTTTTGTTTTTTCTAAGGCACTGGACAGATGGGGTGGGCAAAGCCTGCAGAATTCGTGAATGGGAGGGGCTTCGTGGGGAAGGTGTAGCCTCTGGTATCAAGAGGCTTTCTGATTGTCAGGGTTTGATGCTGAGCCTGGCACAGGATGTGGACGTTCCCATCCATACTTCTCGACGCAGAACTTATGACTGATCAAAGCAGCTGCCCCCAAAATGGCCAGGGAGGATTAGAACATGGACTAAGCCATCAGAACACAAGAAAGACTTTTAAAAACACAGAGCCGTTCTCAAAACAAGGCTTCTAAAGGAGTGTTTGGAAATAGATGGAGTCAATTGCATGTCAGAGAAACACAATCCACAAGCCAGAATCAGATTTAAAGATTGGGGGGGGGGGGTTGGGCATCAGGGCCAATTCCACTTGCCCACTTCTTTCTCCTTAGTGTTGCTTGCTTGTGTTTTTACAAGTGTTTGTTGCTTCCCGATTGTACCAAGTCTGTTCTGTGTCATTTTGCAGCCCGCTGAAATGCGTTTATCTGGAGATTACAGGGAGAGCAGCATGGATTTGGTGACCCTGGTAGAGAGTGGAACAAAAGCATCGCTGCCGACCTTTGCGAGGAGCGGATGAATGTAAAAACTGCTACGCTGTATACCCAGGTCTAATTGTGTGATAAGTGGAAAGAGGCTGCAGTAAATGGATTCTCCCCCACACACACTTTCTTTGCGACATGGTGTGCGCGAACAAGGCATTCTACTTGGTAAGCAGATATTTAATGAAACCAAATTAATGTGCAGACAGAGTGCAGCTGGAGAAGGAAAAACAGGGAGCTGTCTTCAAATTCTTTTGTTAATGTACAGTTTCTCCTGTTGAAGAAACGATATTTTGTTATTTTAAAAATTGCTAGTAATTTTGCTCTCCTCCAGTTTGGGCACTGCTTTCCTCCACCCCCTTCCTTGAACATCACTTGAATTCTTTCAAGGGGATATTGTTTAGATGTTCAGCGTTTCTGAACACGAAGCCTCTTTGAAGGTAAAGTGGAGCTGGAGCGGGATGAAAGAGAGGATGATCTACCTAGATGTGTCTCTTCTTTCTTCTGCCCCTCTGTCCTTGCATCCCTGCAGCGACTTAGAACCAAGAGGCATTTCACTTGCAAAAAAGTAATGCACAGTTACTTTGAAAAAGTAATGCATTGTAGGGGATATACTGCAGAGTACAATGTAGCATCTCTGACAGAGTGTCCAGCTTCTGCCCCCAGACTTCCCCTGAAGGAGGTCCCACCACCTCCCAAAGCAGTCTGTTCCACAGCCAAAGAGCTCCCACCCCGAGTTAGCACTCCGTTCTGCTTCCTTGGAATCGCCATTCCCTGGTTTCTACCAGACCCTTCTGAGCAGCAATGGAGACCTTTGGACTCCAGGCTCAGATCTCACCTGCGTGGCGTCCCAACCCAAGGCCACCAGGCTTTTGGGAATTGGCCTAGCTGCTTCTCCAACCCCCTTCCTCTGATTACCAATTTCGGGTGTCTTACCGGGCATTGTGCAGGAAGGGAGTTCCATTAAAAAGGGCTGGCATTGTGGTTATCTTGGCCATGCCCTTCTTTCTGTCAGCCCCGCTGGAAGGCATGTGGGAATGGAATTTGGCTCCGGGCTGACAAAGAAACAGCATCCCTAGAGCAGCAAAGAACAAGGCAGCTGGGAAGTTAACTCCTTCAGCATCAGTAGAAAGTTAAGCTGGCTGCAGCTTTCGGGAAACTCAAAGCTAGGTTCTTCCCAACCTATCAGTGTCCTCTGGTAAGTTCAACTGATGCAATTGGTAGTAGCAATAGCAAAAGCTAGTAGGTATGAAAGAGAGAACGAGGGGGGGGTGTCATTAGCATGTGCCCAAGTCATTTAGCAGCCCGCTAAATTGGGTGCATTACAGTGAAACAAAAATGTTGCATAGCTGGATCCCACCCCCACCCCCACTTTTAGGAGAATTTGTGGCTCAGGGACAACATGTTGGCGCATCAGCAGCTGCTGGCTGGTACTGGGTGCTGATGCCAGTTCTGCCAACAGGATTCACTCTGGGGAAAATAGATCCAAGATAGGGGAATCACACGGTTATGTCCCTCTCAGAAATCTCACACACGAACTCAAACTCTCCCTCCCCCAAAATACACATTGCCCCTTCTGTGAAGCCCTGGATGCATATACTGGCGCTGGCGCTTTGAGGGACTTCTTCCTCTCTACCACCATGGCGTTTTCCTTCATAGAAATACAGGAGAGAAAGGCACTGCTCAGCCAGACTGGCTCAACCACACCTCTTTCGCCTTCCTTCTCACACCTATTTGCATGAGTCCAGCCCATACCACTTCTTCACAAGCAGCTCCCTTGTCTCCCATTCTAACTGAAAAGATGGAAATCATGCAAAGGGAGAGGAAAGGGTTGCTGGGGCTCATGTATACAAGGATATATAAACAATATTTATAAAGCCCTAAATGGCTTGGGACCAGGATACCTGAAGGAATGACTCCTTCCTTATATGCCCTCATGCCCCGTAAGATCTGCAGGAGAAGCCCTGCTTCGGGAACCCTCTCTAAGAGAGGTAAAAAACTCATCAACTCAGAGTAGGGCCTTCTCTGCTGTGGTGCCCAGACTTTGGAATGTACTTCCCGGAGAGGTTCTCCTGAAGCCAAGTTTATACTCTTTTCGGTGCCAGGCCAAAACCTTTTTATTTAAACAGTATTTTAAAATTTAACAGCTTTTAAGTTTAGTTTCTTTGCTTGTTTTGTGATTTATTGTTTTGTTTTGTTTTATTATTTATTGAAATGGTTGTTTTAATTGTTTTTAAATATTGTAAGCCATCCTGAGATCTTGTATAATAGGACAGCATACAAACGCTTTTAATAAATGAATAAACACTACATAATGACAGCCTAGAACCTCATCAATTGACTCCCAACTATTTCCAAACACTCCTTTAAAAGCCTTGTTTTGACATCATCTCTGTATTTTTAAAAGTCTGGGATATGTAATCAGGCTGAGTGATTAAAAACTCAGAAAACAATCAAATATATATTTTTATGGAACATCACTGTTTATTGTTAAATCAGCAGCTTCCAAAAATATATGACTATTGATCCTGGTCTTTTCAATTGCAGTTCAAATTACCATGCAGATTAGAGGGTCCATTAAATCTTTAGATATTAGTATCTAGCTAAATAGATACTGAGGAAAATTAAGCCTGAGGGGAAAATATGTTACTGTTTGAACTAGACCTTCAACTTTAATTCCAGATAGTATATGTTTAGTTTAGTTCCCCCCATCCCATCTTGGCAAGATTAAAATGCACACATGCTTAATTTACAGGGGGGAGAAATGCTAATTTCAGTTTGGATGCTGACTTCCTTAGAGCAGCCTTTCATTAATAGCTGTCAATTTGACTAATAGACTAAATAGGCACTTTGTAAATGGATTCCAGCTATGGCACATGTGTCTCCGTAGTTATGACCCCAATTATGGATGAAGGGAAATTAATTAATTACAAGATCTTCTGGGTGTATTTGTCACACGTGTCAGCGTGAAAAATTATGAACTGTGTCGCAAAGGAACAAATAAGTATCGGACAGCCGACCCCAGTGTGGCGTGCTTCAGATTTTGGGGGCTCCAGGGTCCGTCAGGAATGATGAGAGATGCCACCTAAAATACATGGGAAGGTGAGAGGGTGAGAGGATGGGAAGGCAAGTGCCCCACTGAGATCGTGGCAGAGCGAGTTTGGAGACCGGAGAACACCTGCGCAGGAGGTCCTTTCAGGAACGGAGGTATGCATTATGCCAACTTGGTCAGGAACAGGGAGCTTCTTCTAACCCATGGTCTGACTTCCATGTTGCCGAAGTGGACAGTGGCCATACCAACTGGGGTCCTATTAGGCCTATAGCTTTCCACCCTCACTGGCTGCTGTCCGTTTCCAGGCCCCATTCAAAGGGCTCGTATGAACTTGAATGGGTTGCCACCAGGCTACCTAAAGCAGCTTTCCCCCACTTGGTGGCCTTCAGAGGCACTTGGACTGCAAGTCCCAGAATTCCCATCCAGCAGGGACATTGACTGGAGATGCTGGGTGTTGCAATCCAAACGTGTCTGGAAGGCACAAGGTTAGGAAAGGCTGATCTCCCGTCATCTCTAGATGCAGGCTTTGATCCTAAACTCGTCTTCAGTGGTCCTGCAGAAGACTGTCCAGATGCATCTTGAATGCCTCTGGTGTGGGACAACCCACAACCACCATAGGTCACTGGTTCCATTATTGTCCTGCTTTCACACTCAGGAATATTTTCCTGATTTCTATTCGGAATCTGGCTGGTTTGAAATTATTTGTTTTGCAATCATCTTTCAAAACTTATTTTAAGGATCAAAAGATATGCTGGTAAGTCCTTCACGGAATTAACACAGGAATGGATGCATGCCTGCTCGAAAGTACACTTGTATGCACTCATGTGTAATTACAATGTTCAGAGCATTCAGAGCAAGTATGAAGGCAGAGTGTTCGATTCTCAGGCCTATGTATATACTGGGGAAGCCAACTAGATATGGCAGCTAGAGAACTTGCTGGAAGCCATCTTTTAATATTACCTCGGAATTCACACATGAACTGACAGTCCTCCTTCCGTTTTCACTGAGGGATAAAGGGAGGGCAAGGAAAGGATTAACAGAATGACTCTGAGAAAATCAGAAATTGCTCAGGGCTTGCTGATGTACTCAGCAGAAACCACAGGGAAGTGTTTCTGCTTTTTCCTTGCTGAGGTGGATTCGAGTGGAGAAATGAGTGCCACCAGGAGAGAGTTGGGGCCATTCCCAAACTCCTGTCTTCACATTTGGAAGAAAGTGCAGCTCTTCAGCCAGCTTCATCCCTGGTGTCACTCGCTTTCATTGGGATGATTTTGGCCATCCATCATTCAGAATTGAAAAATGCATCTTGAGGACATGGGTAACTTAAGGTACCTGAGGAAGGCGGTCTGTACATAACTACTTTTAGCCAAAATTTAGTTGTCACTCAATAGTGCAGGACACTTAGGGGGAAACATAGTTTAAAAAAATCTCTGGAGAAAGGAAAGAAAAGTGAAAGAAATATCTGCATACAATTCCTATGCGCATCATGTTCAGGAAAAGAGACTGAGATTAAAAAGAGAGAAAGAGAGAGAGAGACCGTAGCCTTTAAAACTTAATCATTTAAATTCTTCTCATTATAAAGTCTATTTATTCATTGTAGCTCTAATTTAGCCAGTAAGAAACGTTCCGTGAGCAAATTTCAAAGAGGAAGGTTCTTTTACATGTTTTACTATGCTTTTCACACTATGGCTTTTGTTTTCTGATATTTTTGTGAATTACCTCAGTTGACTTCAGAAAGGTGCGGGAGAAAGAGAATTGATCCATATCAAGAGAGGAAAAAAGGTATAAGTCATGCAGTCAAGTTCAGTGAAAGCATAAGGGCAGAGAAGAGCTGCGCCGGGTAGCCACTGATGTCAAAGGACCCTTCTTACCATACCCCACACTGAAATGCATCAAAGGCATCCTTACTCCTGAGCATGGAAACACCCATTGATGTTTCCATATGATCAGGAACTCCCATGTCACTGTGCCAGAAAAGTTGCTTCTATTTAATGCTCTTCCAACCTATGTGGCCTTCAGATTCTGCGCAGTTGTAAAGAACATCGAGTGCAGATCACTGTTGTGGGTTAAAGGGCATTTTCTTTGGTTGCTTCATCAATGGGGGTGGTTTAAGACAGGTATGACTAGCCAGATTCAATGCCTTCCCAACAGCCATTACTGAAGGGAGAGATCAAAAAATACCCCTTGAAAAGAGGCTGTGTCCATGTGGGGGAGAAACAATTGAATGGCTGGAGCATGTTGTACTTTACTGCCATCTCTACACAGGTACGCTCCAGGAGCTGTTATCCCCACTCATTTTTAAATATCCTGGTTACCCTGATTTTTAAAATCTTAAGTTATTTTTATCTGATCAATCCAATTTTAACTCCTTGACTACAGCCAAATACTGTTCAGTGGTTTGTACAGTGCATGGTAGAATTAACCCTAAATCTTGTTAGGTTCTACCAGAATGCTTTTACTTTCTTAATTATTGTAATTTTATTAGTAGTGTATGTTTCTTATTTGTAACTAATTGTAATTTTGTGTTTTATTCATTGGCTGGACAATGACCAAATAAATAACTGATTGATTGATTGATTGATTGATGTTGTAAGCCGCCCCGAGGCTTCGGCGAATGGGGCGGCATAAAAATGTTTTAATAAATAAATAATAAATAAATAAATTGAGAAAGGTATGGAAATGTGTGACCCTATTCAGTGTGGCCAGTGCTGAAAGCTGTTGTCCCAACAACATCTGGATGATGGCAGGTTCCCCCGTTCCTTTTGAGGAATCATCTTCACACCACATGGACCTTTGGATGGACTTGGCATCAAGGTCAATAAACCGGTCGCACGCAATGCATATTGCTTCCCACAGTGAGAATAGCAAGAACAAGGCCACCCCATATGACGCTGTAAAAAGTGTGAAAATCCTAGGATCGTATTTCACAGCAGCTGTAATTACAACCTCAAAGGTTATGCCTCTCTTTCGTTAGTTAATGAGACTAATTTTCTTTTAAAGCCTATTTTTAGTCTTTCATTCTTCTCGCTGTCCTCACACTCGAACTGAAGAGAGTAGCCACACCTAGAGGCAAATTCAATTAATGGTTGGCACTGCATATATTTACTGGCATAATTTACTTTTCTTTTGTTAATTAATCCATTGACTAGCCTGCGTTATTCGGAAGACTGTAGTAAGTACTAGCTGCTTCTAACAGTCAATTTTTCTAAAGGCGGTGGGGACTTAGTTATACATACACTGAGTCCTGGATCCAACAACCCTTATTGAAAAGAGCTTTGGACATCCAAAGGGGTTTGGATTTCTGACTCTGGAACAAAGGTTCCAAATACCGCATGTCAAGTATGGGTTCAAATGGAGAAGAGAGTTAAAAGTAGATTTTGCGAAGGCACGGGTGGCTTTGCCTTTTCAAAGGAAGAGTGAAACTCCCAAATGCGTAGCTAATACATTTTATGGGGTTGTCTGAACAGAACTCTTTGTTTGCATCCCTGCTGGACCTGGCCTTCATCCTTAAGTGATACCTATTGAACAATCCTGGATGGACTAAGGAAAGGATGAATTTGATCCAGCTTCCAGGGGTCCCAGAAGCTCTTGATCTTCATCAAGACCAGCTTCAAAGTGATCCCAGGAACCATCCCTGGTACTCACCTTAAAGGGCTCTCAGCTGGCAGATGAGAGACCCTCCTCTGCTTGAGACCTCAGAGAAACAGTGTCTGCTTTGCTATGCTGGATGAACAAATAGTCTGACCTGCTTTAAAGCAACTTCTTGTGTTCCAGTTTGAGTAGGAAGAGCCGCTCAACTATAGTTTCCCTCTGTGGCTCATTTTTTTCAAATTATGTTCAGTTCATCTCCATTTTTGAGATCTCATTGTTGCATGAGAACCTGTACTCTCGTCCATTTCTCCCGATAATGGTATTTTGAAAGCTGCCAGAGATACAGCCTTTTTTGAAAGTGGTTTCCCTAGAAGTTGGTTACCTGAAGGAGCACTTGCATCCATATACGCCCAGCCGCCCCTTGAGATCGGCGGGGGAGGCCCTTCTCCAGGAACCCTCCGTGAAAGAAATTAGGAGGGTGGCTACTCGGAGGAGGGCTTTCTCTGCGGTGGCGCCTAAGTTATGGAACGTGCTCCCCAGAGAGGTCCGCCTGGCGCCGTCGTTATTTGTTTTTCGGTGCCAGGCGAAGACCTTTTTATTCAAGCGGCATTTTAACTGTTAACATTATTGGTTTTATCTGGCCAGGGCGGCTTATTTTATACTGTATTGTTGTATTTTAATTTAATATTTATATTTTTAATTTATATTATAATTATTTTAGCTTAATGATGTGAGCTGCCCCGAGGCTTCAGCGAATGGGGCGGCATAAAAATGTTTTAATAAATAAATAATAAATAAATAAGTTGAATGCTTATACTTATTATTAATTTATTTTGTAGTTTTTCTATGCTGTCCTATACTAAAGTCTCTGGACAACTTACAAAAAACAAAAAACCAAACAACTGCACACAACACACTGTATCTGACCATTCACGATAAAATCCATGATAAAACCATTTAAATGTTAAAATGTTGGGAAGATAAAAAGTTATTTGCCTGATGCCAAAAGGAAGGTGGTGGTGGTGCCAGGCGAACCTCCCTGGGGAGCGTGTTCCACAGTTAGGGCGCCACCACTGAAAAGGACCTTCTCTGGGTAGCTACCCTCCTAATTTCCTTGAAAGAGGGGGGGTCCCAGAGAAGGACCCCTGCCTCAGATCTCAAGGAATGGGAAGGGACATAGGGGAGAAGCATATATTCTGTAAATGCAGTTTTGGTCACATGTTACACATATCCGTCAATATTCTTGGTGAGCTGCTTTGCAAAATTTGGGAATTTTGAAGGATATCCGAAGTCACCTTCATTTACTGATGCGAAATTGTGAAATCAGTTAAGTTTGTTTGTTTATTTATTTATTTATTTATTTGGAGTTTTTGTATGCCATCCCATTCGCATGAACCTCGGGACGGCTTCCAACACACTCAAGCATATAAAGAATACATATTAAAATCCGGATTCACCCTGGCTGTAAAAATTACAACCAGTAAATAATATTAAAAGTTATTAAAATATTGTTTAAATAAAAAGGTCTTTGCCTGGCACTGAAAAACAAATAAGGACGGTGCCAGGCAGACATCTCTGGGGAGCGCATTCCATAAGTTCACATTAAAAGATAAAGCATGCAGATTTCTCTCTCATCTTGAGCTCTGAAAGGTTTTTCATTAAACCCAGTGGATGCTAACCATCAAGTGTGAATATAGTTTCAAAGATTGGTCACCAAAGTCTTGAGGGATTACCCATCCCAGATGCTTCTATTTTGTAGGGCCATCTTTCATAGTTTGTTTTCAGCTCTGTTCAATTCCCCCCCCCCCAAATGTTTCTTTTAATAAGATGTATGACTATTTTACTGTATTTTATTGCATTGTTTTTATGTACAGTTGTGAATCCCCCAGAGAGCTTTGGGTATTAGAAATTGCATTAAAAACAACAACAACAACAACAACAACAACAACTTTGTGTGTTAGTATTTTGGCAAACCCTCCTCCAGGGCCATCTATTTAAAGTGTCATTAGATTTTATTAGCTGACACACTGTTTTAATGTTTAACAATGCTATTCTGATTCTTCCCTTTCTCCTTCTAGCCTCTCAACCTGATATTGGGGAATGAATAATTATGAACAGAAGCAAAATTGCAATTACTCTCTTCAAAAGGAATCGCTGTCAACTAGATAACATTAAACAATGGGAGAATAATAAAAGCAAAAGACAGCAAGGAATTGCAACTATCTTAACTTTGGGGCCTCTTTATATTGTATTATAATTTTTATTCTAGGCCATGTTTGTATTATCCCAATGCCATTTTGCTAATGGCTTTCATTCTCATAATGCTACCATTATTCTTATACATTAGAAATGAGTTCTTTGTTACTTGATAGGTTTTTGCTGCTTGGTTGGTTGGTTTGGAGATGCAGACATTAAATACCTGTTTTCTGACTGTTTTTTTTCCACTGGACTTATTGCAGCCATTCCAACCCTCCGCTGAAAGTCAATTTTAGGCTAGAAAGTCAGGTGTGACTATTATACCCATCTATAATAGGGGATGGATGATATACTCCACATAGCTACCATAACATACGTTATTCCAAATATACTTTTTCAGACGACCTTCTATTTCACAGTTGAGAACCATGAAAACAGATTTGTTTGGAAAGTTATGGACTGTCCTTCGCTGCAATTAAACCACCTATCTTGGAAATGCTGTGCTTGCAAGATTCCCAAACTGAACATGGGGTTGATTTCTAGGACATCTTCCAGTGCTGCTTCTCTCATTCTAAAGCCATCTTAGCTACCGATGACCACCAGATCTTCTGAAATTCAACGAATCAATTACGGAAAGACTATAGTCCAGTGATAGAACACCTTTTAATGTAGAAGTTTCCAGGACCGCTTCCTGGCATCTCCCTAGGGTCAGGGAAGAATCCTGCTGAAACCCTGGACAGCACCTCCCAGTCAGTGTTGACTGTACTGGTCAACATGGTCCATGGTCTACTCATTACATAGCAGCTTCCTAGTTGTGCTGCAGTTAAAGGCCACAGTGAAAGACCAATTGACAGGTGCTGGAATTCCTATATGGAAGAATTCAGTGTGAATATCTGTCGGAATCTCTGAGAAGGGTGGGATAACCAGGGCTTTTTTTGTCATAGAACGCACCGCAATGGCGTTCTGGCACCTTTTTTTGATGGATTTTTCCAAATGATTGTGAATCGCCCTGTCGAGTGTAGCGGGTCAGCGGCAAACATCATTAACATAGCGCCTGCGGGCTGCTTGTGCGTTGGCGCTGCTTGTGTGGGCGCTGCTCAGCTTGGGATGGGTCGTGGGGTCGCGTGCTGAGTGCTTGCTGCCGGCGGCGACCATCATGTTTGTGTGTGTGTGGAGTGACTGGCTACGTGCAAAAGGTAAATAAGTTCATTATTTCAAAAAAAGTTGGCGAATTGAAGATCGTTTTTAGTGTAAAAGTGTGACCCCAAGACCAGCACTTTTTTTTTTTTTTTTTACAAAAAAAGCACTGGGGATAACCCTGAAACCACAGTCTACAGGGGGTTTCCCCCCTTTCATTTTCCCCCGCCACGTAAATGCACCCTTCTACATTTGCACAGCGGGGTTTCTATCTCACCTCCCTGTCTTTCATGTTTAAAGAAATTGCTCTTCTATAATTTATCCTTCAACAAAAGGAAAGTGATACTAAATTTAGAGGCTCTGTTATTGGAAAAGTCATTAAGGTGCTGTCAAAATGAGATGCTCTCCAAGGGAAAATGCTCACCAGTTTCCCGACAAAAGTTGATGATTTCCATCAAGTTTCATCTTGCAGCTTTTGATTCGTATGAAGGGAAGTGCCAAGTGAAAACAGGTGACAGGTAAATAACTACAGACTTCTGTGAAGCAATACCAATCAACTCAAGAAAGTTGGGGTGAATGAGACCACACTTGGCATTTGTTCAATTCATTGCCAATTATTATTATGCTTCTCCCCCATCTTCTACTGACATATCTCCAAAAGTAATTTGAATCCTAGTCTCCTTCCTCTTATTCCCAACTGACTTCCAGCCAACACCCATCCAAGTGTGGGTTCATAAAGAGAAAATCAGATTTTCAGCAATGATCTTCAGCCTATTCTGTGATAATTTCATAGTTTAATTACAATTAAGGATGTATTAAAAGTTTGGTCCTTTTTTCTATATACAACTCTCCCTGATCTGCACTTCATGGACCTACATGTGAACCAGAATCTTTTTTCACACTGAAATCTGCATATCTCAGAATTTTGGGAAGCAATTTGCAAAAGCAAGTGCAGAAAATAATACCTGGGAGACGTAAGCACACAAGCAAATTGTACTGAAGGCAACTTGGGAAATAGAAGCAGTGCACACACCCGAGAGAAATGCATGCTAAAATGCATATGGATTGTGTGTTTGTGTTGACACATTTGCAGACATGGTCTCAGTGAAATACGTGGCTTGGCCAGCATGAAATAGAAACAGACAGATTCTGCCTTTCTTAAGTGAAATACTTATCGACATATACAAAGCCCCTAGAAATCTAAGGTAAAGGGGAAGCCAAAGGGGGAAAGTCCTCTCTTGGGTGGCAGAGGGATACTCAATGTTTAGAATATTCTTTCCCACAGGGTCCCAATGAAGTGCCAAATGAACACGTTAAAGGGCGTTCCCAGGATTTTTAAGTGTAAGATATTATTCCGATGATTAGCTGCTACTCTTCATTACCAGTGGCATTAATTTGAGAGTGCTATTGTGTTCTGTTGTTTCTTCCCCTGCACCTCCTCCTCCTCATTTTATAAGCTGCTCTGAATGATTATGAAGGGCATAGTGTACATGCTTAAATACAGCGTTGCTTTGTTTATTAAAGCTTTAATAATGTCACTTTGGGCTCCCCAAATCTGCCCCCAGGAACACAAGGGAATGTGAACATTTCAAAGAAACACCAAAAGCAGAATAAGAGAGCCCAGATCTCCTGCAGAAAGTGGTGTATGGATTTTGCCTCAGGAGGAAGGGGTTCTAAAACCTCCGTCCACACACCCATCCACAGGTTGCACCTGAAATTTAATCAGCAGTGGTGCCTCTTGTTATTGCCCTGTTTCAGATTCAAGATCAGGCCAATCATGACTTAACTGCTCTGCATTGTAAGCAGATCTATTTACCTCCTTCTTGGTGAAGACTGGTGCGTGATCGTTCTTGTCATCAATAAGAATCGTTGCAGTGGCTGAGCCTGTTAACCCGACATCCAAGCCGCCCATGTCCTTTGCTTCTATTATTAACTCATACTTCGGATTCTCCATTGTCTGCAGAGGAGGAGAATGAAGAGACATTACCCAGGGAACAATAAATTACATGTGCTTTTGTACTATCCACTACTGCATCATTAGATACAACTGATCTATAGCAATGGTTTCCAGCAAGATACGGTAATGATAACCATGGATCTTTCCAGTTCATGGCAGGTAACATACTCATTACCCAAGCAGAGAAACCTTGACAAAATTAATCTCAATCGTTCAGCTTGGTTCCACATGGAAACCATCTAAACTTTTATCCTGTCACACCTCTTGGCCCAGAAGTTCTCTGAACCGGTTTTATGCAGTAAAGGTGTATGAACACTGGGTTCCATTTTATTTTTTGGCCATAATTTATCCAGTTTGCTCCTTCTGGAAATGAACCCAGACCCCAAAGCAATGAACAGTTGAAGGCTGTGCATTTCCAAGATTGCAGACAAATTTCAAGAACAACAACAAATGAAATGCTTGGAAAACATCCACATCTCAAAAGTGTCCACATCCATACTTTAAGCCATGGTAGAGAAATGTTTAGATTTTGAAGAATATGCCTAATAGGCCTGCACATTTTGGAAAATGCACACCAAACAGCAGCAGGTGTTCCTGTTAAAAAAGTAAATAAAATAAAGCTTGCAAATCAACATGGGTACAAATCAGAATGAATCAGTCTGGTTTCAGGGTCTGCTAAGTATTGGTATTAGATGATATTAAATGATTGGCGCACGCAAGTGGCATTTCTCCCATTTTTGCCTTGTGTGTGCAACCCTCTGTTGAAAGATCTTGTGGGTAACATGGCAGGAGAGAGGAGAGAGCAGGGCATGGACACCTCCTTTTAAAGTTTGGTGATATGGCACTTGTGACCTGCCATTCTCAAAAGTAATATCTGCGAATACATGAGAATCTTGGTTTCGAATAAGGGGTGCAAAGAACTCAACTTCAGGATGACACCACATCTAAATGCTGTGGTGAAGGAACACCCATTCCAAAGAAGCAATTCACGGGGTTGATGGATTTCCATGTCCATCGGGGATACTTGAGAAATTCATGTAAGTTCAGCTTTTGATCAGGAATTTACCTTCTGACTTGAGCACAGGGTCAGGTGCTATTTGCAGTCCGGGAACATATATTTTTGAAATTACACTTTGATATGCAGATCCCTCCCCACAAAAATGCATCCACATAACATAAGTGCATTGTGATCCAAATTACACATGCAACTCAGACAATGACTGCGGTCATACAGTTCAGAAGATGGAGAGGGAGAATGACACTCTGGTATCCTTTCCTTGGGCGGTAACTATGGCAGGCAGGGGTGGTTAACTTCCGGCTGATAAAACATCCTGGTCTACAACCAACATCAGCCCTGGTAGTTGGCGGCTCTATCTGGAGGGGTGCAGGTTGCGACTTTATGCTGAGGAGGTGGCCAGATGGAGTCCCTGAAGCAGTTGGCGTGAGCTTAAGTGGACTCCAGGGGATGGTGGAAGACAGGAAAGCCTGGAGGAATGTTGTCCATGGGGCTGCGATGGGTAGGACATGACTTCGCGACTAACAACAACAACAACAACAGCTCCAATGCTATCCATGTGCAAAGGCCACATGGACCTGGGAAGAGAGCATGGACTACAATTTGCAAGACGGGACTCATGGGCACTGGGGAAGGAGCTAGTCAGAAGAAGTAAAGTGAAGGGTGCAGTTACTCAAAGCAGCCTCAGTCCCCAGTTGGATGCTTTTGTAAACACTTTGTGGAAAGAAAGAATAAGGACACACACACATAGTACGAGAGAGTCGCATCAGTTCTTCTTGGCATTTCAGGAATGCTTATTGCTATGCTGCATCTATTTTCTCTCCCCACCCGCCACCTTCCATCTTTAATGCGGGAAACATTTGTATATTTATATGAACTGCTGACAGCAAATGCAGATGTTTAGGAGTTCTGAAATTGACTCTCGCTTTGTCCAAGTATCATTTTGGTAGAGACATTCATTTGAATGGCGCCACACTTCCCAGCAGAAATTATCAACTTCTGCAGGGCTGTTTATCTCTTTTTCAAGCAAACAACAGCTGTATCTTTTGCCATCCGCACGTCTCTTTTTTTAGTTTATAGTGGGTACAAATCTTGCCAGAATGAATAGCAAAACCATTCAGTTTATTATTCTGAGAAATAACAATTTGTTTGTTGTGCATTTATTTGCTGACAAGAAGTTTTTTCAGCAGCAGTAAGTTGTGAAGGAACCAACTGCCTAATCTGGGGAGAGCCTTCTGGCTTTTCTCCTAAAACAACAGAGATGAAGATGAATAAAGGAGGTAGGTGGTAAGAGGGGGAAAAAGAGATGGGCACACAGGGGATGCTGAGATGAAGAGTCCCATGAGGTGCTGGGGAGGTGAAGGGAGCACCATGTGCCTTTAGGAGGGGCTAGAGCCAGTCTTTGAGTATGTGGGATTCCCCGCAGAGTTCCCATTGTGAGAGATGATCAAAAGGCAAGCCAGAAATGCTGTGGGGTCCTCAAAGGTGAGTGTCTATCAAATGTTAGGACCCAATTAAACATCCCTTCTGCACCCCAGACTTCTGTACATTTTTCATATGCCCCAGATCAGGAAAACAGCCAGGAGGAGATATTGAATCCACAAATTAATGTGTTCTGGAAAACATTCAGAGAACAGCCTGGCCATTAAAGTGATTTAGTCTAGTAATCCCCTGCAAAACAGAAGCAAGGAAAAGTTCTTTCTCTAATGCATCTCTTGCAAACCCAAACAAGTTTGCAGTCAACTGAGCAAACTGGTCATGTTTACTCAGAAGTAATATCAGTATGTTCAGTGGGTTTACCTCCTTGAACTGCATGTTTTAGATGGTATGGTTCCCCTCTTCCCTGGACCCTGAAAAGATCCAAGGGCGCTGCAGGAAAGGATGTGTGAATTAGCAAAACATGAACCACTAGAATTCTTTGGCTTCTGTCTTGACTCCTATCCTGACTTAAACCTGTATCAGATCATGAGCTTTTCTAAAATCTATTTTCATATAAAATTCATGCATATTTTGATCATATTTTTCCAAAAATGTGCCTCCGTTGTACATATATTTGAAAAGCACACATTCTTCTCCCATGGGTTAGCTATAATTGGGAACATTTTGGAAAAAATATATTTTCTTTATGTGCATTTCCCAAACATATGGATGCTTTCAAACACAGTTTTGGGGAGGTCTGAGAATGCCAGCTATTGGGGCCTAGTGCCAAGTGAATGATAAAAAACATCCTTGCAAGAGACAGACAACGCTCACCACGCCTCCAATTTCCAAAGAGTAACACCCCCACCCATGAACGGTCTTAGTTGCTCTTGCCCTTTATTTGCTCTTAGCTGTAACCTCTCCTGATTCCAAACAGCCTCTCCTAACCTCTGCCATATTTTAATGGCAGTTAAGTGCTAAAGCTTTACAGACCATTAAGGGAATTTCTCAAACATGAAGGAACATTAAGGTACATTCATTAATGCCCCCAGCCTCAGACTGGAGTCCTAGACATAGTGATCTAGATTACCAAATTGACAAAATAACAATGCCCAGAAATTATGACAGAAGGAATTGAGGTTTCAGAAAGGTTCCTCATAAATGATCTGGAATTAGGAATGAGAAGTGAGACGGTCATATTTGTTCAAAATACCACATTTTCAGGGGGATTGGTACAGAGAACAGTTCCAGTTAGCATGATGTTTCTAGTGTGTGTGTGTATAAAACTTTTATATGCTCTCTCTTATGCATGGCATGGGACTGCAGGTGGCGCAGTGGTTTAAACCGCTGTGCTGCTGGGCTGGTTGATCAAAAGGTCGCTGGTTCGAATCTGCACCACAGGGTGAGTTCCCGCTGCTCCGTCCCAGCTCCTGCCAACCTTGCAGCTCGAAAGCATGCAAATGCGAGTAGATAAAAAGGTGCCACTTCGGTGGGCAAGTAACAGCGTTCCTGCACCTCGGTGTTTAGTCATGCCGGCCACATGAGCATGGAGACCGTCTGTGGACAAACGCCGGCTCCCTCGGCCAGGAAACGGAGATGAGCACTGCCCCCTAGAGTCAGACATGACTGGACGTAACGTCAAGGGGAAACCTTTACCTTTACCTTTTTATGCATGGCATCTCAGGATGGCTTACAATCATTAAAAATAAAACACCCATATCAATATAATAAATAACAAATAACTAAAATATAGATTAAATAAGTTAAATAAAAAGCACCTGTTGACCATTAAAATAATAATTTTTAAAATATCAATGCAATAAAAAGGTTTTGACCTGGCACCGAAAAGCGTATAAACTTAACGCCAGGCGAGCCTCTCTGGGGAGCACATTCCATATATCCATGGTGGATGCCATTCAAATTGGTCACAGCCTGTGAGGACCAGAAGCGTGCAGTTTGTTTTTAATATGAACAATCCATATATTGTGAAGTCAGGATGGGCGAGAAAAAGGCTGGGTTTGCATTTCAATGCAGCCTCACCAAAGGCGCACTCCCTGAATGAATGCGGGGCTCTGGCAATGCTCATCCGTAATGTCATGGTGCAAGCTTCAGGACACTTGTGCAGCAGTGGGAGAGCATTTGAAGGCTATGCAACTTAGGAGGAAGTGCAGAGAGAGCCCTTTTTAATTTTTTTTTCGGAGAAATAGCCTGATAGATGCAGCCTCAGAAGTAAGTACACAAAATGGGCAGGAAGAAAGTGAATATTTGTGCAGACTTAAAACAAACAAATGACATCAAACAGATGTGGAAATGGACAGAATACATGAATGCAGTTAATGGAGGAAAAGGGAAAAACTGAGCAGAATCGGCCTTGACAAATTCACCCATTGCTCCATGGAAGAGATCGTGTACAAAAAGTCGGCTTTCTCTGAGGCATGGTTGTTTCCTGCCTTCTTTGTCCTTCGTGTGTGTGTGTGTGTGTGTGTGTGTGTGTGTGTGTGTGTGTGAGAGAGAGAGAGAGAGAGAGAGAGAGAGAGAGAGCGCGAGCGAGCGAGCGAGCGAGCGAGCGCATTCATCTGTCTGAGACAATTTTATGTTGCTTTTGAAGACTTGGAAATGTCATGAAACCTTAGCAATCTTACTTATTGCATGCCACCACCCACGGAGAAAGTTCTTTCCATGTAACATTTGGGGGTCCATGGGTCATTGGATTGTAGAACTGGCCTTTTAATAACCAGTGCTGGAGATATTCCTAGCGGGACAAGATGAAAGTCTTCTTTATATTCAATAAGGAAAATGTTCGCGGGTGCAGAGGTGGACCAGATTATTACTAATACAGTGGGTATTTTTTCTTACTGCTGAGCTATGGCGGTTATGATTGATTTCTGAAAGCAACCTTTTTACAAATGCTTTCCTAACACACATATACTTCTATTCCTGGTCCTGATGCATCCAGAAGATCTGAATATGATGTTTCTCTCTCCATTTGTATGGCTGACTGTAACTGAAAGATTAATGTATCTTTAGAATCAGGGGCAGGATAATCACAAATCCTGGGTCACTCACCATATTTTTGATCAATGGGGTGTGTGTGCGGGGGAGTGGCATAATTACTGCTGCACTGCAGAATGAATTTCTCACTGTGACCTTTTTTGGGGGAAGGGGTTCCAAATACTTCGGACTGGATCACATCAAGAGCTTTGCAATCAAACAGTTCTGAACGGCCCGACATGGTCCGTCTTTCCCTCACTGCAAAGGACGTCCCTTTCCATGCTAGCTTAGCGAATTTCAGAAAAAATAAAAATAAAATGGCACTGGAGTAGCAATCAAAGCTCTTCTTTCTTCTGGTCTTGAGAGATGTTTTGTGGCCATTGCAGGGGGTGGATGCAGCCACACAACTGAAGATAAATGGTGTTTGTTCAACACTGGCGCTTCTGGAAATGGCATCACACAAATCAGGGTATCTTTTTCATCTTACAAAATGATCTCATCCATGACTGAAGCCTGATTGGCCGGGTGTGACAACATTTCCTGGTCCTTGGAAGAGGACTCACTTTAAACAAAGCTTATTTGAGGCTAAAAGGATCCATATTGAACTTAATGGGAGGGCATTAAATCATGGTTAGGGTGGTTGTCTCATTTATCAGCTCTGGCTACGTGCGAACACCGTTGAGAGAATTGATATAATTACAGCAGGGAACCCTTTCATTATCCCATAAATTTGCACTTTAGTCATTTAGCCTGCTGTACAACGAAGGCAGGCGGAATTTGTGATCTGCATCGAATGAGGCGTATTACACCATACACCTGGGCTCTTTTTCTCTGCTGAAGATCCATCCAGTCCCGACCCGTGTTATTTCTTTATTACGTGTATGGAGCTGTGACTAAATGTCACCTGTCGTGAGCTGCTCCAAGGCTTCGTTGCGATGGGGGCGGCATAAAAATGTTTTAAATAAATAAAATAAATAAATGGATGGAGAGTTTCCCTGTGGAGAGAAGCCCCTGATCTTGTTTGTTACCCCTCTTTTACATCAGACAACCTTATAGACGTTGCCGTAAGCCATGGGTCATGTTGCATGAATTGGACTCCTGCGTTCAGAGCTTCCTAGAGGGATCTACTGACCATAGCTGGAAACACCATCCTGGAACTTTAAGCCAGGTGGGGTCTTTCTGCATTTCCATGGTCTTAGGAATTACAGGTAAATGCTGGGAAAGTTCATTTGTACAGATTTCAGATTAGAAAAAGTCCATAAGAGAAGATAACATGTGGCAGATATACACAGCCTGGTAGTCAGACTAAACTAAGTGATGACCATTCAGAGAAAGGACAAATGAAATGAAAATGACATTTCCAAGCAGAGGTTTAATCATTTGAATGTTTTCATTATATTTGTGGTGTGAAAAATGTCCTGATTCAAAGCCACTAAGAAGGTGACTGTGACAAGTCAGCCATGCCCCATGTCAGAAAAATCCATAGCACATCACGATAGCGATGCTGCATCCTGAGCACATTTTGAAAGTTCTGGAGAAACAGAGCTGTGGTTATGGAAGGGAACACTAGACCAAGACTCTGCAAGACTCTCGGCATTTTAAATGTTAATATTATTGAATTTTATCTGGCCAGGGCAGCTTATTTTATAGTGTGTGTGTGTGTGTGTGTGTGTGTGTGTGTGTGTGTATTTCTAATGTATATATTTTAATTTTTATTTATGTAAATCTAATTTATTGTTGTAAGCCGCCCCGAGGCTTCGGCGAATGGGGTGGCATAAAAATGTTTTAATAAATAAAATAAATAAAGAATGGGCACTCAAGTCTATTATTGCTGTTCCAAAATGGATAGGACACTGATATACTATAGAAGATTATTAGGTTAGTTCTTCCACCGGTAGGACCTCTTTTGGGACAAGAAGTCTTGGAGCACAAAGCAGCTCGGAATGGTGCACCTTCAGATGGTGCGTTTCCATGCCCCTGATTTAGTTCTCTAGTATACAGCCAGAAAATTTCTGTAGAATGGCAGATACTTCTTCCCTGAGGAGGTGTGACCAAAGATATACCAAAAAATGTATTTCTGCCTCATCCTATCCCACTTCCTTTCACTCACAAGAAGGTGCATCTAGAATGGATGAACCATAACTTCTAGTTTCTCTCAGGGTTTCTTTTTCCGTATCCTCAGTTTATCCTGTTCCCTTTTTACATCAGTTTGTAATAACCCCCTGAAACAAAGAAGGGAGGGGAAGGTGGCACGCAGATTCATATTATACCTGCACTTTTCCTAGTACCTGTTTTTATCTAATATACCTTTTTGGATTATTAAATCTGCCTTGTAAGTATTCATGAAAATGCAAACTGAATGACCTCCTGAACCCAATGGAAGGGTTTGACAATGGATGAAAAGGAGGAATGCATGGCCCATGGAGAAACATTACAAAGCTGAGAGGTAAAGGGTGTGGAACTGAGCTGGGGCGCTGAAATGAGGAACTGCTTGGAGCATTTTCGAGGGGATGCCTCCGGGCAAGCGCTGGTTCCCGAGCACCAATTTTGACGTTAGGAAGCTGGCATGATGAAGATGATGGATTGAGGAGTAGCCTGAGCAAGGACCCAAGAGATAACAAATGTGTGCTCCAGTGAGCATAAGGTGAGGTAGCCCCTTCAGATGAAAGACCATAATTTTCTTCCATAATCAGCTCACCACCCCAACAGTCCCAATCAAGAATGATGGTGCTTGTGCAAGTGACATAAAATGAAGACCTGCAGAGGGTAGATTTGGTGATTTACAATAGATTGCCAACAGCTTCTGATTTAACAATAGCAAGTAATGTTGCAAATAAACACCCGTAAGAGTCATTGTTATGGCAAGCCTTGTGATCTCTGCTTATCTCTGAGTCACACCTGTAAAATATGAATATTAATTTGATGGTCAGACCAGGTGTTTGAGCAGTTCTGCTGCACAGCTTTGGTTTTCTGTTAGAACCCCACCTCTGTGTAAACCAAGATGTAGGTTTCTATTGTAAATGAGAGCGTTACGCTCGAACTAATTGGCTTTACCTCCCGATTCACCATTTTGCATATGGTTATATCCACCTAGAAACATTTTTGTTTAATCTGGCCATACTTGGTGAATTTCAGGGCTTTAGAACTTGAGAGCAAAGCACACAACCTGATGGTCCAATTAGCCTAAAATCTGTCCACCTTGTTCATGTTGTGCCCTGAGGCAGTTTTGTATTATTTCCCAGAAATTAATATACAGCTCCAAGAGCTGCACTATCGCACAGAAACAAAGTATTCCCACTAAGCTATCACCACGTGCCCTTCTAAAGAAGGCAATTACTACCCAACAAGCATTCATTTGTGGAAAACAGCGGTTTGTATTTATTTAAGACAATAGGAGGTCCGTGGGGTCTCTTCCCCCATTAACACCTATTCAGTCTATCTAAACAGCAGCAATACCTGTGAGCAGGCTCTGCAAAAGGGTGCCAAAACCCTGACAAGGAAGGATAAGAAATGAAGGCAACTGAGAAAACCATAATATTAGAATTTACTCCAAAATGTCAGATGCATTTGCATGGAAAGCAGGAAACAAGAGGCTAGCTGCAATTTCAGAGCAGGAATGATTGTCTGTGCCACCCAAAACTCACAACGATGTGGCAACTCCCTTTTCACAAGGATTGTGCTCCCAAAAAAGGTACACAGCTTAATGCAAGCAACCGGGCATTTCTGTTATGATGAAAATCAATGCTATTTAGTACTACCCTCTGAAGAGTTATCATTCCTAGCTCAAAACTGGAGAAAGGACTCTTTTTTCCCTTGAGTAACTTCGCCTGTTCATTCACCTTCCTCATTTACTTATCTGTCAGGTTCAATGAAAATGACTTAAAATCAAGAATGGTTCTGCTCCATTACAATTTCATAAGTGTTTGTTCCTAAGTCCATTTATTCTGTTTTGGCTGGGGATGGATACATCTGCCTTTTTCACTCTCTGAAACCTTCATTGGGGCATAATTATAAATCCATTAAATGCGCACGTGCGCACACACCCTTAAAGAGATGCACATGCAAATTCATACATATTTGTGCACACAATTTTCCTGCAAGAAGTGCCTTTTTCAGTGCAGATTCCCCTAATATATGCATGTTTGCATGTCTGTGCAATTTTGTTGGAAGATATGAAGCTGGTGCACAGTTCTTATCAAAAAACAATGTTATGAATTTTGGGAAAGTGCTGAAAACTAAAGATAACCCTTGCCTTCTGTTATGCTGTTTATCATGAATGGGAGCTTAGCCCTTCCCATCCAAAAGATATGAAAGGTGTCTAACGGGAGGAGGCTGCCTTACTAAATAAGACATTGCAGAAACTTTTGGGGAAATAGCATGCAAACTGCTACATTAAAATGAATGAATGAGGAGGTCCCTGAAAACAGCTGCTGGGAACTAACACCAGAGAAGAACTGCGACCCCCCTGCTCTGGTTGTGGATTTCCTAGGGGCATCTGGGTGTCCACCGTGGCAAGCAAAGATGGTGGATGCAATGGAATTTTGGTCTTGTGGTAGGACTCTTGCAAGGTCCCATAAGCATGAGACATGTGGATATGGGTTAGGTAGATAGGACACATTTCTATATTACATCTTGATCCTGGATCATGCTCTTCACGGATGGAGTAGACACGAAGGTGCAGTCATTGCTCATTCCACTTAGAGTAGACCAATGAAATGGCTGAGATTTAAGCAAATTAACACCGGATTCAACACACGTTGGGATGCCTTCCAGGCCTGCTGCAACATACTTTCAACCTCATCTGCCTAGTGCCTGTTCAAGGATGGAGCAAGAAACTGTACAACTTCACTCATCTGATGGTTTCTCCACAGTCTTCCCTCCTTCCTCCACCAAATACATATCACAGCAGATAATGGACATGTATGAACAGGTAGAGCGCACCTCAGCATTGGCCACTTTCTCTACCATTCAGGTAAGTCTCTGAGAATGTGCAAATAGTTCTGATCCGCAGCATCATGTATGGAAATACTCTTTAAGACTCTTGCATTGGACGAGTTCTGGTTGATTTCATTTTCATTTCATTTCAACGTAAAGTTTCCCCCAAATCAGTTTGAAACCTCTGAATCTGATAACATGCCACATTTGAGAGCGTGAAATTAAAACACGGAGACAAGTTTCTTGCATAAGGGGGCAAATTAAAATTTTCCTAGAGTGTGCCGTTTATGAAACACGGAATCTCTTCCAGCAAGGTAATGAAAGTTAACACGTTTTGCAACAACTCCTGCATGTCAGATTGAATGTAATTATTATTAAGAGAATCAGAACAAACCTTACTGGGTTAATAGGAGGAACACAGATACACCCCTGAATCACAATTTTTTTCCAAATGAGGACACTAAGATTGCATCGCTCTTAATATATCTTCTTATTCCCGTATGTGAAAGCAATGTAATCAAGGTCAAAGTAGACAATGTATTCCTTTGCTTTATCTGCTTTGTAAATTAGCTCTGGTGGTCAGAATGCCCAGGAAAACTCAATTACCGAAAGCCCCACTTCCACGGCATGAAATCTGATGGGCTATTTTGAAAATTAATGCCATAAGGTGCACAAAGCCCCGCAATGCCATTTTTTAAATCGCTGGCATGATGTTTATGTTCTTAAATATTCATAAGATGGCAGGGTGTTTTGCATGACCTCTCCCCTATCCTTCACACTAAATTGAAGCTGCTGTTGGTGACATTGGATCAGGGAGTGGGAAACACAGATCTGGACATAATTCCAGGCCTCCACGTGCCATTGTTTCCTACATGTAGTGCAGCCACTATGAGAACCCGTGCCTGTGCCCTCCCCTTTGACCGTCAGCCGTAGGGTCCAGCCGGGATTTCCAATGGTGAAAAGACTCCTTGACATGCTGGGCCGGGAGCTTCATACCTTCCTCAGCCTTGAACGATTCCCCCAAGCCCAAAGGAAACAGGCAGAAACACCCCCCCACCCTTATAATTGCATGTAATAAGAAGGTTTTAACATGTTTTGGATGATATACAGGCCCTTCTATGGGGAAATTAGTTTAATGCGTAGTAGTTTAATCACATGGTATACTGAAGAATCCCTAAGTCCCCTTGCAATGCACTCCATTTTTCTGCAGAAGAACATTTCTCTGGCAAGATACACAGCCCTTGCGGCTTCTTCCTTTTGGTGACTTTAAATAATCCCACCAATTCTTTAAAGTCACCTTCTCACCTTGAAAGTGACTGAATACCCATGGGTGGGAAATGGGTAGTTTTGTAAAAGCAGTTGTTTAGACCTAGGAATGGGCAAGGACTCCAGCAGAGCATGAAAGGCCAATGGATTTGCATGATTTGGCATCCCAGAATCCAGTATCTGTGCTGAAGCCAGCTCACGATAGTTTGAGTATAGCCAGTTTATGGACTTCTGTCTCTAAGACAGGTCACAAAAGACAGGTTTCTAATACAGGTCACATTAAGCACAACAAAACAAACAAGAATGAAGAATGGAGAGGCAGTGTGGTGTAGTGGTTAAGAGCATGGGACTGGGACTCAGAGGATCCGGGTTCTAGTCCCCGTTCAGCCATGGAGCCAACTGGGTGACTTTGGGCCAGTCACAGACTCTCAGCCCAACCTACCTCACAGGGTTGTTGTTGTGGGGATAAGATGGAGTAGGAGAATGATGTAAGCTGCCTTGAGCCCTTTGTAGGAAAAAGGCAGGATATAAATCACAATATAAAATAAATAAATAAAGAATGAAATGCATCTGAATACACATTACATCCATTTGAATCAAAATGGATATCAAAAAAGAATGTGGGCAAAACAGAACAATGCCAGCACAGTGTAGCTTAAAGTTCTCACTACCAGAATGGAAGTCTTAGGACAGATGCTTTCAAGCTTCGAGATGTTTTTTCTGTGTGGGATCAAATGCTGCATGGTCAGCCAATGAATGGGTGTGGTAGATCGAGTGGGAACCACCTGATGCTATGGAGAAAGGGATGTGACCACCTGCGGAATTCTTTTTGGGATCATGGGATAGCCTGTAGCTCAACAATCTTGTGTTATATTAAAAACAGGGAAGGGATGTTGCTATTTGTGAAGATACTTTATCCACTACTCCTTTTGCCTCCTTGTGAAGCTTCAGGAGACCCCAGAATTGTCCCAATATGCCTGATTCAGAGTTTATCTTGTACACTCGAATGCTGAGAACCACACACACACCTCTCTGAATTCCATTACTGGAGAAGAATATCTCTATCATTTCCATCTCCATCTCTCTAAACTAATCTCATAAAAAAGAATGGAAAACAGAAACCATCCAATATCTTGCTTCACATACCTGAGGTCCCATTTGAAGCAACCCGTATTTATGGTTTTGCAACCTATTCCTTAATCAAAGGAGGCCTTCAAATGGGAGTTATATAATTGGAGGTATCACTCCCTTTTTGCATCTGATTCCCCCTCCCCCCTCTTTCAAATGCAAAATGTATCTTAGTTTAGTGTTCTACTACTCATAATAATTCCAGGTAGCTTCCTCAAAATCAAGCTTCCTGCTGGGAACATAATGAAGCAGTAAATGATATCAGCCTTGCCAATGGACAAGATACAATTTGAGAGCCTGCGTTTACGCGCTTGTTGGGTAGTTCTCTAGGAATATAAATTGATCCAATTCTAAATCATCAGAGGAAAGATTATGTGATGCTGGAGAAAAAGAAAAGCAGCTACTTGGCACACCATGGGGGGCAATATCGGCATCTTGGAAGGAACGTTTTTCCTCGGGATGAGAGCATCAACGTTATTTCCCGTTATATCAGCGTGTACACACATTTAGATGGCTGCAATTCCTATTAAATAGTACAGGGGCACCCACCTTATCAGGTTCTGGCTTCTATGGTGCACTCTTAGTCTTCCTTATCATGCCATGTGGCAGGTTTGGACTCTAAAAATGCAAGCTGGAGAAAGCCCATGATATGGGGGCATGGAAGATCACTGGAAGGCCTATATGGGTTTGATTTCTTTTTAACCATTAACTGAGGTCAAAGTCCACCTATAGCTTCTTCTGTCCCCCCAAATTAACACTTCAAGGCTAGGCTGCAAAACCAGCTTTAAAGCAACAATTAAGGATGCATAGTCATTCCACTGGGGGTGAGTGAGAAACGCTTCAAGCTCCACTGAGCCAGATTTCCCTGCTTTGACATTTCCCTGACTAGTATTCACCAGCTTCCAGGGACCAGAACAGACTGGTCCTGCCCCCAGCACCCCTGCCACCAATTCCCCAGACAATATATTGGGCCTTTGCTGAGATTTTAACTGGGACACATCTGGTTGTCTGGTGTAACTTCAGTTAGAAATGCACAGGATAGAATGGCTCAAGTATAGCTAGCATTGCATTGCATATCAGTTTAGAGAGCATGGAATTCAGGTTGGTGGGTAATTGCTGCTCTTTCTTTCATGCTCAAGAATCCTGAAGGCAACACGTCCCCCAGACGTGAGTTGTGATAGGCATTCCCCCAGTCAAATTAACTCCCCTTTGCCAAGAGTATACTGCCTACTTCTTACTCCAGCAAAATGGATGCACTTGCCATTTTTCTAAACTCACACGGAGGATAAACTTATCACAGGTTATATGCTTCTTCCTATTCATTAGTGATTCAACAAGGTTAACCCAGGGGCAAACTGAATATCAGTGCAAAATTCTGAGACGTAAAGGCAAATCAAGAGACCGGCACACCAGCACTCCAGGGCAAACACTTGGGGAAAGCGAGTATGTGGATGACGTGTGATTTTTTTCTTTTTTCCTAGTGAGTAAGGGGAACAAAATGAAGACTTCCTTTCCTCCAGTTCTTATAAGAGGTTTGTACTTATACAGAGAATTTCCGAGAAACTTTTTTTATTTCCTGGCTGACATAAATAAAATTTTGAGGTGCAGCTGTCCCTGCAGAGAAGGTGAATCCTGTCAAATTTCAGAAGAATCAGAAGAGGGAGTTGTTATTGTGGAGTTGGAAAAGTAGCATAAAAGGGCAACCCGAATGATCAAAGGGGTGGGACAACTCTTGCATCAGAAAAGAGCAAGCTTTAGAGAAAGCTTTTTCTTAGCAGCTCCAGAACTGAAGTTGAAAGATGGAGCATTTAGGACAGAGAAAAGCAAGTCCTTCTTCAGAAACACATCAGGAGACAATTACATTTGATGCAGTGCTGGATGCCAAATAGAATGGATTTGAAAAAGGGACGTGAGAGATTCAGGGAGGAAAATGTTGCAATTTCCAATAGTCATGCCAGCTATTTATTACCTCTAGTATCAGATGCAGTGTTCTTCTATATACTTGCTGCAAGGGGAAAAATGGTTAGCCCTAGTCTGAACATACGTCTGCCACAGATAGCTGATTGGGCACAGTTTGGGTGGGACACTGGCCTAGATGGACACATGGTCTTATCCAACATGGCAAGTTGTTGATATTTTTACACTGCTAGCAAGGGCAGGCACAAATCACATTTTGTTCCTGACTGGGCCTGGATCTCACTCAAAAAGGGAGTCTCTTTCTGAACAAAACCAGTTTGTATTCACTCCTGGTTCTCCTCTGTAACTGAGCTCTTTTCAAGAGCAGTAATCCTAGTTTAGAGAACTGCACACACAAGGTAAAGGTTTCCCCTTGACCTTAAGTCCAGTCATGCCTGACTCTAGGGGGCGGTGCTCATCTCCGTTTCCTGGCCGAGGGAGCCAGCATTTGTCCACAGACAGTCTCCGTGCTCATGTGGCCAGCATGACTAAACACCGAGGTTCACAGAACCCTGTTACCTGCCCACCAAAGTGGCACCTTTTTATCTATCTGCATTTGCATGCTTTCGAGCTGCAAGGTTGGCAGGAGCTGGGATGGAGCAACGGGAGCTCACCCCATTGTGCAGATTCGAACCGGCGACCTTTCGATCAACCAGCCCAGCAGCACAGCGGTTTAAACCACTGCGCCACCTGCAGTCCCTGAACTGCACATACTTCAGGGCTAGTTTCAGGTATATCTATGTACAGGGATGTGTGAAGAAGTAATGTCACATCCACCCCAATACTCCAAACATTGCCCTGCAGCTTGTTTCTCCTCAATTTCAATCCATGGACATAATTTTGACTTGTTTTGGGTGGAACCAACAATTGCACACACAAATGTGATTGATATGAAAGCTGCACAAAAGCTAACCCAATGTTGCACAAGTTTTCCCCAGAGAATGACGTGTGAAATGTCACATTATTATGGATGCACAGTCGCAGGTGGCTTCTTCACCAACATTTGCCTGTTTTCCAAAAGTGAGTGGAGATTTGGGAATTTGCAAATTTGTTTGGAGGACAGTTCCTCCATTTGCATTTGGAGTAGCAAACAGGGCCTGCTCACATGTTTTGTGAGTAGAAATAAAAGTAGCATTCATTCCTAGAAATTTATGGCTTCATCACAGACCTGAGATCTGGCGACATTGCAACTGTCAATTTTAAGACTGTTACATTTATTTATTTAGCTTCAATGAGATAGGTTTGTCTCATTGTCTGGAACAACTTAAAGCACACCAGAAGAGGGAGGAAAAAAGGTTCTAATTGCTTTGAAACTTTTTCTCTAATGGGATTTGAATGCAATTAATATCAAGCGCTAAAAACTAGGATATAAATTAGCATGACAATTCACAACTTTTTTAAAATAGCACAAAAACAAATAGAAGAAATGCTTTACTCCTTTTCTTCTTCTACAACAGAACTGTGTGGGAGTGTGGTTTAGTTACAAATCCCATTTTTCAATGGAGATTAAAAGAAGTCCTATTAAAAAATGTTAATTTTATTTGCATAAACTGTATCAGGAAGCAAAGAAGCAAGGGGAGGGAGGGGAAAGGCTCACTTACATGGCATTCCATTTTAAAAGTGCCAGTATCTAGGTCAGTTCAAGTAAAGCAAACTTCTGGAGTGAAAATAATTGCTGAGCTTACATTCTAAACTTGAGCTCAAAGGAAAGTGAGACTGGGAGGCATGTAGAAAAATAATTAGTTTAATAAATACACCAAGAAGGCCTGAACAAAAATTAGGGCCTTCATGAAATGTTTATCATCCTATTCAGTCCCACTTATCAATGCTGAGCATAATTACTGAAGGGAACATGAGGTAACATCTCTGGAAAATAGATATTCACTTATTAAAACAAAACTCTGGTCTAAAGATCAAAGTGAAGCAAAATAAGTGGAGGTGGTCCTCTCTCTCTCTCTCTCTCTCTCTCTCTCTCTCTCTCTCTCTCTCTCTCTCTCTAGGTGGACAGTTTGAAAGGCTAGAAAAAAGAGGAATTCTGTGGGCTTCAATGGCTTTTCCTGTCCCAGTCCTATCCTGAACGCATTGGCATTTTCCAACTTACCTACAGTAGCAAAACTAACTTATGCCCCCACAAATGGCTAAAACAGAAGTTACTTTAAAACTGCCCTGAGCAGCTATGTCTTCTTATCATTTCTATATTCTAGAGAAGGTGCAGAAAGTCTACTCTCAGATTTCAGTCCTCCCTGTTACCTATGCTGGGGTTCCAGTCCAGATTGGTGCTCCTCTACCTAACCAAGAATAGAAATGGAAACAAAAGGTGCATTTACACAGGGTTGGGCCCAGATTTATACTGCATTAGGGATGGGAGGATCAGGGATGTCCCAGATCACTAACATTCAGGGTTGTGCACAAGACCTTCCCAAATAATTTGCACACTGAAAGACAAATCTCATCGAGCTGTAGCTGGATCATCGGTTCAGATGAAGGTGACCTTCGCTAGCCCCTCCATCCCATGGTATCTCTTCCAGCTCCTAGAAAAAACTACCCAGAAATTGTACTAGATCTACTGTGAATGATCTAGTAAAGATTAGATCAGTTCAGTCAGAAAGGGTCTTCGGAGAAGATGCACATTTTGTGCACATTTGCACAAAAGTCAAAAGGTAATGCACAGGAAAAGTGATCCAGCAATGAAGAGAACCAGTGTTCCTTATTAAATTGGAAAAGGGGCAGGCAATGTGATGCCCTCTAGATTTGTGGGGGGACATCATGCAGCTGGCCAGTCAGGATGGGCACTGGTAACGTGTTATGAAGACCTTGGCATAGAAGGAGCTTTGGTGTCGCTCCTTTGACCCCAATTCCACTACTTTCGTTTTGAAGAGACCACCTTAAAACTGTCAAGCTGCATGTTGGCAGGTCCCATTTATAGGTCCTTCCTTCATAAGCCGTGGCTTCTGCTGCACCAGCTGCTTAAGGATTCCAGAGCAATTAGGAGCTGTAAATAGGATGCAGTGTGCCTTGATATGGATCTTTGGTTTATTCCTATCAGTACTTTTTCTTTATTATGCAGAGACTTTCATCTTCTAATCCCAAAGCCTGTTGAGTAGATTAATTAATTGAACTGGGCAACATCCTGCAGCAGAGATGAATAGATTATACCCATTTAACAGATTAATTTATGAATTAAGCGGCATGGAGATAAGATAAGCCATGTGCTTGGGGTTGCTTAGGCAATTGGTGGGGCGGACGCTAAAATTTTCCAGTACTGTGGGACATCTGCAGCCCAAATGCCCAAGATGTGTTCTCTGACAGTGTCTGCGGAGTCTACCAAACTGAATTCAGCTTTCCTCACCCCATCTCTACATTTCTCTGGACATCTCTAGGCAGATTCAGTTCTGACTGCATTGCTTTTTCAAGTTCTATGGACTTGAAAATTCCTGTTCCCAAGGAAATCTTGCACATATTAGGAGATGGGACTGGAACATGTAACTGCCCTTTCTTTGGAGCACAAAGAGATTCCTTCTTCTATGAAGGAACTCTAGGGAGGCGTGAATATGTCAGTTTTGATTGGCTGAGTTTCTCACTTTTCTTGAATGTAAGCCTGCTTCAGCCCATTTAATTACTCACCAGCACAGCTCTGAAAACACAACCACCAATGCCTTAGCCGAATACCAGACACACCCCATCAATATCCTAAAATGCAATATTAATGTGAGAGCCAGTACGGGGTGGCCATTAGAACACTAGGACAAGATTTGGGAGATCAGGTTCTGAGCCCCTAATCAGCCATGAAGCTCAGTGGGTGACTTTGGGCCAGTCATGGACTAACCTGCTTCACAGGGTGGTTTTCATGAGGATAAAACAGAGAGGAGGAGAACCTGCTGTAACTCCCCTACAAGAAGGAGGACACAGTGAGGAGTCTACTGTGATGGAAAAATAGCAAATCAGCCAGATATCTGTCCTAGTAACCTACCAATTATTTTCTCCTCCACGGCACCTCTTCCAAATGAAGATTTTTTTCTGAAAAGTTTCAAGACAAATAGGTAGAGGAAGGACAAATAGGAAATTTGCAACTCTTTCCTAGGGAAAGAGAGTTCAGCCCCTTCCGGGCCATATTACCTCCGCATACATTGAGAATAAATCTTACATCTCATTCCATATCAATTTCTACAACTCAGAGGAGTGTGAAAATTAGAACGGGACTGCAATTCATTCAATGTAGTAGTCCAAGAGGTACAAATTAAGTGTACTTGCTGAAAAAAAAGTGGTGTTAACTACCCTTCCGAACCCAGATACCAATGTAAGTCAGGCTAAAACCCTCAGTACCTGCATGACGGTTCCCGGAAGAAGGTTTTAAAATGTGTGTTAACGGCAAGCGGACTGAGTTGAACGTAAGGGGAAAAAAATGTTGTGTCAAACCTTTTGAAGCCTAAGAAAACAACTCCACTGTTCATGCTCTTCTGAGTTGTGTATACATTTCAGTTCTTCATATAGAAAGCTTAATGGCTATGGATTATTTGCCTCATTGGTCATGGAGCTAGGAAATAATACAATGGGAAGCATTGGTTATAAAGCATTCCTGTATTTAAATTTCTGAGGCAATGAAGCATTAACACGAACAGCAAAGAAATCCTATTTAAAATGTATAGGGCAACTGAACTATTTGTGAGCAGCACTGACACCGGAAGACGGATCCGTGGCTGTGATCTTTTGTTCACCTGGCTGAGAATGTGGAGACATGAAGTGCAGCTCCTTCCAGGGTGGTGTAGTGGTTAAGAGCGTGGAACTGGGACTCAGGAGATCTGGGTTCTAGTCCCCACTCAGGCACAGAGCTCACTCATCCAATCTATCTGACAGGGTTGTTGTGGGGAGGATAAGGTCAAGAGGAGAGAATTATGTAAACTGTCTTGCGTTCCGCAAAAGGTGAAAAAAGTGGGATATACATATAATTAGCATCTTCTGCAAGTCTGGCTATATAATATTGAGCTCAAGATCAGACTATGCCCATTCCCTATAAGCTAGAGGTGAAACCATGCATCTTTCAGATATTTGTATATGTTGAGCAAATTTCGGGAATGCGAATTCGTGCCAACTCTGCATCTGAGCAGTTGCATTAGAACGCCTTTTTGAAAAAGCAGATTCCATCAATGAGTGGATGGCAGAAGAAAGCACCGCTGAGAAATCATGAAATGGAGACAGAGGGGATGCAATAGTGCCAGTACATTGCTAATATTTGTGATGCAAGGGAGCTGCGGGAGCTACTACCATCTTTCTGTGGATTGTTTAGGCTTCTTTACCTTTTCCAGCTTTTTGATTCACTAGAAAGAAAGCAAGGCTTTGGGGGACATGTTAGATTGGTTGTCTAGTTCATCACACTGATGGCAAAACCCACCAAAGGCATCCGGTTTGCCTTCATCACTAGGTGGCAGAACAGGGACTCCTCTCCTCTCCTCTCTTCTCCTCTCCTCTCTTTGGCTTTCTAGAGGAAGGCTTGACAAAATTTACTTCCTCAGTATAGCATGTTAACTAATTCACGAAAGCTCCCCCCTCCTTTTCTTTTAATTTCCTGGATCTGAGAGAATAATGTTGAACAGTAGATTTTCTACGTATAATCTCACAGCACTAAATCACACCACTGTTATGGTTACTGCTAAAAATCACTCTTCTGATTAGCTCAACTTCAGTCCAACTGGCAGTGTTGGCAAATTTTGAATCATTAATAATTTGAAAGTTCAATATACACCGTCTAAAGAGCTACTTTCACAGAAATAAAAGGAACAAAGGGAAAGCTTATTATACTTTTATGTTGACTTTAAATTCTCTGGGAGTTAGCACAGAATGGCAGTTGAAAAAGGAAAAGAACTGTAAATGACAACTGAAGAGATTTAGACTATGCAGCTAAAGAATTTCTATTTCTTTTCCCCCTCTGGGTCTTGATAAAAAGGGTGGGTTGCACACATTTTAATACAAATTTGTGCATCTGCTATCAAAATATGCATTTAAATGTATACTGTCTCTCAAAATACTTATTTAAATGCATAGTTAGGTATGTTCAACCTGCTGGGAAATATATCATAACATAAGGAGAACTATATGGTTTGATGGAGAGTTACATTCTATCTACACACTTTTTGGAGATGGATAGAGCTAAGTTATAGTATTTAACAAAGATTCCACTAGTATCTTAGTGATATTTATTAATAGAACTGAGTTGTATGTCCTAATTTTTCTGCAAAGATTGTTGGATATGAGATAGGCCATTTCTTTAGTACAACATGCTAATTTTAGTGAAGACATGGTCAAGAATACATTGTATAAGGAAAGCAACTGCTTCCCAAAAAAATCATAAAATGACATTCGAATATATGAGAGAAGAAATGTGTACAAAGATGTTTATGAAGTTGGATTTTCGTGTAAAATGTAGAAATGTATCCATCAGTGTGTGGGGTAAACTGAGCCTAAGACCAGAACAAGCCTCAAAATTCAGTACGAACTGAATTGAAGGCTGGCAAAATGGGGGTGGTGGGGAAGGAGGGAGGGAGGATGGATGGATGGATGGATACACCATTTGTCTCTTCCCGTTCCCTTCATGTCCTTCTTTGCCATCAACACACCTTTGCCTTGTAGGCGTTCCTAGAAATGCTGCCCAGGGTCAAAGAGGAGAACGTTACAGAGCAGAACGGACAATTCAGGACACCGGAGACCAGAATTCCTAAAAACCCTGGTTTGTATCATTCATGGCATGCTCATTACTAACAAACCAACACTTCTTGGGGGATTTATTATGTTCAAGCAAATGACAGGCACAGCTTTCCCGTTCTTTCAAGATTTAAGGACATCAGGGAAGTGGCATTCGAAACTGGGGGAAGCAATAAGGGTCTGCATCGTTCTTGAAGATAACTCGACAAGTCTCCTTAGCCACAGAGAATCCCTAAACCTGCATGAGCAGTTCCTTAAAATAAATTAATATTTTTAAAGGCCAGACTTGCAGCATCATTTCTCATTTTGACAGCTCCAGAAATGCAGATAGATTTTGTATCAGATAGTGGGAGTATTTATTTATTTCCCACTAGCCTGCCCACCCCATCTCGTGCCACTGCGTTTTTCATTCTGCTCTCGCAGAATCTTATATGATCTGATAACTTTTTAAAATGACCCTGTAATCAGATAGAGTTATGAAAATTATACAGCAGGGGGGAAAGGAAACGGTAAGAGAGAGATGGGGAAGAAGGGAAAGCAGGGAGAAGTTGAGAGAGAACCCCTCTGGCTTGGTCATATGTACAGAAACTGAACCGTTCCAAATATTGGCAGGATTTGCAATATTGGTAATTGACTGAGCTGGTGATTTCTGGGTGTGGGCAGTGGGAGAGAAATACCAAGAACTGCCACAAACACCAACAGTGCTTTTCTTATGGGCAGCCCAAGACTGAGGAGTTCAAAGTGCTAAAGTAGGTGGAAAACATTCCTGACTGCCTGAACAAACAAAATGTAGACAGAAATCATTCCCATTAAGGACACAGATGGGCCTCAGTCCCTCCTCTAAGCCCACATCTATGCCGAATGAGAGTCCAGCCACAGCTCTCACACGCTGCTCCTTCATCTCTGGTGAGCAGAGATGGCTCCATTGACATGATTCAACCCACGCATGCACAATGTAGAGCGCACTTTTCCTTTAGGACATGTTGCTATTTCCTTTTGCTTGGTGAGGCAGATTTACACCCTGCCAGTTATTATGTGTGCTGGTGGATATGACTGAGTGTTTCCTTTTGCACTGCAGAATGGGGACTGCAAGTTCCCAGGGAAAATGAGCTTGCCCAGTGATAGGAGCAGGGCCGAGCAACCACTAAGTCAGCAATGCTGGGAGCATTTATTTTGGAGAAAGCCTGCTAGAAGCTAAGTAGGCCTGTGTGGGGTCGTACTGCAAATAGTTTCTGACTCCTGAACAGCGTGTGCTTCCCCAAGGTTCTGAGATCAGCCGAGCAAACCAAACACCATCCGCACACAAAACAGGCGGAGGCATGCACGGACTGAGAATTGAATTCACGTGCATCTGGAAACATGTACAGAAATACGTATTTTATTGGCATCTGCATTCAAGAAGCACTTACAAAATCAATGCCGAAATTCATTCGCATGCACTTTGGTTTGCTGACAAGGGTCAGGAATGTTGGTTTCAAGAGAGATTTAAGAGCACTGCTATTACTGGGATTCAGTCTGGAGTTTTGATTGCCTCCTGCTCCTTAACCCACCAATGTTCATGCGTGCGCACGCGTGTGTGTGTGTTTAAATCATCTGTCTCCTCATTACTAACTTTATTAGCTTTTCCTCCTAATGACCCTCTTAGGGATTACTAAGGAAACAATATAATGATGTTTTTTATAATAATAGCAATGCAATGCAAGGGGGAAGCTCTGCCTGACTCATTTTGCAGGAAGATCCGAAAAACTGCAAACAAATATCAGTCCTGAGAAAATCATACTAGTAAAGCTGACTTTGCAATCACACTTATGAAATATCTTGGTCATTAAAAAAAAAAAAATACTATGAGAGGCTGAATCCCTTTTGACCAGATGACCAAATTAAGTCTCGGAAAGTGAGCAGGGCTCTGCTTTCCAGTCCCAGTGATGGCAGACCCAATATTATGGGTGGGAAAGAAGTATTTTATGGGGGGAAGTATGGGGGAAAGAGCATATTCCCCCCCCATACTTGTAAGCCGCCCTGAGGCTCATGCGATGGGGCGGCATATAAGTTCTCTAAATAAATAAATAAATAAATAAATATTTTAATATTTTAATATTTTAATCTCTTGTTGTGAGAGCTAAGTCTCAGGACAGAGTTTTCAGCCTCCGAGAATGGACAGTATCTATACAAAAGCCTGGAGACCCCAGAATGTGAAGTAACAGGGACAGAGAAAACAGGAGGCGCTTGCTAAAGAAACCAAGACACTGGGCAGGAACTCCAGGTCAAAGATTCTGCATGCCTGCACTGGCAAAAAATCCAACAGAAGATGTGTACAGGTGGATTCTTCCAGCACATGGCTTGCAACACAAAGCACAAATGAAACAGCCCAGCAGAATTTTCTTAGACTTCCCCAACAAAACATCCTGGATTCACTCCATTTTCATAATTTACACTTTCCAAATTATATCCAGGTGTTTGAAGTACAGCAAATACAGAGGGAAAGTCGGGAACGAACTTAGAGTTAGAAAGCACAGCCGGGGCAACAAGAAACAGAGAGCAAGAGAGCACTATGCTGTGAGTTCAGCTTATGACGGCTCCCGAGGGCCAGATTCTTGCCTGGGACTTTCCTAAGTAAACCCATGTATGTGTGATTGGTTCACTATTGGGAAGGTCAGTAGCGACCTTATCCTGGAAGTGGATTTTAATCTGCAAGAGTCCAAGACAGGCTTGCAAAAAAACACTTGCCTCTGGAAAGGACCGGGTGCTGCATGAGCTGCACTTAATTAACATCATTTTGGATTCAAATTAGCTTCCGAAGCCTGCAACATGTGGCTGCTAAATGGCAATTACAATTTAATTTTATTAATTTTGTTGATCTCCCTCCACCGCCGCCTCATTTGTTTCATCTAATTCTGACAAAGTATACAAATTCCGCTGACCTAAAATTGCAGTGGGGTTGGATTTCTGTAGCTGGGGGGCTGGCAGGCTTCCTTCTGTGGGGTGGCAGAAGGGTTCTCCGAGCTTTTGGCCATGCTCAGCATGATTTATTTATGAGAAAACGAGCAGCATACGGGCGCTAAGTGCGCACTCCGTAATGGCATTGGACACTAGCCTATTTGTCTGCGCTGCTATTGCAGACACGGGGGACATGAGGTGAATACAAACACCTGACTACAGGTACCAAAATAATGGAGCTCTGCCCAGGAAAGTGGAATATTTTTCATCAAACTGATCATTACCGAAGGATGCATTTTTCTGCAGAGGCTTAAAGGTACTACAGTGAAAATATAATAATAGAATATATCATTTTGTACTAGGATTGGAGCTTCAAGAGACATAATGATGCAAATGGTAGTGTTGGATTATTCCCTGCTGGAATCAAAGGGAGATTTTTCACAAAGCATGAACAACGGAGGGGATCACAATCCCACGACAATCCCCTCCCCCCTTGCACGTCCTCTCCGAAGGAATACAAGATCAATCCATGTCCTGCAGATGCTTCCTCTCAGTTCGCAAAAAGTTCACTGCAAAAAGTTCAGTTGTATGATCTGTGATGTTTTAACAGAGATTACTCTCCCCCACCCCATAGACAGAGTCCTCCAAAAAAATGTACACATGTGCAGCAGTCTCAACGGACACTTTGAACACTTGGGCAATGGCCACCTCTTTGGGCATCTCTTGTAATTGTAGAGGCCAAAGGTAATTCGTATTAATCTCATGATGTCTCCATCAATTTAGTATTAGAATATTTATACAAGTTTTTCTTTTCCTGAAGTGTGTATACATTTTTGGTGGTCTCTGTATATATGGAAAACAGAAAGAGACTTGTAACGTTTTCCAGGCCTCAAAAGGAAATAAAGTAGTGTCTATATGGGAAGACCAAAGTAAAGATGAAGGAAAATGTACAGATCTGCATTACTCTTGATCCAAAATGAGGAACAGGTTCAGGGATATATACTTGAACTGAAAAACATGCAAACCTGAATTGTACTAGTCATATTAATGTTTCACATCCTCCCTATTTTTATTTTTTATTGCCCAGTCTCTAGCCTCTTTTGCCCCACAGTGACAAAAGAGCAGAGTCCTATGTATTTTTGTTAGCCTGGAGGATTGGGTGAATACTAGACGAACCTAGTTAGTAAAACGCCACTTCTCTCAAAAGCTAACAGGTTCAGTTTGCAATCAGAGCTAGACACTGCCTACTTCTTCAATGACTACACTCAGCTTGTTCAACTTTTCCTGATTTTTTAAAACGAATGTTTCCTTAGCACAGCTTGAGCACCAAAATGAATTAAAATGAAGAGTTGAAACCCAGTCATGACTCATGTCTGACCACCAACATGAATTTCAATAATAATGTTATTCTATGTATTTGCTGTGTTAATCATTCATCGTATGTCATTCTTGCGACTTTTATTGTATAAGACAAATGGACTTATACAATATGCAATGAAAATATTGTACTTATCTGCTTCATTAACATCTGATTTCATTGTCCATTTCCACAATATCCCAAAAATTCAGCATCCATTGTTGAACCAAGAAAACCTGAGGATACTTCCAGACACTGAGAGTCATGATAAGCACATTTATTACCATGACTTCTTAAAATGTTGCACATGCCAAATTTTGTTAACAAGAATGAAATGGAGGTTAAAAGCCAAGGTGGGTCTTACAACGGGTGAAATTACATTTATGATTTGCTCCCCCATCATTCGTAGGAAATCAATAATTGCACCACACGTGTCTCCCACCGCTTCCACATTTCCAGCATTTAAATCTTGTGACAGAAAAGAGGCTATAAAAGGGCTTTTGGTGTCAAGCATCCTCGAGGGAATAAATTTTAAAAAAAGTGCTAAACTTTTACTGGATATATGGAAATAAATGTAACAATTTTCTGCAGTTTCCCACACAAGCAATTAGTCTGTCTGTGCATGTATGTGAAAGATCATTGAGTATGAACCATGTGGCATCAGTTTGAGTTTCTAAAAGGGAGTAACTTATCCATGTTACTTCCAATCAACATATCCTTTCTTCTTTATTACTAAATCAAGCTGATGTTTAAGTATATTCCCTATATGAATTATGAGCATTATTTATTACATTTCTATACCATCCACAGCCAAAGCTCTCTGGGTGATTCACAACATTTAAGTCCCCCATCCGGATTTCAGCCAGGCCGGACCCTATTTAGCTTCCAAGATTAGGCAGGATCAGACACTTCAGGCCATAGCGACTGTAATGCACTGTATGTCAGTGGTGATGCATATGATACCATGGCTGCCACTCACAGAGAGCTGCATTTATGGAAGTTAATATGAGTGGGAGCATTGATCCTCTTTCAGATGAACAACAAGAAAACCCTTCTATGGTGCTGCAGAGTCCATCTCTTTAGTATCTGGCCAGGGCGGCTTATTTTATATTGTATTTTTGTATTTTTAATCTAATGTTTATATATTTTTTTAATTTAAGATTATAATTATTTTAATTTATTGTTGTAAGCCGCCCCGAGGCTTCGGCGAATGGGGCGGCATAAAAATGTTTTAATAAATAAATAAAATAAATAAATATCTTTCCTTTCAATGCTCCTGTACAAGGAAGAACTGAGCTCTGGATATATCCCATCTCCGATGCTTCCCAGCAGGGTCTGGTGAAAGCATGCCAAATGGAACTGAAGGCTTCCTTCCTATATTTCACATTGCATCTCTCTGATTGTTCTCAACACCATTCCTGCAGGAAAAAGCTCCTCTGTCTAGGAAACATTTTGTCAGGTCCATGTGCTACGTCATGACATTCGAGCACATCCATGCAACAAAATCGCACATGTGCATTCATCGCACAAGATGACCTATACATGGACGGGTCCCCATGTGGGAATTTTGTCATGGCTGAAGACTGTCATGCCCGAAGACTGTCATGCCCTTGGCCTGTTAAAGCAACAACGACAAAAACCATCTCTCTCTCTCTCGCCCATTTGGAAGACATGCCACTGTGTATTTCCATCAAAAATCTCTATTATATTCTTCTGAATATGTATAAGCACAGCGGGCAACTTACTACTGGCTGCAGCTATCTCTGAGAAATGCTGGAATACATGGTGCATTATTTTAAGGGAGCATTTCAATGCTACCACAAGCAATTTACATTTTAAAAAATCTGCTACATAGGAAACGCGCTGAACAAATTAGTTTGTTTAGCACAATGGGGAAGCAAGATGGGAGGAGCAGGAATGGTTGGAGTTGCAGCACTGCCTTGGAAAGTGGGATTTAATTCCTAACCGTAAGATGTGCCATCATGTCTGGATCATGGAGAGTAGCTCTTGCAAACAGAAAGCGTTGCACCAGACTCACTTTGGACAAGCTATATCACACATTCCCACCAATGCCATTTTATGCCCAGGTGGTCATAAAATTACACCTGAACCTAGAGCTTCAACACCTTCCCCACAGTAGTGCAACGAAATGGCCAAAGAGCTTGGTGATCCTATGAGAGAAGGCCTAACCTTGCATATGCCATGCATAGCATGGCATGGATCCAGGCCATGACCCATTCTGAGCATCATCTCCAACTCTGCATCTACGGCTTTATGGGATTGCCTCCATAAATCAGTACAGGTAAAGAGAGCTGTCCTTCACAAATTCTGTCTCACCAGTTGACTCACAAGGGATTCCTATATGTGTTCACTGCTAGCTTTGTGTGAAGAAGAGGTTTGCTTTGAGCCCACAGAGAAATTTGTGCAAATCTCCAGATATCCCTGCCAATTTCTTCCATAGGGATGATTTAGTCTTCTGGGGAAAGTTACAGAAATCATATTTTGAATCAGCAATGTAATGAATGCAGAAAGGGTTGGATTAACATACAATTGTTGGTGCTTGTGCGCTCATACATGCATTCCAGGGTTCAAAGGAGGACATGCTAAATCAAGAGTTCTTGATTCTCCAGAGGGTTCTGTGCAGCACAAGGTGAGTTGAAGCGCTCTTCAGCCTCCCAGGTCTATGGGAAGTATGGGGTCTGTACAAGTTGGGGTGGGGATTTTGGGGGTACAGCTTCACAATGCACTGTTTTTCCCTATCCTGCTGCTAAAGCATTCGCCCCTGTGAAAGCAACAGCTGCAGAGTGGGAATTGTCACTCCTCAAGGCTTTGAGCCTCTCTCTCTCTCACACACAGTGCCTCTATGCATCATCTTTATTCATCACTTTCATTGATACTGATTTCCCCTTATGCTGTGCAGGGCAAGGTGGGTGGATCAGTGTTCAGTGTAATGACAAGTCTCCAAAAAGGATGACAGACTCACGATTTTTGTTTTCCAAAGCTGAGATTGTTTCTTTAACCAAGCCTCACATAGGTTGGCTGAAGCAACGGGTGATGCGAAAGCCGAGTATGGAACTTCGTGAAACAAATTCAAATAGACAAGGCAGCCAGGACCAAGGCCTCAAATGCCGGTAGGTAAGCCATGCCTCTGGGGAAGTCAGAATGTAGATTGTATAGAGTGGAAAGTTTGGGAGTGAAACCATTGTCTGGAGAAGAATGGCTGAATTAGATATACTGTATTGGGCAAAACAGATGGATTATTCATGGACGAATCCTTTTATAAGACGAAGTGATACACTAAGATATATCAAACTTTAGTATTGCCCTGCGAATCTGGTACCCTTTGCTAGCAACATGAATGGTGGCCTGAGCACATCTCCCCTGGTGGAGAAGTTTGCAGGCTGTACAACTGAGCGTGCACAGACTTCTTGGCTTTGTTTAATTGCAGCACCAAGCCGAGCTCAAGGGGAGGTCTGCAGATTCTGGAGGGATGGATTCTGAAAGGGCTTGTCCAACCCTGGACTAGATCCATTGCCCCAATGTTTTGGGGGCTGTCAGTCTTCATTGCTTGTCTGTAAAGGTGAAATAACTTGCTCTGGACTTCTAGGCATGCTTTCCCACAGGAGAAAAATCTCTGATTCCACCCATGAGTGGATGGTAGAAGGAAAGACACAGGATGCTCTGCACCACACAGCCTAATTGCATCAAACAGCATCTCTATCAGCCTAGTCAGGACAATGGCTTATGATGACCACACGAGGGTGGAATCCTTGCGTTGTGCATGAGTCTGGGTGTGAGCAAGGGGAGCTTGCGGAGTGATCAGAGGCATTAAGACTTCGCTTCTGGACCTCACCCCTTCCAATGGCAAACAGCATCCAGCTTCAATTACGCCATACAGACAGATGGAGCCTATTCGTACAGGGCCCAGCAGACAAGTCTCCTCAGTTCATTAGAGCATTGCATCTCATTAGTTACAGGTCACTCCATAGCAAGATGTTTTCAGCGCAGAACACAAACACCTCATGGCAGTGCTCTCCAGTGTAAGCCATAAAGCCCTGGGAACCTCTTTCCCTTCTCTCACCACCCCCGAGTAGAAAGAGCAGAGTAAATGGATCTTGATTAATATGCCGTTGAGTCCATCCGGGCTTCTGAACATGAGGCTTGGCCTCGTCTGGCATTTGGAGAGGCAGAAGCTCCTCCTCGCCTCTTGCTTCGAGAAAGTGGCATGAAGTGCAGAGCACTTCTGAAGGAGAGAAGGCAAGAATACACTATTCCCTTTGATGTGCCAGCTTATGTCTGTTTTTTACTGCATTTAAAAATTCCATTTCATTACGTTCATGAAAGCCAAATCTATCACGCTCCCAAGCCTAACAGCTGTGTTGCATAGAGATATTGATAACCAGAGGCGAAATTCTTTCATGGGGCGTCTCATGAGATCAGAGAGAGGGGGGCGCGGGGGGTGGGAGAGAAGGAAGTGGGAGAGAATCCCAAATGTTTAAACTAAACAGCATTGGGGATGACAAATAAATATTTGAGACACGCAGACAACCAGATACTTCACTTTCGAAATGAACGGTTGCATTAAATAAAAGTCTGTGTGTGCATGTGTGTGAGAGGGGGCGGCTTGTCTGTGATTCGGGAGTCTGTGGTCATCAGAATCAAATCTGTTGCACATTTTTATACATTGTATATTACATACAGTTATGTATATTTAACTGAAACATAACAAACTCTTAAAGCAAGCCATTCAGTTTCCAGGGGTTTTACGCAAGAGAGAGATAATCTTTTAATCCTTAATCTAAAAAATAACTAAATAATAGGGCTTGCTGAACCCTTGGGCACAGCCAAATACCATTTAGCTGGTCAGTGGTCACTCCCCATTCCCACCCACTGTCCCAAAACAGGGCATTAAGTTCATGAGAGCACCTTCTCTGCATTTTTCCTTTGCAGGACCACAGACATCCTCTAGTTCCAACCGTGAAAACTCCTGAAGTTCAATCTTCCATTTCACTTCCATTTTCAATCAGCATTTACCAAACTTTGCAAAGGATCTCATATTTAGAACTAAAAGAACGTAAGTTTTCTCCCCGCCTCAACTGCATCTCAGGGGTGGAAGAAACTGAAACTGACAGTCCATCCAAGCTCAGAACTCTGAGATCTTTACTCTCCAGTGTCTGGATTTGAATCCCTGTGTATCAAACCCTCTTGTTATTTTTGAACTAGGGTTGCAACCTTCCACGAACACAAAAATTAACAGCAGAATGGCAGGCATGTATATCATAGTCATCTCCTCATTGGGATTAACTATACACATTGTATTTGGCTGGTGAAAATGGGTGGGCATTTGATTTCAGCTTTCAGAAGTATTTAAGCACATCTACATGGTACTTCATATGCAAGAGAAGAGGGGGGGGAGAGAGAGAGAGAGAGAGAGAGAGAGAGAGACTGTTTGCCATTCCTTGTTTTGCTGACCTATACAAATATCTTGTATAGGTCTTCCCTGATAGAATATTAGTCAGGAACTTCATTTTTTCAGAAGACTGTAGCATCTGTCCTTCGAGAGCACTGGCTTTGACCTTTCAAATGCAACGTGAGACAAGGAAAGTTGCCCAGGAGTGAGCATCGGTTCCAAGTTCAGTCCCAAGGTGATGTCACCTTTCGTATCAGGCAGGGGTCAACTGCGTGTAACCCCTTGCCAGAAAAGGCATGATACTTTCAAAATGTTCCTTCCACTGCCCCTTGGTGATGGCTTACAGTATTTTCTCTGAGATGCCACATGAAGAATTTTCCCAAGCACTTAACTGGAAAAACAAGTTTGATTTGAATTCTGCTGTATTCCTTATTACTACTCTTTTATATTTTTATGGACATCTCTGGCACAGAGGAACACGAAGTTGAAATGAAAATGAGGCTGCGCTTAAGATGAAGCGTATTTCTCCCCAATTCACACCCCTAGAAGCTATCATGCCAAGATCCGAATGTGGGTTCTAATTGCCCACAAGCTCTATAGGGGTCTTTCCCAGCACCAACAGGCAGGTGCATAAATGTTTCTTTAGGCTCTCACTTTGACAGGATCATGGTTTGCCTCTGTGCACCAGCATCAAGGAAGGGAGGGCACAAGGTCAGGAGGGCGACATGCAAGTTCAGAAGGCTGACAATGTTCTAATTTATGCCAATGCTAATTGTTCCATTAAACATCTGTAGCCCTCTTTCGAGAAGAAAATTAAGCATAACAAGCGCACTGATGTGAAGGCAAAATGTGCATAGCTCAGTAAATACGTTTTTACTTAGATTCTTTTTTCATGAAGATTTTAGGAGTAGTCTTTTAATTGATGCAATTTTAGAGCAATTTCCTCTCCAGTCTCCCCAAGAGTCAAGCTTGGTGACTAGAAAAGAGACATGAAGAGAATGGTCTGAATCCCATTACTGAGCTTCTTCAATCTAGAATATAGATAATTGCATAGGTCAGGGGAACCAAGAACTATGGACCATTGAGTATCTTAAGAAGCAGTGTCTGAAGATTCCTGACAGTTTCCTAGGAAGCTCTAGAAATTGGACTATCAGGGCAGAAAGCAGAGGGCCCATTTGGAGGTGTTTCCCCCCCTTGCCTGTGGGGTACGGCAGGTCAGGGTGGAGGAGGGGAGGAAGGTGCTTCCATACCTTGATGTTGTGCTGTTGGGCAGATGCTGTTGCCGTGTGTGCTTGTGTGTGTGAGGAGAAAGAGAATGTGTGTGAGGAGTGTATGTGCCCACAGGTGTACCCCAGCCTTATGCCAGGAGACACTTGAAGTAAGCCAAAATAATGGTTGTGAATCATGGATAATTCACATGGAAAGTAATCATGGATAATTCACATGGATAATAATCAATGAGAAGGCAAGACTGGCCAGGGAAAGTTGAAAGCAGCAGAAGACAAAGAAGAAATGGCTTTGAGTCCCTCAAGGAAGCCACACCTTGAATGTAGAAGAGCTGAGCAGGACCGTTGTGGACAGGAGATTTTGGAGGGCCCTCATTCACAGGGCCACGGTGCGCTGGAGATGGCTTGATGGTCCAGAACGACAGCACAGCCTGAGGTGAGGGTTAACTCCCAGCTCTGCAACTTGCTTCTTGGACGTCCCTTTGTGGGACAACTTGGCTTGACCCTGAGTGAATCGATTCCGTTCCTATTTCAGCAGGTTCACTGAAGTCCATTTCGGAAAGAGACATGAAGGTGTGGGATGCCCAAGACCAAGTCCATATTCAAAGGGAGGTTAGAGTGTAACAAAATGTCCTTGAGGAACCAAACCGTTGAAAGGCCAGGAAGTGCGAAGTCCTGGGTGGAACAGGGTAAAGAGCCAGTGTGGTGTAGTGGTTAAGAGCATGGGACTGGGACTCAGAGGATCTGGGTTCTAGTCCCCGCTTAGCCATGGAGCCAACTGGGTGACTTTGGGCCAGTCACAGACTCTCAGCCCAACCTACCTCACAGGGTTGTTGTTGTGGGGATAAGATGGAGGAGGAGAAGGATGTAAGCTGCCTTGAGCCCTTTGTAGGAAAAAGGCAGGATAGAAATCGCAATATAAATAAATAAATAAAAATAAAAAAGAAAGCCAGACACCTGCCTCTTGAGTCGCAGGGAAAGGGCGGAGAGGAGGTTGAGGTAGAAAGAGGACCAGTGGGTAGAAGTGACTGGAAGAATGGCCAGGGAAAGCCCTGGAGGATTTCTAAGCCTGGCAGACAATCCAAGTGAGGAGCTTCACAGAAATTGCCTGTGGAAGGAGGGAGGGCCTACCTGATTCTCAGAACCACCATTGTTTTAAAGCCGTCCATAGACAAATGCATACCCCAGATATCCCCCCCCCCCCACCAAGCTACTCATCCAGTGGCCATAATATTGCTTAAAATAAGAAACCCTATTTGATGTGTCAACCTAATTAACATCTGGCTGAACGGCATTTTAGGCTGCATTCTTCAGTATTTCATTTTTAATTGGGCCTAGCGTTGCTTTTGTTTCTTGGTATTTATAGCCTGGGTGTATTTGGGGTGTGTGCTTGCATCTTGACGCTTGTTGTGACTTTGAGTTGCAACAATAAATCTAATGGGCCATGATTTGGCCCACCAACCTTCAGAAGCATGTCACCGGTTGGGGAAGAGGCATGAGAAGGGAAGGAGATGGCCTTGGGTCAGGAAGCTGTTCCAGCCAAGGCCTCCTTTCAGACTAGAGAGACAAACACAACTGACAGAACTGGGGTGCCCTTCAGGGGGTCTTTGTGATTTCTGGGGTGGGCTTCAGAACTAGAACCCCTCCCCTCACTCCAAGAAGAAGAGCCATGTTGAAATAATGAGAATCAAAAGCAATGCCAAGCATGGACCGTTGAAGAAAGCATGGGGAATAAAAAAACAGAAGGAGCTAATGCAGTAAGAGGAACTTGTTTTAGTGCCTGGGAAAGATTATATTGACAGTGTTCCATCCATGATGCGACGGAGCTTCAGCATTTATCTGCAGCCGGTGATGGCATTTCTCACTCATCGCATTCCTTCCCATGCTCTGTCTGTAGCAAATGCATATCCCGCTCCCGTGTTATCAAACTCATTATCAGAACCACTGATATATGACCTTTTCTTCCCCTACAATGCAGAATAATTTGCCTGGCAGTCTAACAGCAGCTGAAATCTGCCAGAGATACTCTCGGAAGAGGCGGGGTGGATGGCGTGGAGCCAGTTGGCAATTCAGGGAAGGAGTCTCCAAATTGGACACCGGATGTCAAGGCGGCTAAAACAGTAGCAGCTCCTCTCCATGAAGGGATTCAAATAAATGGCCGTGCCTCTGGATGGGACAATTCCTCACTGATCATTACCACTGTCTTTTATTGATGTATCAACAGTGGCATCCTCAGTGCTATACTGACACCTTCACAGCTCTAGTACCCCTTCCCCTAGTGACAGCTCTCAGCATTCCTGGTCCTTGATGGCTGGGGCTGATGGGAGCTGATGTCCCAACCTTCAGATAGGAGAAGACTGGGGAAAGATGCTTGACAGAGTCACTGCAATTTGAGCTGCCGTTTCAGATTCCATACAGGGAGAGCTTACGTAGGAAGAAAGGAAAAGCGTGGTTAAGGCAATAGCGAAGAAAGCATGCCTTCGATTTAGTTACAGCTACTACAGGTGCACTGGGGGGCCCTGTGGGAATGGGTTTGGCCACCAGGAGAAAAAGGATGCTGGGCCAGATAGACCTGAGTGGCCGTTCTTATATTACTACTTAGGCTTCTTTGCTGTAGGATGGAGCTGTTGAACAGAGCTTGCATGAGATCCCAAGCTGGCCAGTTCTCCACATTGCCACGGAAACTGCAACCCAAGGATTTGTCATCCAGCTGAAACTCCACCCGTGAGAGAGAGTCCACCACTTTCAAAGGTAATATGAACAGCATGTACCAAAGAGTAGAGCAGGGGGTCAGTTGTTCACATCTTTAAAGTCACATTACTCACACAGTTTATATTCTGTGCTCTTAAAACTAGACAGGCCTATGTTAAAAATATTTCGGGGGTTGAGCATCAGTGAGGCAGCTGATAAATGTCAGTACATTAACCTGTTTCACCAAGGTGCCTTGGAGCATGTAAAGGGAGTGGAACCCACACAAAATAAGGATTTAATTGGGAAGGGAAGGGAAAAAAGAAAGCAGGGATCTTTGCTGCAGTTCAGGATGAATTTTACACACCTAGGAAGGCCATACATGAGGTTTTGGATAAGGTGGATTCCAGCCCTTATTCCTACACATCACATCCTCAGCAGCCAATATTTGGTATGGTTTCCAGGGAGAACAATATGGGTAGCTTATTAATTCCTCCATATTTTACAGGGCGTATATGCAGAAGCTGCCAATGCTCGTGTGAGTTCCTCACTCAAACAGCCCATAATAGTTGCCACTTCACTCCTACCTATCACTCTGCAGATCAAAGGGCTGATGTATTGAAAATGGGCTTTTCTGTGATTTAAGAGGAATCTATTAAAAATGGGCTGACTCTTTCATTCTATAAATTAATCTGAAGACTCCTTGCTTGGGAAAAAATGCTGAGATATCTTCCAAATATATTGTGCAGATGACAGATGACTTTCTTCTTTTTGCAGTGTAGCAGCAGTTACGGAAGCAGCTGCAAGTTTGAAATGGCCTCTTGCTAAGTACACGGGTCAGACACTCCTGTTACCATGAAAAGTTGCAAGGATGAAGAACGCTTTCACATGCCACTGAGAGCCCAAGGGAGAGACCATAACTCAGCGGGGAAGCACTTGCTTTGCATACTGAATGTCCCATCTTCAACCCCCAGATCTTCAGTAGAGTTGGAAGGGGCCAAGAAGGCCATCAGGTCCAACTGCCTGCTCAGTGAAAGACTCCAAGATAAAGCCTCAGATGGCGGTCCAGTTGCATCTCTAGTGTGCAAATAATCACAAGTCCCCTAGGTTATTGGTTCCATTGTTGCATTGTTCTGACAGTCAGGAAGTCCTTCCTGATATCTAGCCGGAAACTGGCTTCTTCTAACTTGAGCCCATTATTCCAATATCCCATGCCCTGCACTCTCCCCTCCTCTCCTGGATAAACATCCCCAGTTCTTTCAATCTGTCCTCATAGGCCTTTGTTTCAAATAATGTCATATAAGAGATGAAAGGGAATACCCTTTTCTGCCAGAGACATTCTGGCTATTGAGAGGAACACTGGTGGGTCCAACGGGAGATCTCCAGCTGTACTGGACTTCAGCTCCCAGAAGCTCTTTCCAGCATGGCCAACAATAGAAAGGAATTCTGGGAGTTGAAGTTCAGAGCATCTGAACTTCAGAGCAGCTGAACTTCAGAATCTGAATTTCTGTCCCTGAAGAAGACAACACTAAGTTGAATGACACCAGTTTTCCAGCAGGATGTGATTAATTCCCACCCTACACCATTCCAGGATCAGGTCTGAATCTAGACTTGAAAGAAAGACTTGTGGTATACTGGAGCCAGACAAGTCCAACAGTTGGGGCCAGAAGAATTCTTCTGAGGAGATCTCAATCGAGGAGGAAGCCCCATCTCCTTTCCACCCCCTGCACTATGTATCCTGGCACATGGCATTCAAAGCATAATGCTTATGATGTCCATACTATCGCTTTCTGTTCTAGAGCCAAAAGACTAGAGATAGTCAAGTCATTCATGTGGTCCTCAGTATAATCAGAGCATGACAAATTCGTGCAAGACCCATGCATGAATATGCTGTTACAGAACAAACTCACGAACACTTGTGAAGACTCATAGTTTCATAATACGGCAATACAGTTTGCCATTCTCATGGAGCTATCTGAAGGTGATGGAGCTACGTATCATGAGGACTGCCTATCATCTCCAGCATTAGAGAAGTGTATCTCTGTATCCCGGTCAGTGGGAAATGTCAGAGAGAGGATTTAATGGCATGTGCACTCTGCAGACTTCCTTCAGGAAGCTGTTGGGCCATTCTGTGATCAGAATGAGCCAGCATAGCTCTGCTTATGTAAAGCAAAGCAAAGTGATGCGTACAAAACTATCTTGTTACAGAAAAGTGCACAGGAAAACTTTTGCAAGTCAAATGCATTTCCATAAGTGCATATAACAGCGGATCTATTTTGAGAAGTGCGAGGAGAAATGTGTTAAGTTTGAGAAACCTACACAAAGATGTACGCGCATTTTCATGAGTTCTTTAAAATGAAAAGTGCAAACGGATACAAAAAAGGACAGGCTGAACATAGAGCTGAAGAAATGAGAAATAGCAAAATCAAGCAGGCTGACTGACCTACTGCAACTCAAGTTCCCCATGACTTCCTTGCTTCCACATAGTAAATCAAACAGATAATTTTGGTTTCCAGCAAAAACAGAGATTACACCCAAGCAGTGGTTGGAATGGTCCTTCAGAATATTCCTCAGCAACTCTGGACTAGTAGCAAAAAGTCTTGGGGCTGAAACTAGACTGCGGTTTGGCAATCCCGTGTGCAGGTCAGAATTCTGCATCCAATCTTTCTGTTCTGAAGTCACAAGCTTAAATTTAAGTTATGCAAGGAGTTTGGGAATGGAGTTTGGGTATTTGACATGTCCCTACAAAGAGACTTTGCATTATTATGCATATTCGTATATTTGTATATGATGCAGAAAATACTTTTTCATTTCAGCTCTTTCTCAGAAACTTCTAAGTGGAGAAAAATAAATGGATTCAGATAAGAACTTGTTAAAACCCTTTAAAGTGTGCAGATGCAGGGAGGGGGGCAAGAGTATTAGATTAGGGAACAAATTTGGAAACATGTTTTTGAGCTTAGCGCCTGGAGCAATTTGTAAAGCAATTTTTGACCATGAAGTGGAAAAGTTGCATGACTCACAAAACAGAAAACACTCCAAATATACTAACATTGCAAGCACTTCCTTTGCTTCTCTTTTGCTCTTCCCCTTTCTTTCCCTGGGTTTCGCTGTTAGCATTTCTTTTATTCTGAACAAGATAATGAATGTATTTAAAAGGCAGAGGGAAAAAATAAATAAAAGATGCAAAAAAAAGTTTTAACAAAGGGATGTTTGCTATGACAACAGCACTAGTTTTAAAATAACACCGCTTTATCTGAACATCTGGGCATGCTAAACTAAGTGGCTCAGATTATTTAACTAGAAGACATGATCAACCACAGCTTTTTGTTCAAGTTGAAATGAACTCACTGTTCAGTCTTTACTTTCTTCCGTATTACTTTAACCTCACTGTCTACTTGCTCTACAGCCATATATAGATACTTTAAAAGCGCAGCCGATAGATGTCATCTGTCTGGTAATCACATTAGAAATGAATTATTCTCTTTTCCTCTGGGTACATTTTAGGGTTTATCTGCCTGAAATTTATGGCTGTAATTCTGAGAGTCAAGTGCCTTTACATGTTCTACTGTCATTTGACTATACAAGACTTATTAAATAAAATAAATAAATACTTGTGAAGTTTTGAAACCAAATGTCCATGCCTCTACCTAGTAATGTTCCACTGAAAGTGGCTCATGGCATCTTTAAGAAATGCTCCGTTCTAGGGATGTCGTAATCCTCTAAATTCATGCTCAAAAGGTTCTCTACATTCTGACTCAAAGCTAACAAACTTGCATGAAACTGCAAGCTTTCTTTTCATATCAGAGTTGTATTTTGGGATACATTATTTTCAAGTGGTTTCCAAATATACACAAGAATTGTGTGCATTTATGGAAAGTACACACCATCAACTCATTACTTCAAGTGCAGACACTTCAAAAATCACATGTTTTCAATGCACATTTTAACCCCTTTCCTTCCAGTTCAGTTCTGCACATTGTGTTGAATGCTTGGAAATGTACACACTTCTGCTGTAGAGCTGAAAGAACCCAAAATGCTTCTCTATCTTGGTTCATATATACAGTATAGAGATATATGTATATATATACACACACACACCCACACACCCATCTTTTCTCATGGATTTGTCTAAGTCCCAAAAAATGGCTACAGTGCTTGTAATCATGCTATTCGAAGCACCACACTTGTTCGTAAAGCGAGAACGTGTCCCACGGTGTATGCCTACATACTTTGATTCTATCTCCTTCCACATTGCCAGCTATATTTCCACATTCATGTCAAAGGAACCATCGGATTCCTGGCTCTGTCAATATTTGAACAGCATTCCTATTTACATGTAAAGCGATTCAGTATCTTTGCCTGGATTTCGTGAATGAAGAAAAGCGAAGTCGCTCAGTGAGGCGGTAAAGGGAGGGCCAGAACCACTTTGTTAATAAAATAGATATACAAAATACCTTAATATACTTTCATGATGCACAGCATGATAGTTTTTGAGATAGTGTGAGTTCTTTTCAGAGGCATCGGATGGTTAAAAAAAGCTTTGTGTATGTAAAAAGCTACCCCAATCACTGCTGTTTACTGCAGTACTTACAGTAAATATTGGGCTCATTACTTTCATCTGTCACACTAGAATATTGCCCAAAATGGGATTTCTCTGACCTGAAAAGGATTTGTGAAGCAGGCAGGCAGCATGCCGAGGAAGGTGGAAGCAGTTAAGTGTCTTTCTTCTCAAATCGCACTGAGAGACCATGTGGTGTGGTGGTTAAGGGTGTGGGACTGGGACTCAGGAGATCCGGGTTCTAGTCCTGGCTCAGGCATGGAGCCAGCAGGATGACTTTGGGCCAGCCATAGACTCTTAGCCCAACCTTCCCCCCAAAGTTGATCTTGCGGGGGTAAGATGGAGAGCAGCAGCCAGAGAACAATGTGAGCTGCTTTGAGTTCTTTAACAAAAGAAAGAAAGAAAAATAAATGGGGTATAAATCTGATGGATATTTAAATAAATAATATTGTCCCATTCATACACAGCCAAGGAACATTAGTATTTCAATTGCCAAATCCTGTGGTGTTTGCTTTATTCTACTCGTTTTTTGAAAGCTATCCCAAGATGCTTGCAGTAGATGGGTTAGACGAGCTTTTAATAAACAAATGAATTCAACCTGGAAACACCTCTAATGGCATCGTTTATCCCAGATTTGCTCTGAGTAGTCTTGCTGTCTGTACTCAGTGCTATACCAGTCACAGGGGAACATGGGCAAAAGGTTGCTTCGGTCCCCAAGTCCTGGTTGCGGGTTTTTATAGGAAACTGTTTTGCCACTGTTCGGACAGGATGATGTAGTGGATGGAATTTTGCTCTGATCCAGCCCAGGGTCTTCTCTTTCTGAGCACATACCTAGTTTTGATTTTTTTAAAATGGATTTTATAAATTATGCATATTTTTCCCAACTGGAAAATTTTCCTGGCCAAACCTCTGCAATCTTTCCCCATAGGCTCAAGCACAAAACTGGCAGTTTTAGGGACGTTCCCATAAAAGCACACCTGTGAATGTTCATACCTGAACCAACACACAGCTTTGCAAGAACAACACTGGGCAATTACAAGGAATAGCATGGTAAATTGATGGGACAGTGAACAGACACATCTTAATTTGGAACAGCAGAAAGATCTTAGAAGCTTTCAGTTTTACTTCATTTTTAAACAATTAGTGAACCCCTCCTAAATTAAACTCCAATTAGTTCCCCCCAAATTGTAGTTGCCCTGCTGAAAACTTCTGCAATCCTGCTGAATTCTCTGGTGCACATGCTTAGCTTATTACCCTGCTCTGAGATCTTAAAAGAAAAATCAGGTGAATTCATGTAGATAATGAATGATATTTTCATGAATATGGGGTGCAGCACCACCCAACACGTTCATTTGCCTTTTGCGGGGGAGGTTACATCTCAAATTCTGGGAAGTGTACATACCAAAGGACAAGCAATTTTCAGTACACATATTAGACCAAGCAATGCGAATTGCTGACAAAATGTTTACAGTTTGAGTGATATCCTGGCCACAGCCTTTCTTTCAATGGTTCTTGATTATCCTGACAACTGTTAAATATCTGAAGATGACTAATTTAGCAAAATATTGCAAAAGCAACATTTTCAGGAAGTTTAATGCTCACATAGAGGCTAGAAGAATGAAAATTCAGTCTCTGTGTGTGTGTGAGAGAGAGTGGTTGTGTGTGGGAGAGAGAGAGGGAGAGAGAGAGGGAGAGATTGGGATGGGTGGGGTAGAAAGCACAATAAGAAATAATTTCCAATTAAAATACTTTCTCGTCATGAGGAAGAAAATTGATTCTTAGCTCTAGGAGGAGTGGAAAACGAGCTATGTCACGTTTCATTTTCTTCAGTCCACAAGCTATCACTTCAGTTTTCTTCTGATGAGAAGTTATTTGGAGATGACATAATTAAAACCCTGGAATGGCAGTTTTAAATATACATGACAGCTGTTTATTATACTGATATACTGGGCCAAGAAAAAAAAATCTCTCATTTCTTGACTAAAATAAATCAGGTTCTTACAGTCGCTAAAGCTGTCTGTCTTTGCATGATAGGTCTCATCATATGAAAATAGGTAGTGACCACCCACATCTGTTGGACCAGCTGAAGACCCCCCCCCTGCAATGAATTGCAAATCAACAAAGTGCCATAAAACACAACCCATATCGACAAAAGATAGACAACAATTGCATCTAACTTAAATTCGACAACAGAATGTGGTGGGTGCTTTCATGCCTACCAGCTCCTTTATGCCCCACTGATTTGCTCCCACAAGCTGTGGATCCCATGATTTTGTTGTGCAAGTGGGGCTTACATTTAGGTAAAGGCAATCTAACACTTCCCTGGGGATTATCCAAGGCGAGCAAGAAAAGTCATTTCTCGACAAGGCATGTCAGCAGAGCTTCGGGATAAAAACTCCACTGAATATCTTCCTTCTGCACGTGAGTGATCCCACTCAATTTGGGTTACTCCCGGACCACTAACTCACAGTTTCACAAGTGGGGTAGAATGGTATTCAGGATAATGGGTGGGCTGGAAGGAGCTTGTCAAGGGCTTAAGTCCCACTGCCCAAAATTAATTGATAAGCGCTTTTGCTTCTAGAGATGGGGAGGAGGGGACACCATAAGATGACCTTCTTTGCAACAAGCAAGTCATTATGCAATTTGAAAAGTGGTGCATACATGTTCAACCAATCAATGGTCACTTTTCACAGACCTTTAACGGTAAGTTCTTGTCTGCCAAGTACTTTGGGCATTCTCCAAGGAGCATGGCCCATGTAACAGTGGCAACCTTATTCCTCAGGTCCCGCTTTCCACTATACTACTTTCTTTATTCTGCAACCTTCTGACACAGCCCTGGATTTGAGCAAAGATGACCCCATCTCCAGCCTGACACTTCATCAGAAAGGGGTGGCCCAACAACCTAAGAACTCTGCGCTCTGACTTTGTGGACGGTGAATGCACGAAGCTCATATCCTGACAGCAAGACAGGCCCTGGTGGTCTATATTTCCATAATGCCCACCTGAAGATGTTCTTGAATTCTGCTCTGTCTTCTGGATAAAGCTGACAGCACACCCAACTGGATTTAACCTACTTGTGCAAGGCTGTAGGCATGAGGATTACCTCTTTAAACCTATCTCTTCATCCAAGATAACCAGGGCTGCAGTTAAATTTCCAGATCAGGATAATCTGCAGACAATGCATGCCTCGAGTTTTCTAAGGTTCTATTGCTCCAGTTCAACCAAAGGCACATCCTGTCTACTCTCCGCTTTCCTCACTGATTGGAAGTGGCGGCTACCACTCAAAGGTGGGTCCTGTCTCCAGACGCAGATCAGGCAGGACACTTTCAGAAGCCCCAGTGCAAACCTGATGCACAACAGAAACTCACCCACCTGGGAAAACAGATTTCTTGCAAGACTATCTGTTGACCCATTAGATGCCAAACCAGATGTGTCAATCACTGGGCTTACCAAGTAAGTTTCTACAAATCAAAAAACCCTTCATCTGGTGGTGCTGGAAGGTGGTGACAGGGTCCATTAGTAGGGACAGAGTGAATAAGAAGCTATGCAACTTTTTCTGACTGTGCTAAAAGAAAATGCCTGCCTCTAAAGCCGGAATTTTCGTTGGGAGGTAATTGCCCACTGTCACCCATGACACATCTACCATCGCCACCAATTGGGCCCCACAGATGCTTATAACATTGTGAAAATTATATGTGAATGCCATCTGATGGTGTGCAAGCCCAGCACTTCAAACGAGAGAAACAACAGTGAAGGTTTTCTCCTTCTCCCCATGGCGACGTACATTTTAATCAAGGTCCCAACACTATTTATTTGTTGTTGCTCATAATGGCAAAAAGCACTCAAGTTGGCAAAAGCTCGCATGCATTCATGTTTTATAAATGATTCTTCAGCTGATTCAATGTGTTTAGAAAAGAGGAAAATGGTTCCATGGTCCAAGGCAGAAATCATAGGGAGTTTTGATTGAATCTCAAAAATATTATCCTTGTATTATTATTATTATTCATGCTGTAAGACACAATCCAACCATTTATCCATCACTAGCTCATTTCAAGGGATTGATATTTATAATATGTCACAGATGTCTGCCAATATTTCTCTGTTTTAATTGTGCTAACTTAAAATTTAAAGAGTGTAATTAGACACAATGTATAACTGCCTTATTACTCATGCATAGCTTTTGCACACCAGAGCTATTGATGTATCAAGCCTATTTTATTTTAAAGATACACAAACAAATTGCAGTCTCTATAAGGATCTGACAGATTGGAGGCCAAGCACAAAAAGCAGCTGTTACAGTTGTAGACATGGGAACAGTCCAGTCACTTCAGATCCTAGACTGAGCTGAGCAAGCTGTCATTAGAGTAAGGTTGAAGCTGTTGCCCCCATATATGGGCCCAATCAATCTCCCCAGACTTCCTAATTTGGCCCACAAAGCTATGGGTTCCTCTAGGGAAGGTGAACACCAGGATGCTTCCAGGAAGAAATTCCATCGCTTTCTTTGCTCAGGGATAACAGTGGAGATTCAGGCTGGCTTGGGACAGAGACTGGGGTGGGGATTCTATGAGGAACATCTCATTCGCTCAGCAGAAGGTGAGTTTCTATCTCCATGTTGAGGGATACATGGGACTCAGCATAGAGCACCATGCCTCTCTTAGTATGGACAAAGTATAACATGGACAGAGATAGGATATCAGTGGGCATGGTCAGACCCACAAAAGGTTTTGGTTGCCCCACCTACTTCCTGTTTTTAATTGGTCCTTGCTTCAGGGTCTGGCCTTCAAGTAGTTCTGGAAAACTGACTCTTGTTTTCCCAAAGTTTCAGACTCTGGAGAATGGCTCCCAGTCACTGTTGATGGCTGTGCTAGATGACCAAGGGTCCAACTCAGTGCAAGACAACATCCTATTTTCCCATCATGCTCACAGAGGGCCTGGTGATGGGGTGGATGCAGCCCTGACTTAGATTTTTCTGCTTCCCTGCATTAGAGGGTCTGCCTAAGACTGGGAAGAGTTAGGTTCAAATCCTCCTCAGTCATAAAACTTGTTGTCATTGGGTTCAGTTCCCCAGATGACACAGTTATCTGAGCACTTCATATTTACATCTCCCATTTCTCAAGGGCTCAATTGGCTCGATCTCCCCCAGCCAAGATGTGGTACTTTCCAAATCAGCAGATTCACTGGTTTTGGTTCAGCAAGCAGAATTCAAACTATAAGCATGAACACCACACGCTGGTCCATCTCTAAGGGTCAATTATTTACAGAAAGCCATGGCAGGGGGTGGAGAAACTCTTCACTCAACAGGCCCGCCTGTCTGATGGCATTACCAAATCTCAGCTGTCGGCACATTGAGGAGTTTGGTTTGCACAAAAATCCAGTCTGACTTTCTGGGAACCACCTTGTGCCATGCAAGAAGAACGATTCTTGAGGTTCCCCTTCAGAGATGGATCATGGAGCTCAGAGTGCTAACTTCACTGCATGTTGAGTGTGCACTACAAAGGTACGGGAGATACCACACAGCTCTCTGGTATAACATGTGGTTTGCATGCAGGAGGACATTTTGGAGAGGAGAGGAGAGGAGAGGACAGGAGAGGAGGGGGGACTAGATTGACAAGTAAACTGATGTGGTGCAGAGCCACCATTGCATTTTTCAAATGTTATGGAAGACAAGTTGCCAGCCATTCATCCGTGGACACCAATGAACTGTATACTTGAAGCTGTAAGCCTTTAATCTCTGCACAGCAATGAAATACTTTCCATCAGTATTACACCGCGTACTGCTTTCATGCAATGTGAAGACAGGGATGTTAGAAACTAGCCAGTTTTGTACTAAAAGGAAAATCCAAAAGCAGATTTTGTTCTTCAGAGGACTTGGTAACCAGGGAGAAAGCATGTCTGGGGATCAGCCATTCCAGAAGCTCTGCTTGGAGCTGGAGGCTGTGAAGCCTCTAGGTTACAAAGCCACATGAAGAATGGTCTTACTCAGGAAGAATGTATTACTTGGAAGGATGCTTATTACTTATTTAGGAGGACATTCCTCCACTTGACATCAAGCTGATCCTCTTCTTTTGGTATTTGCACTCCCTTGACTTGGCAGTACCTTGACTTAGAATGAGAGTTCTCCGTATTTCAAGGGGAGTGTTGAGGTGACATATCTCTGGAGCACTCAGTCTTTCCAAGAGCTTCTTCCAGGGCTGTTGAAAGAGCCATCTATGAATCTAGAACTAGATTAAGGATGGACAGAAGGAAATTTCCAGAAGCTCTGGACTTCAGCTCCTGATGCCCAGCATTTCCTGAAGGCAAGATCTTCTGAAGGTTGAACCCTGAAAGGTCTGGAGATGTATCTTCTGCTTGCTCCCTCTCTGGAACATCCTTTTAAGAAGATTTCTCCAGAGGGGCATGGCAGAATGGCCAAGCTGGCTGCGATGATGGGACTTGCGGTAAATTACATCTAAAAGGCACTAGGTTGAGGTTGGTTGCTATAGGTTTACCAAACTTATCAGTTGTGCATTTCTGGACAAGCTCCACTTTATAATCTACCTGGCACTGGGAAAGCTTTTATTATGATGTTTCCTTGATATAGCACTTAATCAAGCTTTACAGCTGTGCCCAGTTCCCCTACCTCAATGAACTCTCTTTGCTTTCCTAACAATATAGTCCACCCCACCCTCCCACAAAATAAAAAGTCCCTGCCTTGATCTGAAAGGGCATGAACTGATTCTGGTATCACAAAGTCATCTGAGTTGAAGTGTGGGATTAAGTTATGCATTCATCTGGCTCTCAAGATTTTTGCTTGACCTGAATATTAAACTAAAATCAAAGCAACTTTCTGGGTGTTCATTTTTAGTCCTGTTAGGCTCCTTGAAAACATCCACAAATATGAGACTTTTCCAAGGGACATGGAAACAAACAATTCCACCCCTGCAAATATATAAATATATATATATAAAATTGCTCAAAGCCCAGCCAGCAGATGGTACAAAATAAATAGCATGGAGTTTCACAGGACTTCAGATGGAAGTTTAGTTATCTTGCTTCATTATATGGCTTGACATTTTTTAAGTGACTGTTCATGTAAAATGAGACACAACAGACCAGGCAATGCATTAGGAAGCGGAATGTGGGGTCAGAGATCTGCCTTGATGACAGAGGCTGGTTATACCAGGTTGTCCTTCCCTATCCATTTCCTCCAATTACCATCCATTTCACAGTTTTCCAGATTTACATATTTTTTCCGATTCTAAAATGTTGGGATGTTAAGACATAGTTACTGTCAGAAAGAACATCAAACTAACCGAAGCCAATTATCTCCCCCTACATCTCTACCTTTTTGTCTCTAGCCACATCTTCGTTGGCTTGCCCCATTTTATCTTTAGCTACATGAAGGGCTGTGAGAGAGCTTCTTTGGAAACATTCTGGCCTCCTGGACTGAAAGAAGTGCAACATCCCCAGTGCAGAGGAACAATTCTTGCATGGCATCTGATGGGTCCTGGGCTAAACTCACAGAGAAGCTCACGCAGGTCAGGAAGGTGGGACGAGATCAGAAATTCATGGCCGAGGCCCAAAGTCTATGCAACCAGTTCCAGGGTCAATTCTGGCCATCTTCTGCTAGGCCAGAAAGGACTCCTTTCCCATGAGCTTCTACCAGTCCATTTATAAGGGGTGGGCCAGAAGCTTGGCTTAGTTGAAGGCAGCTTTCGACATGCCTGGAGGGTCATGCTTGTGGTCACCCAGCATTACAGATGATCACCAGGAAAGCTTTCAATAGCATCTTGAGTACTTGGGACATGAGTAATATGCAGTTGGTTTAAGTGCATTTTAAGCTTGCGTAAACTTTTGAATGCTTTCCTTGTGAACTGTTAATGTTGCCAGTGACCTAGAATTCCAGTCTCTGGGAATAAGAGAAGTATAATAACAACAACAAGAAAAGGAAGAAGCTAAACCTGATCTAACACAGTGACACCAATGCTACCACAATAGTTTTATGCTTCCGCTTTGTTGATCCTAATTTCCCACCCAAAGGGTTCTAGTTTGGGTGTTGCCAAAGATACCATTCTGTTTTACAGAATGCATGATCCATGTGAAAGAGAGGGAAGAGAAGTAGGCACTCACACACACTTCCAACAATGAACCACCCACACACTTGCGTGTTTTAGAATCCGCAATTTAGCCTTTGCTTGGCAAGTTCTACTAAAGGAAAGGCTCAGCAAGTTCTTTCAGCCTTCGCAAACAGGCGAATTAACATCTTGTGCTTCAGCAGGAATTTGATGACTTCTTACAACATTTCAATACTTGCCTATGTGTACAATTGCGTTGATAGCCGGAGAGTGGAATGAATTTTATAACATGCCGTTTTATTGTGTTTGGGTAGTTCATGTGCCGTCCTATTTTACAGTTTTAATCTGTATTGTAAATGAGCCGGAGAGCATCATTTGTTGGGCAGTACAGAAGTACACGAAATAAATAATGAATAGCCCTTGTTTCAGGGAGAGAAGGAGTCTGCGGGTGGGAGAGGCTCAGTTGCTGCAAATTTCTCATTGTCTGAATTGCTCCAAGTCCTTTAGAGTCCTTCATTAGCCGATGATGTTTCCAGTGTCAAACCAATGCATTGGGAATGCTCCATTGTTCTGTTTCTTTCTTCTGAATTTTAAACAGTTCTGAACAGCAAAGGAGCAGTTTGCTGAAGCATTCAGTTCTTTTGGTGTTCAGTTCATTTGTGTCTCCCTGCACCATGTTACTCATTATCAGTCATCTTGCTATGATTCTTCGTAGTATTGTTTTTGGTTGTAATATCAGACTCTGCACATACTTGCCATATGGGGAGCTGGTTGGCTTCATGTTTCTCCCATCCATCCATCCACCCACACACACACACACACACAGTCTGCCCAGCTCTCCTCCTACTCTCCCCTTTTTGCAATAAATCAGGGGCCCTTTCATTTAGATATCAAAGAGCCTAAATATGCCAGTCTAAATATACTTTAGTTTTGCAATCTCACCCACTGGTGGAGCTAGGCCATTTTAGATCTTGGACTTCAGGGTATGATTCTGTGCATGTTTAGACAGGGAAAAAAGAAAACCCAACAGCTCCCATATCTGTCAGTGGGTTGTTGGGGGAGGAATTCTAAAGGTTGTAGGGGTTTTTCCCCCTGTGCAAATAGGTACAGGATTGCATCCTTACTGTGAATGTGTGTGGTTGTGTGTGTAGGGAATAGGTTAATCAGATTTTCATGTGTAGCAATGAAGGACACAACTGTTTTTTCTCCACTCCTTGCACACTGTTATTCCATGCTTTACATTCTTGATATGTTGACAACACTGATCTGATAGGACAATCTGATAGCATATACACCCCCCATGGATGCGCCCCCTGACTTTCCACCAAGCAAATACTCAAGGCATTGTACGAAGACTCTGTGCATATACAGTTAGACCTCACTTACACAGTCATGAGGAGATGACTTGCATCGTCATGACAAGAGGAATAAAATCGAGTTGGCCTCTAATGCCCCACCAAAAGCCCCACCATTTCGCCTTGGGTGGGTGAAATGACATCATACCTATGCAAATAGAGGTGTGGGCATTTTTCCCCTTGCAGGAGAACTCTTTTCTGCCCCCTGTTGAGGGTCACGACCCCTCAGGAAAAATGAGAGGGTGCCACATCCAACTCCCTCTCTGCCCAGCAGATTGCCAAAGAAAGGGCAGAGTATTCCTGTCTGATACCTGAGCATAGCCTGCAGAGCAATATTAGGATGAGGAGGAGAGGCACAGGTTGTTGCCAGGACAAGGGTCAAGCGCAGGAATCATTGAGCATCTCCCAAGGACACACAACCAAGCAGAAACACACAGAGGAACAATCCCTGCAATTTCTCTGCACTTTCATCATTGCACGTTCAATCTGGAGGAAGAGCAGGAAAAATGCCCTGCATATTTAGGAAGTATCTGGCTTGCTTGATTGGGACAACCACTCCAAAAATACTACTCCACTTCTCCTAGAAGATGTCTTAGCATGAGATAGAAATACCCAGTGTTAACGATAAAAAATGTTAAGAACGGCAACACATAAGGAAGAAGCAGTCATTGTATTTCAGGGGAAATACACAAAGACAAAGCATCTTCGCAATGAATTCTGGCTAACTGGCACTGAAAAATAAAAGTTGCCGAGGTGATCTGTATGTGTTCCCAAGGAAAAGGTTGAGTTAAAGTCCTATCACTTGGGACGAGGAGTTATTCGAGTAATGAACAAGGGTGAGATAGTATTATTCCAGGTCAAATATGTAGCTAAACTCTTTTGCTTATCAGTTAATGAGCACAAAATAATGTGCAAAGGCTACACGTTGAAAAAGTTTGATGCACAGATGTCTTAAAAATAGGCTTAGGTTTAATTGGCAAAATTTAAGTGAGGATTTATCTACTCAAAGGTATAATCCCAGTGATCCACCTAGTCTGACAGGTGCACAAAGCGGCATTTTTCAACACATTTCTGTATTTATTTGTGGGTGTGGGGGCTGTATTGAGGTGAAGAAGTTCCAGATCCTGAATCTGAATGGACAAGAGCAACATAGTGCTAACATGGGTCTTCTCCATTCATGACTTGAATATTTCACGTAAAATGTGAATGAAAGGACAACATGCGAGAAAGAGCACAAACACAAAACATCAGCCTGGAAGGGGAAGAAAGGTGAGATGCAAGATTCGGAGCTACTTGTGTTTACAAGGAAAATCTGTTTCCATGGCAAATCACAGTGTCAGTTGCACTTTGATCCTGCTGGAAAGATATAACCCTTGGGCCTGTGTCACGAAGCTCAGTTCACAGCTGCCCTTCCATCCAGGATTTGCATGCATCATACCTGTGATGCCCGGGCCTGAGGTTTCCATGAGGCCAAAAAGGATGGGGAGAGAACCATGAAAAAGGACAGCTTTTGCCCTGAACAACTAAGGATCGTTATCATCACTAATAGCAAGTAAGCTTATTATTTTATAATGACTGTAAAAGAGAGGAATGGAAAGATGTGTGTGGGTGACTCCAGCTTGGTGACCTGTCATCTCAAGACCTGGAGATTCTTCTGGTAAGGGACAGTAATTAGTGCTCCAGCTTGGTTTGAGGACAGACACGCTTTTCTGGGGAGAGGGAGAAGGATGCCAGTTCAAAAGTTGGTTGCAGGCTCAGGGAAGGATCAGAGAGCTCCTGGCTGCCATTCAAAGCATGACTATCTCGCCTGCCTTGGCATCTTCCATGACACTCTCTGTTCCATATCTACAACCACGAGGTGTCCTTGGGATGTAATACACATTGAAGATGCTTCTGGTGTGCTACACCAATCCATCCATTAAAGATCTGGATAGAAAAGAAAGTGCACTCTTTCAATTAATGCTAATCTTTGTGTGTTGAGGGGGGAATTGATAGTCTGACTATTAAAGTACCTGTTGAATGATGAGAAAGTGAAAAGAGAACTGATAATAACATAATGAAAGGTTTGGAGGAGTTTTGCCAGCTTCTCTTTGGGGAAATTAGGGATGTCAGCATGAAAAAACTTGGAACAGGAATCTTAGTTTCCCATGCTAAATTAGCTAGTGATAATGCTGAGTCTTGTCCTTCCGAGCATAGAAAAAGTAATCTTGGGTCTTGTAATGTTAGCCTGAAGGACGAAATGAATGTTACAACCTCCATATTTCTTTTTTCTGCAGCTTAGATTTCAGTGAAGTAAGTTTGACCGAGAAGCAGCGGCTGGTCCAAAGTCATCCAGTGAGCTTCATGGCTGGATAGAACTCACATATCCCAAATCTTAGTGTAACTACCGCACCACTGAAATCACCCTCCTAAATCCACACACACTGTTACACTCACATCTGCTATTGCAGTTAGATTTCATGCTGAAATATAGTTCTGCAGGATGAGCGTAAGGAGGGGCAGCCCTGGAAAAGATCTTCTGCTTTTGCTGAGTTGACTTTTGAGATGTTACTACTGTGACAGTGGGTTAAGTTGTTTTCCAGCTTCTGCAAAACTTCTTCAAATATTTTTGGAAATGCAGAGCTGAGAACTGTGTGTTTCTAGCACAATTTGCACAAATTGCAATTTGCACAAATCTTGACGTCTCACTAGATCTGAGTTGTGAGAAGTTTGGAAGCATCTCTTTGTCACCGAGTATGCACACACTCAATATTTGCCATGGTGAATTGCCTTGCAGTTAATTTCAGGTGCTTGCAAAACTAGGCCTCTGCTCCTTAATTAGTTGAAATAGGTGTGAACTGCAGAGAAAATTCCCAAGCTTGTGCAAATTGCCCTGCTGTTTTTAAAATGCAAATCATGGCCTGTTTAAAGAATGGAAGTCTGAGAGTCACAAAAATTCACTGGATTTTCACACCTTTGTTGGATTTTGCACACATCCTTAGATGAGGATGAGCTGATGCATCTGTCGACTTTTCCATTCTGCATCATTGCCCTTTCCTTTGGGAAATACAAGTTTGGAAGTATTTGTTTCCTTTTTCAGGTAAGGACAGTTTGGCATTTCACCCAGAAGGAGTAAAATAATGACATGTTTAAAAGGAGCTATGCTTTGCAGTTAACTAATTTCACAGAAACCATATTAACCATTAACTACAGTTAGTCTGTTCAGGGGACACAAGATAAGGGGAATAAGCTAAAGTAGCAGTGAATACTTCCAAACTCCTCTTTGTAGTCATGCTGGGGAAGGGAAGGGGGCTGCCCTTGAAGACGGTCCAGATACTTCAATTGGTGCAAAACAGAGCTGCCAGGCTGCTGATGGGGACTGGGTATTGTTCGCATATAACCCCAGTTCTCCGTCAGCTTCACTGGCTCCCCATCGAAGTCTGGGCCCAACTCAAGGTGTAGGTTATCACCTATAAAGCCCTTAACGGCTTGGGACCTGGTTATCTAAAGGAGCGCCTGCGTCCATATCTGCCCTCCCGCCCCCTGAGATCAGCGACAGAGGCCCTTCTCCGGGAGCCCTCCATGAAAGATATTAGGAGGGTGAGTACCCGGAGGAGGGCCTTCTCTGTGGTGGCGCCCCATCTGTGGAATGCACTCCCCAGAGAGGTCCGCCTGGCACCGTCGTTATTTGTTTTTTGGCGCCAGGCCAAGACCTTTTTATTTAAACAATATTTTAATTGTTGATTGTATTTATTGATTTTATTCTATGCCGGGATGTTCCCAGATTTTTAATGTAAATGTATAGTTATTTATTTGTTTGGAAGCCGCCCCGAGGCTTTTGCGAACGGGGCAGCATATAAATGTGTCAAATAAATAAATTAAATAAGGGAAGGGAAAGAAAGGGAAGCACATATTCAAGCATTGGTACAGTTCATCAAGCATGCTAAAAGTGTGGTTGAACATGGCATCCAAACTTTCCCACTGCACACAGCAATCTACCGTAGGAGCCAACTAGCAAGACGGCAAAATTACTAGAGGAGGCCCTGTTTTCAGCAAATCATGACCAGGGGTACGTGAGCATTCCCATGCTTGCATTTGAGTCATGAGATAATGCCTGTTCAAAGCTCTGGAAGTAAACGTGAGGGTACATTCACCTAACTGCACATTATCAGATCTGGACTCTTCATTCAATTCCTGATGCCAAATTTCCTAATTTTCACTTCAGTCTAGAGAGAAAGTTTGCCCAAACTTCAGTTGCAACCTCCCATTTGATTGCTGTCTGATATGTGCAAATATCCATTTTGCATGGAGTAGGCAGGGATTTCAGCTAGGAGTGGGAACCGGTCAGAAGAATAGTGGGAAGGGGATCTGGGAAACATCCTCAAACTTTTGTCGTTCACCGATCCTAATCAGTTCCATCAGACACCCACTCTATTTCCCTTTTTCATTCAGAAGGAAATATTTCTTCTCCTACTGTAAGAATGGCAGGTGCTTCTAATTCCCCCCTTCCCCTAATTTGTCTTTCTCATGTTTCATATCTGAAAGACAAAGCAGTGGGGGGGGTCGGGGAGGTGGGATTTGAAAGAGGCAAATAAGCACCAAATGATGCGATTATTCTAATTTAAAGCTGACAGACTTCAAGAAGGGGAGAGCAGTTCGTAAAGTAACTGTAAACACGAATATCTTGGAATATAATGCATGAGATCACATGTGAAATGCCTTTGCTCAAAAGATTAATATCTTTTCATTAAAAAGGACAGAGCCACTGTTGGCTCAACATTTGCATTTAGATCGAGTAGGTGGTACGTGTATTGACTGCTTACAAATTCGTGTTGCCAAAAGTGGAAAGGGGAAGGGAGGGGGAAATCTTGCAAAGGACATCCCCCCACCCGGCCCTGTGGTGGGAAGACAACAGATACAGACAAATGCATGGCTTTTAGGATGCTTTGCTCTACTGGATTTTAGAATGACGTTTCATCCTTTCCCAAATAATTGCATCTGCTGTCAAAATGGGACATTGCAGCTGATGGCAGCCCACCTGGATATGGTGTTAAGAGCATTGGGTTCTGGTCCCATGAAGTCCACTGGGTGCCTTTGGGCAATTGCTCATTCTCAGCCCAACCTTCTGCAAAAGGGTGGGATACGAATGCAATGGTACAATGAGAGGGATAGCAAGAATGAGCAGTCCTGCAGCTTCGCTTCCTGGTGGCCTGAATGATTCTGTCACATGTGATCCCCTTCTGGACTGTCCCTGCCCATATGAGGGAATTGCTGGGCCACCAGCCTAAGCTGTTGACCTTCCAAGCCACTGTTGGCCTTCCAAGCCACCTGAGCTTCCTAATAATTATCAGGAAGGTGAGCAGCTATTTAACATGGAAACATTAGCCCATGGCATCCATACAGGGATACTCATCCATTATTACTTTGAACCATTGCGGCGGGGGGGGGGGACCCCATACCCTTCTGAATTGATTGGGATAAGAATAGGGGGAGGGGGAAGGAGCCACTGGGCCCAGAGTTCATCTAGTCCCACATTGCGTTCCCACAGTAGCTCAAGAGCTTCCCACAGGCAGCACATGAGATCAACAGTGCCCATGTTCCCCAGCAATTGGTGTGCACAAGCCTACTGTGCCTGATATGGCCTTCAGGGTGAGCATCCATGGAGTGAAGCTCAGGGAACCAGGGTTCAATTTAGATGCCAGGAAGTACTTCCTGACAGTTAGGACCCCGAGGTTATGGAATGGGCCTCCACGGGAGGTGGTTGAGGCCTCATTGGTGAGGGTGCTGAAGGATAAGCTAAACATGCACATGGTGGGCATGCTGTGAGCAGAGCTGGCTGGAGCTGGGGGTCAGACTAAATGGCCTGGGAGACCCCTTCTGACTCGCTGTTTCTATGGCCTTCTCCAGGACCTTGGCCAGTCCCCTTTCAGAGCTATCCAAATTGGTGGCCAGCCCTACATCTGATGGAAGCGAATTCTGTTGATCATTAACATGTCTAAGACTTACTGTATTATACTGTGTTATAGACAAGGGCGGTGTTATTCTCCATTCACTCTAATTGACTTCAAAATAGATTCTTTTCAAACAAATAAAAAAAACAAAACAAAGAAAATCTGTCAATCTTGCCCTAGGTATTAAAAAGAAGAAAAAAAACTACCACTACCAATGCAACAACACAAAAGCGCCACATTATCATCAGACTTTAAGTGTTTCAAATCACAGACTCTTGCAGGAGGTTTCTTTGTGCTTAAAACCAGCGAGTTTCTCTCTGTCTTTCCGACACACAGATTGGATTCTCCAATGGAAGACTGAAGGCATAATTTGCTCCTGCCTCTCCCCAGACTTCATCTCTGATACTAAGATATTGAATTCCCCTGAGGTGGGAAATGCACATAAAGCGTTCTTTATATTTTTTAAAGTCCTTATGTGCCTTGTTAAAGTGAAAATGGATGTTGTTCGGCAAATTATTGAAGTATGCCACAAACTCTGACGAGTTTGCACTTTTCAAAATAGTTTTCAAGGAGAGAAATCCATAAATAAAAGAGACCTTGGATAGGCTGGGGAGAAGAACTCAAAGGGTGATACAGAACTGCCGAGCCAAGCAATTGCCCTTCTGCCCAACATCACATGATCCAGAGACGGGAACGACTCCCAGCGTCCCCTCACAAGGTAGGAATGTGTGTGATTAGATGCAGGGATATATCTGCAGCACATGGTCCCTCCCCGATCACATCACCTGAGTCACCCTTCCACTTCCAGAGTTCACTCAGGTTTCACAGATGTGTGCAACCATGGCACGGACATATGCATGCACACCAGAGGTGCAGAATTTCAGATCTATGTGCAAAATCAGGTCACTCTGGAGTCCTAACACAGCTTCCTAGTATCAGAGATGGTGTTATTCTCCATCCTCTTATGCTCTTGATTCCATTCTCTTCACCTCTGACTCCTCCTAGCTGTGCAACATGGGTGGGTGGGGGTGGGAACTGAGATGTTTGTGTAGGATTTGTTTGTGGGTAGGAATCTGAGAAGGAACAACTCACTGGAGATGACCTTCCTGCTGGGAACAATTGAGGACAAAAGGAGAAGGGGACGGCAGAGGTTGAGGTGACCAGATGGAGTCACTGGGGTGGTGGGTGTGGGCTTGGGTGGACTTTGAGGGGTGGTGGAGGGCAGGAGAGCCTGGAGGAATGTTGTCCATGGGGTCATGATGGGTCAGGTACAACTTCGCAACTAAACGACAACAAGGACTCTGCTGGATTCTCTGGGCTTGGCTTACTGGACTCTGGTCCACTTTGCAGCACCCATGAGTCAGAGGTCCTGCTGAGCGCACGCAGCATCTGAGGGGCACGCGCGAGGAGTGCTGGCTGCTCGCAGTGCTCCTCTTCTGGCTTCCCTGGATGGGGGAATCTGCCAAGTTGGACAACTGGGGCTCACGAGCATTTGGTGGATCAAGCTGAGCTTGGAAGAAGGTCTGCAGGTGCTGGAGGGACAGGTTTGTCTCCACACTGCACTCACATGCCCATGTTCAACACACCTAGTTCTTTTCCTCTTCAGATAGCAATGCCAAACTCAGGGGAGGACGCTGGGCAGGGATTCATGTTTAGAACCCATCCCTACAGTCATAGCCTTAACTTGAGCTTTGAAAGGTGGGGAGATGAAGGCCAAAATCCATCCACGGAGCCGAGGATGTGTCTCTTTGAATGTGGAGGAAGTCCTGCGGAGCTTACACAGTCCTTCGCTCTGCTTAGTCCAGGCGCTACACAATTCTATCCATACTGTATTTGCTGCGAAGTTCTCATGTTTTATTCTTCCCGATGCACCTGTTTCATTATTTTATTGTGTTAAATTGTTGTGCACAGCCTTGATGGGTTTTTAGCAAATGTTGTGACATACAAGTGTTAAAAAGAAATATCTGCATACATCTCGTCGCAACATGGGGCCACCCTCCTATGCTCTGGTCCCCTCCCTATTTTGACAAGAGGACTTTTGTGGCTTTGGCATGTCCTCCCTTGAGAAGGACCAGTCACATCAATTGCCAAAGCCCCTGCACCCCACCATGAAGGACACACAGAGGGTAGCAAAATGTCCAACAGTTTTTGTGGGTGCCGGGAGAGATCTGTCCTTATTCAGCCCATGTCCAAGAATCAGATGATCAAGTCTATCTGTCCCAAAGCTCTACTTCGTTCGACATGACAGTTGTTAAAAGATGGCCACCACCCCACTGCAAAGGTATTTGAAATCTCAACACTGCAAAAGTTCATCTCAATCAGTTATAGCTTGTTTAGAAAGGAAATAATAATAATAATAATAACAACAATAACAATAATAATAATAATAATAAAATAACCTCCACGGTAACCTGTAATCTACATTTCAATATCCTTTCCTCAGTAGCACATATTTTCAGAAGCTTGTTCCATATATTACAACATGCTAACATGAAAGAACTTGAACAGATAATTATACCCTTGTAACTTTAGCTTAAATTAAAGTGCTAAAGTAGCTAAAGTGCTAAATTAAAGTGCTAAAGCTCCCCATAAACATCTTCATCTAAGCACTGGTGAAACGGTAATAGAAGGAATTGGAAAATCTGAATAGCTTTGATCACTGAATAAATGCTGTTACTTTCCAAGAGTTTATGGCAGCAACTGCCACTGCATATACACTGGGAGAGCAAAATGTAAAACTTCCTTTGCAAATATATGCCAACTTACATCAGAAACTCCCCCACTGAACTGTGGGTAGACAAGTTTTGGATTAAGCTGTCAATTCACTCAGCTACCTCAGCCTAATTTTATCTTATAGCTAAGGTAGTTTCTTGAGTTGTCACAGATTCTCAAAACATGCTCATTGAAGGGGAGTGTTCACAATTGTGCATAAAGAAAAAACATTAAGTTTGGAGTGTTTTTCATTGGCTGTATTTATGCTTGAAACGTGAATGAAATAACCCAGTTTTGGGAAACGGCACAGATCTACATCAAAGCACTTCTGGTGTTAGCCGTTCAGCGCATGAACACCGAGAGACTTTCCCCACAGCTTCGCCATTCTTGGCTGATTGCAACACTAAACACACTTTGTGCAACATGAACATCAATATTCTGTATTCTTTCAGGATACTGAGAACTGTGCCTTGCTACCATCAATATGGATATGAGATAATAATAATTGTTATTATTCATTTCTATACTGCCTGCAGCTGAAGTTGTTTCGGTGGTTTACAAGGATAAAAACAGTAAAATACAATACATAAAAACATTAACAAAAATAAACATTAAGTTAGAATAACATTACATCAATGACATCAGAAGACTATAAAAGGGCAATAAAAAGATCCTGCCAATAATAGAAGGCACCTGGATAAACACGTTATCCTTTTCAGCATGCAGAAGGTGGACCTAGTTCAGGAGAAATTTGTGCCAGGGTTCCTCAGAGGTTGCCCCTAACACTGGTGCCCATGATCAGAGGAAAGCCATGAAAAATGGTGAAACAAACATAGAAACATAGAAACAGAGTGAGTCAGAAGGGACCTCCTGTTCAATTTTGGAGATTTTATTTGTATGTAAATAGAGCATCTTTATTTTATGTATCATCAGTCATCTCTAGAATGGAATGGAGAAGGTAGGTTTGTTCATTCACTGCCATCGATTTTTCAATTTCAACAAATTGGTTTTATCTTAGAGAGTGGAGGATGCCCCATCTAACTTGTGAAAACTGGGAAAGGTGTGTCAAGCTTAGCAGCTAGTTATTATGAATCCAAGAATCTGAAATCGGTCTATAAACTTACTCAAGGCGAACATTGAGGAAAACCAGCACATATTTTCAGTTGTAGATGTCTTAATTTTCCCAGTCTAATAGAGCTTAATAGAGTAGTTCCAGCTGAATGAACAATACTTTCCCCTCTTAAATCCTTTCTCAAAAAAAAAAAAAAAATAAAAATAAAAATCAGATTTGTAAATTTGACTCAGGCAAATGATCTCCATCCTGCTTGCTACACTTAGTTTGCAATCCAATTGCATAACAGCTTGCGATTGAGCCCCAGTGATTCAACAGAGCTTACTTTTGCATAAAATATGTGTAGGATCTTGCTGTCAAATTTGCTTGCAGCATTCATGCCACTACATTTGAGAGAGAAGATTCTTTTAAGAAGGTGGCTTTCCTGATATGGTGCATGTTAGTGTAATTTCACTTATATTAACTTTGTAGAGTTTACTGAATGTACAGTTTTTGATTCAGAGATAACTGAGTTTGGCCCCGAAATGTGACAGTAGGTAAACTGAGATTAAATTGCGATCCAAATGAATGTCTTTGCCATGCCTAGAATGACTCCAAATGGGGCTGATAAGGACCAAAACCGTGCTCATCAGAAGTGGAGCAGAGAAAACTCTTGAAGAGATGCTTGTGAAGTCAGAGGGAGACCCCTGCACATGGCTCACCACAGACTTATGAATGGACATAAAAGAGCTAACATGGACCAAAGCTCAAATGAACGCATGTAAAACTGTCATGGACTGGACTCCACCCTTAAACATCAACCTATATCCTGTATAGACTGGATAATTATTAAACACCCCCATCAAAATCATATCCTTCTGATTCGCAAAGGCAGTTCTCTTGTTTTCTCCTCGTGAAGCTCTAATGCTGCTTAAGGAATGCATAAATATGCACAGGCAGAGAGAGGCATACAAGACAGGTAGGAAACCACTAAAGAACAGAGGGAATTTACAAAGCTTATCCTGTCTAAGACCTTTACCTATTTTATGAGATTCCGTATCAGCAACATCTTGGTTTCAAAGTACCTAACAAATAGATTTCAGCTTAAGGCTCCAAGATCATAATATTAATTTATGTGCTTCCATATCTTTTATAACTCTCGGCATGCTTAAATTCTGCAGTTGACGGCACAGAGACTTTTGACACAGCCCAAACCAGGTGTGCCTTCTCAGAAGTGAGAAGAGAGTGGATGACAGGTCACTGATGTGTATGGAGTCAGACCTTGGTCTATCTGGGCCAGTGTTGCCCACACTGACTGGCAGCAGCTCTCCAAGGATTTCAGAGAGGGGGTTTCCCAGCCCTACCTGGAGAATTGGACTTGGGACCTTCTTCAGCCAGGGCAGCCAACCTATGGAATTCACTCCCCAAAGAGGTCCGCCTGGCACCATCGTTACTGGTTTTTCAGCGCCAGGTAAAGACCTTTTTATTTAAACATCATTTCAATTGTTAAAACATATGATCTGGCCTGGGCAACTTCTTCTTCCTTCTCTTTCTCATCCTATATTTTTATTTTATACTGGTAATTTTAATTTTGTATTTGTAAATCAATGTATTTTTTGTATTTTTATATTTAATGGTAATTTATTATGTACTATTGTATTTCAATGTACTTTATCATGTTGTAAGCCGCCCCGAGGTTTCGGCAAGGGGCGGCATAGAAATGTTATAATAATAATAATAATAATAATAATAATAATAATGATGATGATGATGATGATGATGATGATGATGTGTGCTCTCTCCTACAAAGATCCACTGAAGTTTCTACCATCCCAACACACACTTGCGTCAGCAGCCATGGTAAGTTATTGTGGGAGATCATGTTCCTCCCATGCCTACCCACTTCCGTGATGCATCTCAGCTCCTGCTATTTTTAGGCCCAGCTTACAGGATTAAGACGTTAGTGTTTCCTACGAATCCTCATTTTAGGTTGCAAGTGGCTCGTCAGAGGTAAGTGACATGAGGAATGCATATGACCTGCATGATTATTTTTCTCCACCTGCCTCTGCTGCTGAGTTTGGTGAGGCCTAATATCCATTCTTTCTTAAGAAAACTTACATCCCACTCTCCAGCCTATAAAAAGATGGTTTACACATCAAGCAAACCAACCCACCAATCAATCATTCACCCCTCAACACTTAAAAGATAAAGAAACACAAACTACCACTTAGAAAGAATTTAGGACAGGCAGAAGTAGCAGTTTAAACTTTGCAAAATAAAAGGCATCAGCAGCTCGCCAGACCAAACGCTTGATGGAATGGAAACAGCAACAACAAGGTTTCATGAGGCTGCAAAAACCTGACGAGGAGACGGCGAGGTGGGGACCCCCCAGACAGAGTTTCTCACACCCTCAGGTGGAGGTTCCCCAGCTGCTTCCTTCCAGATGTTTTGGGCATCCACATGCATGACCAACATCTGGTCAGGAATGCTGAAAGCAACCTGGGGAAAGAATGGCCTGAAGCAGCGATTCCCAAACTGTTCCACGGAAACCTAGGTTTCCGCAGATGCCTCACAGGCAACAAATCTCAAAAATCAAACATAAAATGGGTCTTCAAGTGAAACCAGCTGAGCCCAACTATTCAATTGCCAGTTGGAGACCAAGCAGCAAAAACGGAAATGCATCACAGGACTTGGTTCCTAGGACTCAATTGCATCCTGTTGGGAATAACTGAAAGAATCTATTTGGAATATCACGGTATAATTGCTTTACTTATTATATTTAAAATGTTTCCCCTTTATTTCCAAACCTAATACTTGATGCGAAGCACTCAGGAAAGAGAAGCAGATGAAAGAAGGAAGAATGCTGTGGGTTCACAATGCTTAGTAAAAATCAGGGATAAAGTTGGTTCCGAGGGGAGGGGGGAATGTCTTCAGAAAGCCTGCATGACCAGAAAAGTTTGGAAACTGCAGAAGGCCTTCCTCTGTGCTCTACCAAGCAGAATCTCTGATTTTGGAGCAACAAGAAGAACGTCTAGTGTTAAAACTAGAACACCAACCAAGCTACTTCGGCACAGAGGATGAGTGGTGTCGTGAGGACATTTCACCAGCTCTGCTGAAAAAGGTCCCCCCTCCATCCTTCTCCCCTCCCCCCCCCATTTCCTTCACACAGTGCATCATTTTAGATGTGACGCCCGCAGGCATGGGCCACGTTGTTTTACTGATTGTGTGTAAGCCGCTTTGGGAGCCTTCTTGGATAAGGAGCGGGGAAAACAAAATGCTAATAATAAATATTGCTGCAGATTACCCAGACAGCTATCTGAAGATCTCTCAACAGCAGGGAAGCCAAAAACCACATCACAGCACAGTGTTCTGCTATCGAGGCACATATCTGCCCTTTCTGTTGGTGCCAGATTAAAAAGGACTCCAAACGAGATGTTTGGAGATCGTATCAATAAACAACCAGTTGTGTCCCCCATGCAGTGACACATAAATAATGCTTTCATCCATACGCAACTGAAACAAGGAAACATGTGACTTACTTCACGGTCCAACATGGCTGGAGACACCACCGTGACAATGTCCCCCTTCTCTGGGTCAATGTAGAACATGTTCGGAGAGGGTTTGTCTGGCGTCTGCTTGAGGATATTATATCTCAGCACGGCATTCTCTGTAACTGGGTCATCCGCATCAAAAGCAGTCACACGCATCACGGTCGTTCCTGAAAGGAAGAGTAAGGAAAGGTCATCCTTGGCAAAGAGCTGTGAAGCAGGTAGAGGGGAAAGATGGGTTTGTTTTAAAACTAGATTCTAACCCTCACAATTCAAGAGGCAGAGAGATCCAGAGGTGTTGTACTTGACCATCTCAGGGAAGGGTGAAGTTTTATTATCATATCTCAGTTTTATTATCATTTTAAACCAGTTATTGCAATGGGTGATGATTCCTTTTCTGTTTCAATAAAGATTTGTGAATATTTGCAATGCCCAGGACAAAAAGATAGCTAGCTAGCTAGCTAGCTAGCAAGATAAATGGGAATATACAAATATGGGAGAAACAGAATTGACACACATGCTTAGCCAGTCCTGACTTTTAAGTGCATAGCTGCTGAAGTTTGGGTTTGCACCTGTGTGTTCAAATACATCCAACCTGAATTAGATTTGCCGACTCTCTCTTTGCCTCTTTTCTCATAACCTCCTAATTCCTATTCGCTTTCTAGTAGATTGATTCACCATGAGGGAATAGTGATTTGCCTTTGGGAGAGAAGGAACTTTAGTTTTCAGAAATTCAAGTGTGAGAGAAAGCACAATCAACTAATTGTCTATCCTTGCAGACTTGAAGAAACACCTGCATGCAAAGGCTGTTGATTACCCAAGGTGGAATGTGTCCTTTTTCTGCAGGCTACATTTGGGGTGCTCAGTTAGATGAACCTTCCCAGAACATGCAGAGCAGAAACAATACAATAATTGCAGCTGTGATATTTTGAATGGAATGTCAAAGGAACCCAAGGAGTTTCCAGTCGTCAGGAACTGGCCTATTCCCTCCTTCTGTCTGGCTATCAAACTTCAGGCATTCTCTTGAACTACAATTATTTTATGGAAACCTAACCAATTGCAGAATGATATGAACTATAAATAGTCATTGATCGGGACTGAAGGAGCAGCATCCCTCCTTGTAAAGAGCTGAATCTAAACTGGAGGCTCCTCCTCTGTCCCTCTCTTTGGATGCTCTTCCTGCTTGAAACCAAGATGGGGAAATTGGAGACCCTCAAATGGAGTTGCTTGTTTGTCCCATTACCTCATTACTGAGTCAAGGACTGGGTCTTTCATCTGCTTCCCCTCCTCTTCCAAAACCCTTCCAACCCTTCCAAAGCAGGTCAATTCTTATGCTCTGTCTGGGAAACTTCACTAGGTCACCTTGAAACATTGAGGTTCTTGCTCCTCCTAAGAATCAGAGGCATCAGTCTGAACAGTAAAGAGAAGAACTCTCTTCCTACACTAGCCTGCTCTGACACACCAATGAAAGCCCTCTCTCTCTCTCTCTTTCTCTCTGCACCAGGAGGATCGCCAAATCCAACAAAGGGTATGCACTCAGCTTCTTGTCCATCAACAACTTAAAATAACAAGGAGCATACAAGGACGCATGTGCGGTGGAGACTCTCCTGAGATGGAAAGTTCAAGTGTCCTGCAAGAATCATCATCCAAAGGTTGCCGAAGAAGAACTTTATCCTCATTTGACCAATGACTTTGTAAACTCAATTAAAAGACTTTAATGAATTTTCCATACCCACCTCATTAGGCATATTCTTCACGAGTCTAGATATCCCCTCCCCACACCGTGAGCAAGTTGTAATTACGAACAGTAGGGGATGATTAACCTGAAGACCTAAAAACACTCCTTCCTTCCCAGGTCCAGTGGAGTTCTTTGCATGGGGTCCCTCCTCTTGCTTTCCATTTCAGTCCCTTGAACTCCTGCATAACTTTTGTTAATGCACAGAAAAAATTCATGAAACTCTATTTCAACTGTAGAGTTTTGCAGGAAAACTTTCCACGGACATTTCTGAGATGTTCTAAAAGATCCGAGAGGCAAAGAGCCCTTTTCTTCCTACACATGGGCAGGAATGAGATCTTGTCTCTGCCCTTCGCTCCATCTATGGTTCTATGTGTTTGTTTCACTGTGCATTCTTCTGTTCTTGCATTCTGGTTAAACAGGTAAAGTGTTTACCTGTTCCATTGATTCTGGAACTGAAGTACATTTTCAAGTACAAATCACCCAAAATGGAACCAGCCCTCTTGCCCCCAGTGCCCCAAATCTCACACTGGCAGGACCAGGGCCTGGCATACCCTGCAAGCACCTGCAGGACCAGGAAAACCTGTGCAGGTGCTTGCAGGGAACACCTGAGAGATCATGCCCCGTGGCTGGGCCCTGGAACAAGTGAAACGGCTGCTCTGCACAACTGCTTCTTGCGGCAGCAGTGCGAGTTGTCTTTGTGCCTCTTGTGTGCTCTGATTCTCCGCATCCCTGCTGGAGCCCCAAACTTGCTCCTGCCTTGCTCCCGTTTGTCACTGCTTGGTCCAGCTTGGTCTTCCTCGCTCTGGTTAGTCCCTACCTTGTTCCACTTTGTCCCTGCCGTGCCGTAGCCCTCTCTTGTCTGTCCCTGCGGCCTCCCTCCTCCACCTTGACCACCTTTATGTGGCTCCTCCCCAGAGTACAACCCCTGGACTGTTTCTGGACTGTGTTCTCTCTCTCCCTTGGGCTATACCTGTCTGCCACCTGCCTTGTTTCTCCTCTTGGATGGCCAGTCTTTGGCTCTGTGGACCTATGGAGCCCTACCTTACACCTGAACCCTGGTCCCAGCTTTCTGCCCCTCCCAGCCTGCCACCCATGTCCCAGTCCTGCCCCATCTGCCCCATGGGATGGCCCTGCTTCTAGCATTACAGGGCCCCTGAGTAGACTGTATCAAGAGAAAGTGCAGGTGTGAGTCCCAGACACACAGATATGGTGCCGAATATCATTGATTTCCTTTCAGAATAAGCATTGGGGTCTGGGAATCTATTTCAGTGCACCTTCTCCATGCTGCAGACATCAATGCTTTGCTTTCTTTCTTTTTCTTTTTCTCTGGCTTTCTCCTTTCCCCTACACACTTTGCTTTTCTTCCTTTATTTTTCCCCTGCACGTTCGTTCTTCTTCTTGTAGTGACCTTGAAAATACGATTTCTAAGGCTTTACTTCATTGCCACCTCAGGCACAGTTAAACCCTTGAGAAATATAACCGAGATCTGACAGTATCCAGGGTTTGTTCACTAGTGATTAAAAGCTAGAGAGCTTGAAGTCAAGAAACCTGCCCTCAGATGCTCTTTCCAGTGTCCCTTCACCATAACTTCCCAAGCAAGTATTCCAAAAATCTTTCTAGGTGTGTATTTCACCCATTTGATTTGTCACTTCTGTGGAAAAAGTAGAAATAGCGTATTTCTTTTCAAGTTGAAAAACCACCATACTCTAGAGGATTTTGACCCTTCACATTACACTATATTGGATCCAGACTGAGTTAGAAGATGCCCATTCAACTCAACGGGGCTTGCATTAGCGATGGCTAATATGTATCCCTATTTAGCCCAGTAGATTTACTTATACTGAGTAAATTATACACTCTTGACAGAGATGGCCTGCATTTGCTTGATGATTTTCAAATTCCATATTCTTAGCATGTGGATGTTTACATGAAGATTGGAAAGGGTCTAGAGGAGGGCAATGAAGGGTCTGGAAACAAAGCCCTATGAGCGAGATCGGCAGAACTGGGCATGTTTAGCCTCAAGAAGAGAAGACTGAAGGGGGACAGGATAGCACCCTAAAGTACCTCAAGGGATATCAAAAAAAGGAAGGACAAGACACCTTCTTGTTCATTCCAGAGTGAAGGACATGAAATACCAGGATCGAGTCATATTCAGGCTAGATATCAGGCCAAAAAAGTCCTCAGTGTCAGAGCAATGTGACAGTGGAACCAGCTGCCGAGGGAGGTGGTGGGCTCTCCCACACTCGAGACATTCAATGTGAAACTGGACAGTCATCTGACTGGGGTTTGTTTAACTTGGTGACCTGCACTGAGCATGAAGTTGGGACTCGATGGCCTTCTTGGCTCCTTCCCACGCTCCTATTCCATCCATCTATGAAAATGCACAAAACCCCCCATATAAAAAGGAGACGAAATGCACACACACCTTGGGGTGTGTATTTCTGCATTTTAAGCTTATTTGCACAAATGTGAACATGTGAATTTGTGCAAATACAAGTTGGCAAAATAGGTGGAAATGCATTTGCTTCAATGTCAGGTTCTTTAATAAGCAGATGATGGAGGACAATCTCCCCAAATGTCTCCGAAATTTGGTCTGACCAGCTTTGGACTCAGTCAACTTTTGGACAGTGAGTATCCACCACAATACAAGCTCAGTATAGGTTGTCTTCCAATGTGCATATTGTCAGTTTTGGAATGGAGCTCAAGGACTATTCTGTGTCATAAAAGCACATATGCATCATTAGCAGCACAGCAGAAATAATAATCATAAATAAATATGAATTGAGCTGTCATCTAATTAAATAACTCTGTTGATTAATGCTATGAGTTTTACTCAATTACCCAATACATTAGTTAATTACATTTGCATACAAGTACCATAAGCAATGCAAACCAAGCATTGTACTTCTTTTATTATTAGAAGATATGTTAATCTCTTGAGCCCAGTATCAGGCTAGAAGAGGCATCCCCTCCTATGTTTCAAGAGGCATTCCCTTGTGGCAAGGATGGGCCAGCTCACTGGGAGGGCAGGGGGCATTTTCATCTCCTCAACAAGCCACCCCTGTGAGCCACACATGGTGACCCTGTAGCAACTGAGCCCCCAAAAGCAAAATAAATAGCTGAATGGTTATGGTAGAACCACTAAGGAAATTGGAGCAAACCATGCTCACTGAACTGAATACAGCAAATGAAGCATTGGCTTGTACAGATCTGTCACACACTTAAAAGCATCCTCAAAGTATAGCACACGTTCAGAAATGGGCTTCAAGTACAAGTGACATCCAACACCATGTTTAGTTCAGAAGTGCAAAGGCTAGCCTCTGGGTCACAAATGAACTGAAGCACATTTTCCTTGCATGCTTATTGTGGAAAAGCAGGGGTGAAACTGACCCTCTGCACACTGCCTGGGAGCTCAAAGCAGGGATGCGAGGCAGAGAAGGGAGTACAGGTCATCAGCCCTGCCGATCAGGTGATCTGGAACATCAGTAAGGCCCAGCCGGCCTTAATGGCTGATCTGAGCTTGGTCTCCCAGTCAGAGCAACTCATTCAGCGGAAGCTCCCAGGTTCTTGCTGATTTGCTCTACCTTGCCTTCCTCTTGCTGGCCCATTTTATTTATTTATTAGATTTATACCCCACTATTTTTTCCTTACAAAGATCTCAAAGTGGCTTCTATTGTTCTCCTCTCCTCTATCTTTTCCCCACAATAAGAACCCTGTGAGGTAGGCTGAGATCTCCTGAGTTCCATCCCTGCCCTCTTAACCACTACACCGCACCGGCCTTTGTTATTGATCTGAACATCTCCCTGGCATCCCACTGTCTGCTGAACCCGCTGGCCTTCTTGTTTTCCTCTTGGCTCTGGCCTGACCTGTAGTAGTAGTACCTCTCCACTCCTCAATGGTCATCTGGAATCCTGTGTCCAGTTCTGGGCACTGAGATTTGAGAAAGATGCAGAAAAGTTAGAATGATGCAGAGGAGGGCACCAAAAATGATCCAGGGTTTGGAAACACTGCCATACAAGGAGAGACTAGGAGAACTGGGCATGTTCAGCCTTGTGAAGAGAAGACTGAGGCAGGAGGGCATGATGTCCCTCTAGAAGTACCTCAAAGGGTGTCACAAAGAGGAAGGTCAACATCTCTTCGTGCTGATGCCAGAGTGTAGGACACGGAATAATCTGTTCAAGTTGCAACAACCCAGATTCAGGCTGGTCATCAGGAAAAGCTTCCACTGTCAGAGCAATACAACAGTGGGACCAGTTGCCTGGAGAGGTGGTGAGCTCTCCCATGCTGGAGGCATTCAAGAACAAACTGGACAGCCTTCTGAGTGGGACAGTGTAACTTGATGTCCTGCAATAGCAGGAGGCTGGACCTGATGGCATTCATGGCCCCTTTCAGCTCTATTATTCTATACACTTCCCTCTGACCTTTCCAAATATCCCTGTGGATACGTGATCTTCCTGGGTCCTAGCCAACCTCTTTCCCAGGGATCCTGGAATGCCTATATGCATTTAATGCAGTCCAGACATTTCTTTAATATTCAAGCCCTCCTTAAAAATATCCCTTCTTGCCCCCTCCAGATAGTTCTTTCCTCAACTAAAAATGCATTCATTTTTTGTTCTGCTTCCTCAAGATTCTGATGAGATTTTGTTACTTAAAAGAAGGCCCTGCATTCCCTTCTTTCTTTCTTTCTTTCTTTCTTTCTTTCTTTCTTTCTTTCTTTCTTTCTTTCTTTCTTTCTTTCTTTCGGAAAAGGTAACAACATTAAGATCAATGGGTTTTTGGTCTGTGCACATGTAACTCGGTTCATATTTCAAAAGGATCTATAGCTTAGAATTCATCCAAATGTATTAAACTGAAGATGCATACCTCCCTGGCATTACTCCATCATAAAGTTTTATTCTTCATAAAAGATTCATTTCCCAAGACTCATAAACTGACTATTTCTAATTTGGTGTCATTTTATAAATGCCTCCATTCCGAACATCAATCAAAGGCAGCTGTATTCTGAGCCAACAAATAACAGCCTGAAAAACCATTGTGTTAAACAATCGTGTGTGTGTGCGCTCATGCACAAGGTTAATATACGCATAATTGGAACAACCTTCACAATTCTGCCTGAATTTTCTTGTGCTTACTGTGAATGTATGGGGAAGGCAGAGTTATCCTCACTCCATTTTTGTTATACCGTCAAGCCAGACGTGTGGGACCTGAACTTTCATGTCTGTGGTCTTCTGTTCTTCTTTTCTAATTTTTGGATATCAACATCATATCTCAAACAACCTCAGCAGATGCATTAAGTAGTACATGAATTAAAGGCTGGGCAATGGCAGAGTTCTTTAGCAAAGGGTTTATATCCGTGTGATGAGATATTACATGAGCAAATGCTTGTGAAATATCTTGGGTATTCATAGCTCAATTTATCTTTTCATTGCTGATCAGACTGTATTTATAGCCTACTAAAAGATAGGAACAGCCGTGAAATTGACATGCTTTACCTTCACCTCTGCAGCAAGTCCAGAGAAAATCCCTCAGGACTGAACTTGGAAAGGTATCTTAAATCCTTTATCAATTTCACAAGCTGGGATGTACTTCTGTGTTGCTGAGATGTAGTTGGATGCAAAATCTGTCTTCTATAGGAAGAAGGAAACTTCTATTCTCAAATGTTCCCCCCACCTGAACACTGGGGGGTCCCTCTGATCTCACAGCTCACACATTCAACAGGTTGATTGCAGTATTTCCTGGGGGGCTGGGGGCTCCTTCCATGGGGAGGAAGAGGCTATGAGATCTACATCCATCAGTACAAATCTGGATCCAACCCCAGGTGGAAAAGTTTGTCAGATTCTTTTCCATTATGTTCACTCTTGGTGCATAATTTTCAACGATTGTGCAAGATGTGGCATTTTCAATTGCACTTTTAAAAAAGTGCTCTTCCAGCCAAAATACCCTCCCCCCCCCCCACACACACACACTGCAAAAGGAACTGACAAATCAAACATTTGGGAGGTCAGGAAAATTGGTCAATGGATTGACAATATCCACACAAGATCCTGCAATCTGTAGGAGATCCATTCTATTTCCACCTACTCTTTCTTTTCTGCTCCACCAGAGAATTTTCTACTTATGTCTCCCAGAATGGCTTGGACATTAGATCTGTCTCATTGCTGGCAATCAATGTCTTTACAAAAGCTGCATTATATCAGATTTGCATCGACTTGCAATTTCCATCAAAGTTTGGTATAATGCCTTATTTTTGATCCTAGAAATCAGAATGGACTAGAAATACAAGGCTGCAGAATCTGAAGTGTTCAGTTTCTCAGGAAAAAGTGTGTGAGAGAGAGATATCAACTTTTCATATCTGCTTTTTGGTAGCCTTTTATAATCAAAACACTGGAACAGTATCTGATGCAGTCAAGGTGATAACTACTGTTTACTTCAAATTTCCTTGAAGCACGGTAATCAAACCGAAGGTCTTTTACTTTATAACATACTGTTTCTTTTTCTAGTTATCTTGGGGAACCATTCATTTTGTCCCTCACCTGGCTGCACTAACTAACCTGTTCTGGTTATATGTTGGTTAAGGGCATATGTGAAAGAAGACAGCCCAACTGGAACTCAGGAAGCCAAGAAAAGGAGGCCCGCTAAGGAGAATATGGAGACAGAGAAGAGATAAGCTACCCTAAACCTATAGGATCCGATTCCAACTACACCAAGAAGGACCCTAGAAAGTATTGCTAGAATAATCCCAAAGAAATGGCAATGACAGAGGAGTCGAAACAAAAGCTTTCAGACCAGTATACTGAACTGGGTTGAGGACTGCACAACTACAAAATCCATTTCCACTTTAAAAAGAAATAACAGGAATGTGGAACACCTGTCCTGATTTTCTGGTTCAAAAATGAATGCCGCCCATCATGGAAGTCATTGTCGTAAAAGAGAAGACCTAATTATGTGACATTAATTGCACTGTTTGATATATCAGATGAGGTTGCAGGATGCTGGCAAAGCAACAGGACTGGAGGAAGAGGAAGCATCATGAAACTTCAGAAGTCTGCTGAATGAACCAACCTGGCTGACAACTGCATGCCAGTTCAGAGGTGTTGAGGCAGAAGAATTTTCCAGAACCCAACCTCTATGACTGGTTGCTGAGGAAGTCCTCTCATGTTTCCACTAGGAGTGCTTCAGATGGACACAAGAGTTTGAAAAAGAGTTTGGCCAGCAAACCCAGGCAGATGGGCTAAGCCAAGGATATTTCACTATCCTTTGCTCATGTTATATCCATCACATGAATATAAACCCTTTGCTAAAGAACTCTGCCATTGCCCAGCCTTTAATTCACATACTTCTTAAGGCATGTGTGGAGGTCATTTGAGATGTTCTGTTAATATCCAAAAATTAGAGAAGGAAAACAGAAGATCACAGGAGATATCTGTAAGAAGATAAAAGAGGTAAAGGGTGATGTAGTCAAGCATTCCTTTCCCACAATAGCCAACCTGCTGCTTGTGGCGAGACCACAAGCAGGACACGGAGCAATAACAATCTTCCTTTCATGATAGCCAGCAAGCTGGCACAAGACATTGCCATTCTGGCCCTCAACATTTGGGGCAGCGTAGAGTCATTCCAAGTAGGAGGCCTTCAAGCATCGGATGTCAGTTCCATGCATGAATTGAGATGCACAGAAGCTTGAATCATTGGTCAATTACTAGCCAGAGCGACTGATACAAAATTGGGCATGGAGAAGAAATTCGTTTCAGTGTGGTTGTGATGGTAATTTGGCAAGATGGGCAAAGGTATTAATATTCAAGACAGCAGTCACTCAAGTTTGGCTTGTTTGTTCAATGAATATGTGATGAAGGAAGCTAAATGGCATGCTTGACCGCCCCAGACTTTGAGTGATTCGCTCTTAAATGTTTGGATTTGAACTCCTGTACATGTAACCATGATTGTACTGAAATAGGGTATATTCACCTTGCTTGTGGTCTCTCCCCCCCCCCCCCCCCCCCCCCCGCGTGCCTCCTTTTCCTGACCGGTGCCTCATATTTTGCAGTTATACGGCAGCCTGGTCTGTCCCAAAATTTTCCAGTCTGGAAACAGCTGCAGAATTTGGCTGACACAGTTGAATGAGCATTTTGTTTTAGTTCATTTCTGGTAGAATTTCCCAGGCTTTGAAAAGTTTTTCACATTAAGGAGAGAGAAAAAGAGATTTAAAGTTCAGAAGTAGGGAGAAAGTGTTATCAAACGTGCTTCAAGAAGTTGAAATGGGAAATGACTGGAAGTCTGTAAAAAAAGTTCATCTTTTTGGAAAGTGCAACGGAAAACGAAATCTCAGCATTGCAAAGCACTGAAAATGTTTCTATTTAAACATGTGTACGCAAATACATATACTCACTTCACATTAGGAAAAACAGACAAAACTGTATGCATTGCCAATGTGATTTTCAAACAGGTAGCCATCCAGACAGACAAATGGAAAGATACGAGACCCCCATACGGAAATGGGATGACAAGCATCTGCCCTCTTGAAACTGGCCAACTTGGCGAGAAAGAGACCGGCAGATCTATCCAGCCACCCCTAACTAGGGTTGGGCAGAAAGTAGATTGGAGTCATTTGTGAGACTCAGCGGGGGGGCAAGGGGCAGGCCCCAAATCACCCCTCCCTACCCAAGCATCATCCCATTTTGTCTCATAAACAGGGAGAAAACGAGAATACACTGAGAATTATGAAAAGCACGTCTAATTCATTGTGATCAAAATAAATCAACTTTCGGGAAAGTGTAATGGCAAGGGGTGGATGACTGGCTGCGACACTCATCATAACTAATTACATGTTTGACTGTCAATTTGTACTTTAAAGAAAAACAAGCCCCAGGGAAGCAAAAACAAATATAAGAAGAAAGATCTATTATGTCTCCAATCAAGTGCATTTGAATTGCAGCTGCAAATATTAACTTATGGATGTTATTAAACTTGGAGGCATCGCTCAATAAAGGATGGTTAGTGGGAATTAATGAGTTCATTTCTTTACAATAGCCAAGCATTTTGCAGGGCCAAACGTTTCCTAATGCCCAGAACTCTGGTTTTGCTGAAATGGGATTTAAGTGTCTGGCGAATGCCTGGTAGCGTCCGGTTCAAATTTCCCTGCAGGCTCCGTTGCGGCACACGCTCCAACAAAGCAGAGGGCCTGCCGATGGACTCCCCATCTGCAGCCGTGGGTAATGCACACAGCCTGCGTGTTTCAAGCAGCGTCTGTTCGTTGCAGGCCTCCATAATCCCGTACCTTTTCATGGCATGGAAATGTATGTTTAAATAAGCGATTGGGGATTTTCTTTCAAGAGACACACCTGTACAAATAGTCACGTGTCCTGCAGCACCTTACACATTTTTCCGGTTAAGTTTTCTGCTTGCGAAGCTCTCGGAGTGATTTTGGCCAGCTGCTGACTCTCAGCCCAACCTACCTTGCAAGGTTGTTCTGAGGATAGAATGGGGAGGAGAGGGAAGACCAGACAAACTATTCTGGGTTCATCGCAAGCATGGGGAAAAGTGGGGAATAAATACTGTTGCTGGTGCGCCCCTGCTGTGCTTGACAGCCTGGCTCTGCTCTTGTAAATGGCAGAATAAATAATAAAAGATTGTGTCAATTTAAATAAAAGTCACACAAACATGTACGGATTGCTGTGCAAAGTTATATGTTGCAGAAAGGCCGGCAAGGTAATACAGACTTGAGTCAGAATGCAGAATAGAAAAATTAGAAACAGAGCTAGTCAGAATGGGATCCCTGGGCCATCTAGTCTGACCTCCAGCACCAGCTGGCTCTGCTCATGACATTCCTATCAGGCCTACACACACACACACACGCGCGCGCACACACAAAATACAATATGTTGTGTCAAACTGGGACTTGGAAGATCTGTGTTCTAGCCCCTTTCTAACCCTATCCATAAACACCCTCAATGATGGATCTTTAACCAAACTCCTGTGGAAGCCCATTCCATATCCTAGGGGTCCTTGCCGCCAGAAATTAGACCTGCTTGCAAAAATGTGCATCTCAGACAACATTGCATTTAAAAATACAAGTCACAGAAGAATTACCCAAAGTGAGCTTAAGAGTCAGAGAATTCCTGAAGTACACTAAACCGATTTCAACAGGTGAACAATGAGAAGCTGAAAGCAACCAGATTTGACAAATCCATTCATTCTATCCCTAAATCTGTCCTGGGCATCCTGTCCTACTGATATTATTTTCCCTTTTCCTGCTATTATTTCCCCCCACAGATATAAGGTGAAGCATTATCCCTGTATGCTAAACATTCCCGATGTAACATAACTCTGGGCTTTGTCTCCCCACGCTCACAATATAGGAAAGTTCTGTTGTAAATGACTGAGATTTAAAATACTGCCAAAGCCTATGGGCAAGTTGCTTAAACCTGAGGTATGACAGCAATCAGTCAGAAATGACTTATAAAAGCAAAGGCGACAGTAAGTGGGAATTACTTTTTCCATTGAATGTTCTCATAAACCATGAGCCAAGCAGAGATTTATGGCTGGGTCAAGCGTTAGCAATTCCAGTGCTTAACCTTCCCCCACCACCCTCATCCCTCACCCCCGGGATCTTTATAGGTGTTTGGGTAGCAGAAATTATTCATGTGGTAAGGTTACTTGGAAATGAGTTATGTCTACTCTTGTTCACAGAAATATGGTGCAGGAAGCATATGCTTAAACCGTGTTCTTTAAGAGTCTGGCACTCCTGGAGGGATTGAGATATATGGACCTTCCAGGTATCAGGATGGGAGGATGCCGTTATTATGGGGGAAAGGACAAGCTTCTTTGATACTGATGCATTGCTTTAAGGGCCCCTCTTTGGACAGAATGAAATGCACTAAATGCAGCAATAGCCAAGGCGATCAAGCCAACAGCAGAAGCGATGATTCCCCCCTTCCTACTGCCCCTTCGCTCCTGCCAGCAAATTTTATTAAAAATAATAAAAAAAGGATGAATGGCATTCCAGGGGAAGGATTCAGAGGTCCGTGAATCAGCAAAACTCAAGCTTACCCAAGTTTCTCCGAAATCCATCACAGCCCTCTTTCCAAGTTGAATCCATCTCAGATTGCAATTTTTCTCTTTTGTTCTCTCACGATAAGCCATGCCTATTTCAGTGTACATTTTCCCAAATGTACACATTGGTTTTGCACATCTTTGAAGTCTACACACTCCTCTCCTCGCAATTAAATAATGTTTGTGTGTGTGCTTCAAAAGAACATGCTTTTTATGCACGTTTTTCAAATGCACACACACTGTTGAATATTTTGGGGAGCATCTGTGAATTAAAATGCTGGAAGTACACAAGGTTCAACCGCGGACAGTGTTCGAGTCTATACCCAGTCTGAAAGGTGCAAACAGAGTATATCCTGATCAAAGGCAAACCAAAGCCATTTTCTGAAACTCCTGCTACACATTTCATCTCTGTTAGGACTATACCAGGCAAAACACATCAGAAAATGCCCTGCATCTCAAAGCCAATTTTTCTCTCACCTCACCCTGGCCTCAAGACTTCACAGCCATTTATATTATTACTGTCTTCCAGCACCGACACGCACTTCGCTATGCTGATTCCTTGTTCCCATCCCCACCTTGCAAAGCAAGCTGGGCTTGCTTGCCATCATTCAAATTTGATTCTGATGTTTACAGGCTGTTTAAATGCAGATGAAGACTTTACAGTCTAGAACGGCTAAGCACAGTCTTACTAAAAGAAATAAATCCTGCAAGGATTTTGCATTATCTTTCCTTCCACAGCCAAACATTGATGTCCCCTCCTGCTAATTCTCTCCTGATACTGCTCCTAGTTTCTCCTTCTAGGTATCTGTTGGTCCAGATAGAGACAGGATCTCCTAGTGGTTGCAGTTCATGTCTTCTACCTGCACATGATTTGGACTAACAAGGGGCGTGGTTGCTGAGGCTGGTGGGAGATGAAGTCCAATGCATCTGGAAAGCATCAGGTCAGAGAGTGAGTGTTGTGAGGCTACTCGACATGTAAACAACCCACACATTCACAAGCAATAAAACTAAAGTCCTTTATTGCTTCTTGTCTACAAGATTTACAACTCTATAGAGAAGCTCTTCTGTGGAGGTCTTTGGAATGCAGATGTTAATCCTCTAGTGGCCTCTCTCCCCGAGCCCACGTGGGACTAGCCCTCCTGGTCACGCCTTTCTTCCCTCTGACGTAACAAGGTCTGCCATTGCTCGTACCTTCTCAGATTTCTACGATTGGTTGCTAGGGAAAAGTCTATCATGCCCCCTGCATCTCCTGTGTCATGTTCAGGAAGTTCAGCATCAGTGGGAGGAGGGACAGCCTGCTCTGACTCCTCCTGAGTAGAACTCTTGGTGTCTTTTCCCTCGGCGCTCTCTTGCTTGGATGTGGGCTCGGGTGTTTGCTCAATGGGCAGTGAGTCAGGGGGAGGTGCGGCTATCTGCTCAGCCACCCCCAAGCTAGGATACAGGGTCCTAAGCACAAGAGGTGCTGTCTCTGTCGGGACTTCAGGCTTGACAGTGAGGCTATGACTGCAGGGACACTGGTTTTAACCCTGCTCAAGCGGGGGTTTACTTTGAGCTGAGCCCCACCCTTGAGGGATCAAAGTCAATAAAGGGTAACCCATTGCTCTGCCGCAAGCCACACCCAACACTTCAACTCCAGAGCGAGCAGCAAGCTCTAAGCAGCAAGCTCATATTTTCTGAACTGCCAAGACAGCTTCAACGGCTGGTATAGAAATTAAGAAACTGAGTACGTTGATAGAGACGTTGTACCTGCTTTCGCTTGATCAAGAGCAGGACTCTGCAGCTGATATGCTGGGAATTCTGCTTGCTTCAAACAAGCAGGAGGAGGATTCCTTGCCAGATTTCCTGCTCAGGTCAGAGCAGGGAGGGAGAGGTCCCACTGTCCATGTGGACACCGGGCCAGTGTGCATTGTCCCCTCTCTCCACACACTTTTGCCCACGCTGCAATAGGACCGCTCTCAACCCAAACCGCCTTGCAGAGATGTTTGGCAAAGAAAGTGGCAACACAGACATGGCACAGGTGAGCTTGTCCCCTGATTTCCTGGGGCATGCATGACATTATCAAAAATACTAAAAAGCCAGCCTGCGACTATTCAATTTCTTAAAAATCAATTGTCATAAATGGGTACATCTTACTGGTTCTATTTTAATGTGATAAATTATCTTAATTCTCTTTTGGTAGAGTTTTCCCCACTACCTGAGGGAGAAAGAAACAAGTTGGACAAAATGCAATCAATTGGTTAATTTACCCTTGTGTGCTCGTGCATGAGTGCGTGCATGCGTGTGTGCATGCATGCTCGCTCGCTCGCTCTCTCTCTATATATATATATATAAACTCTATCTCTGTGTGTGTGTTTATATTTATTCTTTATCTATATATATTCTCTATATATGCAGAGAGAGAGAGAGAGAGAGAGAGAGAGAGAGAGAGAGAGAGAGAGAGAGGAGTTAAAGCCAATGGAGAAAAGAAAAGCCATGTTAAAGAGTTCCTTCAGAGAAGAGGTATTTGGACTACAGAGGGACACCCGCTGCCTTCAGATTTAAGCAGCTGCACTGACTACCATTTGCACATGGCACAGGGAGAGAGTTCCTTTGTTCTCATCATAGCAGCCACTAAATAAAATGTGGCATTTTTCTGTTAATCTTGGAATAGAAAAGAATAACTGTGGAGCAAGTAATGAAATTACCAGTAGAAAAGGAGCTGGGAATCTCACTGTAGTATAAATATCTGTTCTCTGGAGGAACTCTTTAACGTGGGTTTTCTCTTCTGGCCAGCCAGGTGTCTCTGGAAAACAGTCTATGTGGGCATTTGGGAAGGATGTATGAAAAAAACTATTCGGTCCATTTCTGATCAGAATTTTATCCCATTTGCCCCACCAAGCACACTCTCAGGCACACTTTGCAATCCTTGATTATGCACTTCTCACTTTGGAACTCTTTCCCAGAAAATAGTCTGTCAACATACTTATATTTGACAAAAGTATGTAAACATATGCAAACATGGAAAAATGCTCAAATATGCTCTTTTCAATGGGAGAATAATGCATAGCTTTTTAAAAACACTTGTGCAATTTTGCTCTTTGAAAACTAAAGTGTGCATCATTCTATTCCATCTCCAGTTATATTCACTGCCTTTTTATTTACACACCCAATTCAAGTGGTTGCTATTAAGCCTCAAAGCCCCAAATGTTCTGGAACCAGATTTTCTGAAGGATTGTCTACAGCCATGTAAATTTGTCCAACCTTTGAGATGAGCATCCGCGGTCCTTTCCTTTGGTCCAATGTTCACAGCTGTTAGACTGGTGAATACCAGGCAAGAAGGCTTTTCTAGGGACCTCCCATCTCAACAGTCCCTTCCCAAAGGGAAAAACAAATGACCACCTCCTTCATTGGCATTTTGGACAGCCTTAACACAGGCGATGTTTAGAGCTTCTGATGAACGTCTGGAAAATGGGAGCTGGCCCATTAGAACCCTATTTACATATATTCCTACCCAGAATATCTTGGTGTGTTGATTTTAATAGACTTCCAAGTTACTTATTTGATTATCATAATATATAATTTCATCCTAATATTGATTTCAAAGTCAATTCCTGTTCATTTGATGTACTAAACATCTCCGAATTCAAGCATGAGAGATGGCATGGGCTTGCTGTGTCTCCTTCACAGGTGAAATATTATACCCCGGTTTATTGATTTCCTCAAAAGGAACCGTCTCCAAATTAATACAGATGATTTAAAAATGAGGTTGCCCTTTTAATGTCTCTGCTCCTACAGCTCTGATTTTTCATAGGAAGCTCCATCATGCAGGTGGCCAACCTGCATTTGTCTTCTTCCTTTCCCTGCAGGGATTGACTTGATTTAAGTTATATGCCAATGACTGAGACTGTTTTCAACAGTTTTTCCCATCTTATTTCTGTGATTTCACACAGGTGCACAAACATTGGTGGATGCGGTTGTCAAAGAGACAAAGAACTCCATACGCTTCCTCCTCATGATATAGGCAGAAATTCTCTTGGGACCAGACCTCCAGAAAAGGTGAGGCAAGACACAAATGGGTAGAGGAATTAAAGTCACAGTGTATTAAATCAGCACAAGAGATTGGCAAATGATATAAATTCTGCAGCAGAGACTCCGACCCAGTTCTTATTCCAGGGATGAGTCTGACCCCATTCTTCATATGTGGGATGCATGAGAAATACGTTTCCATTAATTGGATTGGCCCAATTCACATGTTTGAGACTGAGCACAGCCTTGGACATCTTCTGTGGTTGAAATTTGTACATTTCCAAGTTCACAATATGGTTAACAGATCTCCCCCACTGCTCGACATGAGACAGAGTTTAACAGCATGCACACATTTGAGAAATGTGCAAGCAAGCGTTAACTTTCTGGGAGGGAGTGCAGAAACATACTTAAAGCAACGGGAGAAGAAATATATATTTGAAAGATGCAGACGATCTCTGCATACCTCTGGAAAACCATGCACAAAACATGCATGGATTTTCATGAGCAAAGGAAAAAGAAACACAGCTCACACTTTGGAACAGACTGAAATCAGTGTGTGGTTCAAGATGGAACCTGGAGATTTTGGTAAGTTTTGCTGATTTGATTTACATATCTCTATTCCATACACACTTCCAGGTGATGAAGTGAACATGGAGGTCCCTGGAATCTTATGAGTGATGACCCATTCAGGTGTCTTCCTTCAGTCCACAACCCTCGTGGAAGGTCCCAGGTGCACCCAGATATTCAATTTATTTACAATACTTCTACCCAGCAGTATATTCAGCAACATATTCTTCAGGAAATGGCCACTGCCAAATAAATATCATGATGCCTGATGTTTCTTACCTACCAAGCCATTTTTATGCTGATTTTTTTTTACAAGATTTATATTCTGCTCCATGTTTTAGCATGGAGATTTCAGAGAGGTGAACCGTGAAAGAGAAAACATCAAATAAAATAGGTTAAAAACAAGATCAATACAAACTCATTAATGGAACTATGACTGGGTAGATAGAAGGGCTTCCAGAAATACAAGTCGCTTCATCCCCTGCACTTAACAGACTGGATCCTCTTAGGGCATCCTTTACATGGCCATTTGACCCTAATCTGTTAGTACATACAGGAATGGTAGGCAGAGTTGATAGAGGGCTGGTAGCATTTTTGAGGTTAATTCAAGTCCAGAGGCCAGTTCAGCTATAATCTGGATTACAATGAAACCAGGAGCTTGAGGTGGATGCATTAAGAAGCAAGTTTTTCAAGTATGCACTGGCAATTGCATACACTCTGTTACAAAAACATGGAAACTAGAGCAAACGCTGAAGAAAGCAGGTAGTTCCAGCCTATAGTGCATTTTTCAAGCAAAGTGCAATTCATTATCTGTGTTAGAAATTAATTCAATCCATGTGGCACTTGCCTACTTAAATGGGAAATATTATGAAGTTGGAAATAAAAATTCAAATTTATTGGCTTGGGCAATGGGAGGAAAAAGCTTTGCAATACCATTATGAGTATTAAGGACCTCTGGGGGAATATTCAGTCCCATGTAAAGGCAATTAATGAGCATTTCTTACTGTTTTGGAAATCCCTTTATACCTAAAATATTTCAGCTATCTCAGCAACTGACATCATTTTGACCAGACATATACTTAAGTTTCCATAGCCACCTCACAAACAATGCTAAATGGACCAATATCAATCCAGGAAATCCATCATTTATTAAAATTATTTCAGAATGCTGAAAATGGATGGACTGGGGAGGGAAAGATTGTATGGAGCACTATTCACTGGTACTTTAAAAGGTGCCAAGCAAACATCAACTGATGTTTTTTAAATCAGGGAAGGATCCCAAAAGTTCTCATATCAGAGCACCTATTTCCTTCCTAAGCCAGGATGCAAAAAATCTGTTGGCTATGCTGAGATTAGCAGAGTATTAACTCATTTATACCTGTGTTTATCAACTTAGATGAGGCAAGGTTCATATCGGCAGAGGCCTAGCTTTTGTTGTCCAAGGAGTCCTGAGTTCAATTCACCTTCTGCTAGCTCTCTGCTACACTCTTTTTGCTTGATGTCTCTAAGGTGTTTGACAGAATCGAATGGAGGCTTCTTAAACTGATGAAATAAGAGTCCAGGGAGAATGTTCCACAGCTTGTGGAGTGTATTCTGGATCACAGGCAAGGGGATAAACAAATGCCTTGGATGCCTTGGGATCTCTTTGGTTTAGATTCCAGGGCTAGGCAGTGACCCACTTTGACCCTTGTGCTTTTCAGTAATGCTGGAAGGAATAGCCAACACTTTGGAAGATAACTCTAATCTTCTGTAGAGGAGAATTTAAAGCAAATCCCGTATTTTCTTTTTGGAAACAGGTTTTGCGAACTGAAAAGACACAGCAAAGAAAGGCACAGGAATGATGTATTGAAGGTGAAACTGGATGGTCATCTGAGTGCGATGGTATAAATTGGTGTCCTGCAACAGCAGGTGGTTGGACCCAATGGTCTTCTTGGCCCCCTCCAAGTCTACTGCTCTCTGATGTAGACCTATGATGGAATGGCAATGCTTGCAAGGGTAACCATGGGTCCCACCCCTCATCCCTGTTCCCTCGATCTGAATCAGCCGTGGGCATCCATAGAAATCCTACTCCAGCCCTGTTCTTTTACCTTTTTTTGGAACAGCAGATGGCCAATTCCTTCCCCAACTATTTTTTCACTGCAAAAATGTTTTGCTTGGGCATATCCCAATCCTGGCCTGTGTATGCACTGGTATTTTAACTGATTTTTAAAAAATCTTTTTGGTGGAATAGCCATTGATACATTATGTTCCATGAACATCCCATATTTTTTCCAAAGAGAAAAGAAAGTGTGCATGATTCCCCACTCTCTATTTTATCCTCAGAGCACCTCTGTGAAGTAGGTTAAGCTAAGTGATGTAGGGTAGGTTGTCCGTCTCACCTGGACGTGTTCTATTATTATTATTATTATTATTATTATTATTATTATTAATATTATTATTATTATTATTACTACTACTACTACTGCTACTACTACTATTACTTCTTATTTATATTTCAATTACAATTTTAGTTGTTCAATTGCAATTTTGCCATTGTAAGCCACCTACAGAGTCTATCAGAACTACTTGGCAGCTTGTAAATATAAAAATAACGAATTATAGGATTGAATTCATAGCAGCATGCAGAGTTTTTTCACATACAGATAACCCAGTGGAATTTAAAAGGTGGGGGTGGGGGAAGCAAGGGAGGAAATCCCTTGCTTTGGGCAGTATTTGGTTTTATGATTTATTAGTTTCCTTCTCTGCTGTCTTATTTCAAATCGTACCGTCTGTGAATGTGAATTCCAAGGCATTGGAGTAGGCAGCTGAAAGTCATTGGACAAGGGGTTTTTTGAGACAATGGTTCAAGATATAGATATGCACAGATCTTCACTCACGGAGGCATTTGCAATACTCTTCAGAATTACAGAAGATTGTGTTGATAATTTCCCCCCCTGTGGTTCCACTATATCTCAAGAAGAGACAGAGAAAGCATTTCCCACAACCTCTTCTCTTAGCTCCTATAATTTAGTTTCGGTGTGTGGTGGGGAGAACCCCCCCCCCCCAAAAAAATAACTTATTGACTTTGATAGACTTTTAAACATTATTATTTTACATCTGCTTATCCACAAAGAAATGCCAGTGACAGTTTGTGATCTAATAGTAAGGCACATGATTTATATCTATGGATTATGTGTCAGATTTGAAAAATTATGGTTTAAATCTTCAAGGCCCTGGAAAACCAACTAGAGCACATTCCAGCTACATGAGTCAAAGTCAAATGAAGTTATTCTTACCCACCTCACTCCGTGCATCCAAAATTCTCCTCATCAACATTTCCCCCCATGATTGTGGAGTTCCAAATCAGATGTTGATGTTGCCATAAATGCAGTGGCTGTGTTAGGCAGTGCAAAACACTGTTTACACCATTTCTCTCAGTTATGAGTTCATCTCTGTCTTCCACATCTGCACTTCGTATGATTAATACTCTATGTGTTAGCAAAACACTGAAAAAGCAAAACAGCCCTGGGGTGGACAAATTTATCAGTTTTGCCTTCTCCTGGATTATTAACAAAAATCTAAGCTTAAATGAATAGGAATAATTTGGAGCGTCTTTGCGATTCTAGCACGAGTGTGTCCACAAACCTTTTCTGCAAGGTTATGTGCCTTGATTTCAAATAACCTGTATAAACAAAGAGTGGCTGCCAGTGGTGATGCATGCATGGTGTTGTAATCCATCCAAACAGGTGCATGGCCAAAGCACTGAATCAAAGGAATATCGCTGCATTCGCCTGCACTCAATTCTAGGGTGTTTGGGCTCTTGGGTGGTGAAAAGGGTGAGTTGGGATGCTCCAGGGACTAAAAGAAAATGCTTGTGCTTCTCTAGATGGGGACAAGTGTGTTGCACTTTGCACACCTTGAATCCCAGTGGCAGATTTCCCTTCTTCCTATGGCACCATGGCTCACTCCATCCCCTGACCCTTTGCACCATAGGGGGCCAAGAAGAGGAGAAAGCTTCTTCTGCCAGGTCGGTTGCAAATGCCAACATCTCAATCCAACCCTCTGCACCCAATTGTGGACAGGCAGAGATGTTTCTGAGCTGCTCACAAGAGGTTTGCAGAGCCTAAGGCCTCCCACAAGTGAATGTGTTTAAATGGTGTCCTTCAAAACTAAATCCAGCTGGAAGTCCTCTAAGCCATCCCATGGCTTCCTAATACCTTTGTCATTTTAGAGCATTGAGTGGTGTGAAGGGCAGAGAGAGAAGAGCAGAACTAGGGCAGATGCAGCAATGGTGTTATTCCTATTATATTGTACTGAAATGCACTTAGGATTTGTGTGTGTGCGTGCACTTTTTGCTTTTGTTATATTTTTGCAGGGTGTTCTTGATCTCTCTGAATGCTGCACTGTAATTATTAAACATAGGAGAAAGGAAAATAAAATTCATGTCATTCTCCACCTGCAATTGCAATGGCATCAACCAAAGCGAATGACACAGTATTGACTGCTGATCTCAATGACTGGCACAAAGACTGAAGAGTGTGAAGAGAAATTGGAGCTATTTCCCAGCCACATCTTTCCCTTTGTCTTTTGCAAAATAAGAACAGCTCTGATATTTTCATATTGCATCTCCCAGAAAAAAAATATACGTGTTATGGCATGGTTGTGTGTGGGGGGGTTGTGTGTATGTGTTAGTTACACTGTGCACAGGCAATCTAGTAACCAGCCTCAAATGCCCATAGCAACCACACTGGTTAGCACATTTGATACGACTCGTGGTTTCACAAATGCCTTCCATTTTCAAGCTTGCTAATGTGCAGATACATTTACAGAAAACACCGTCTGGATTTCACAACTGCTTACAAGCAAAAGCAATCAGGTTTCGTATCACTTCAGGCATGACAATAAAGGAATAAAACACTGCTCCTCTCCCCTGAGCCCACACACACATCGATCCCTCAAGAGAAATCCATGTTGGATATATTCTGCATCGTCTCTTCACTGTGGCTTTCTTTGGCCCAGAGATGATGACATTTAGGATTGGGAAGCAGAAAATGTTTGTTGCTCAACCAGACAGGAGCTCCTGGAAGTCCAGATACCACCAAATTATCCTCCACCACTGGAGGAGCCATTCAGAAGAAATGAGAACTGAGACTTTCTGAAACAACTAGCTAATCTGGGGAGATCAAGCAAAGAGTGATTTGTCCATCTGCTTTGTCAGAGGATTGTTGGAGTCTTGGACAAAATTACTTCTCTACCAATCTTGTTTTAGAGATGCCAGGGACTGATCCAGGCATGGTTCAGCACCCAGCTACGGTCTCCTATTGTTCAAGAGATGCTGGTGACCATAAGAAACCAACCACAGTCCTCTTATGGTAGAACAATGGAATTGGAAGGAGACAATAAGACTACTGGGTCCAACAGCTACTCATTCAGGGATCCACGTTGAAGTACCTGTAACAGATGATTGCGAGTGTGTCTAGTGAAGCAGGCTCAACCATCACCAGATCCACTGCCATATTGCTGTATCAGGAAGTTTTTTTCCTGATGTCCATCCAAAATCTGGTGTCCTGTAACTTGAACCCCTAAGTCTGCATTCTGTACTTGTGGGTGACTGAGAAAAATTCCAGCCCTCTTCTCTAGAACCACCTCATAGGTACATCATAAAGAGTACGAGATCTCTTTCTGACACGCTATCGTATCTACCCTCAGTCTTCTCTTCTCAAGGTGCAGAGAGTCATCCTGGCTGATGGACAAGGTAGAAATTTAATCAGTGAACAAACAAATGTGCCCAATTGTTCCAGTCTCTCCTCTTAGGGCTTTGTTTCCAGTCCCTGGATCATCCTTGTTGCCCCCCTCGGAACCTCTTCCAGCTTGTCTGCATCTTTCTTAAATGGTGATGCCCAGGATTGGGGGCAATACTCAGAAAAGGCCTTAGCAGTGCTGAATAGAGGAGAACACACACGATTCGAAAATTCCCGAGAGAGTTTGTTCAGTTTGCATTTTTTAAGCAAACCATGTAGCTATGCTTCAGTGTGGTGCATTTCTCTGAATTTAGCAATACAGCTCTTGTCTCAAAAATGCACATAAAATTATTTTAAAGCAAAAAATGCTATCAGGGCAAAATGTATACAAAACACTTGTTTTGTGGGGAAAATAGAGTTGATTGCAAAAAAAAAAAAAATGAGGCGATTGATTTTCAGCTTAGGAAATCCTTGTAAGGTAGGCTTTGCTTCATGACTATAGGGAGGAATGGTGAGAAATCTTGCGTGTGTGTGTGTAGGTGGGGGCAAGCTCAGGTACTTCTGGTGAAAAGACTGGTGAGGTCCGTCTCCATGTTATTTAGCTCCCAAATAACTTCTGTTGATGTTTGCATGCATGGGATCTGCCAGTCAGTTCAGAAATAATAGCTTTATGTTTCTGTAATGGAACTAGTGTGAACTCCCTATGAGGGTGAAATTTGTGATGGTGACACTCCATGCTACCTTAAGAGGTTGTTTATTCCGGTTGATTGAGACAAACAACTAAAAATAGCTTGATAAACAAACTGGTTGCCATTTTGTGCAAATGCTTGCTGCTACAACACACTTGACTCTCCCTCTGACACACACACACACACCAAAAGTAGAAATAATGAAGGCATAGCTGCAAGCCAGATCTGAGCAACTGGACTCCCAGGTTGCCTCCGGGTTTATTCTAAAGTGCCACTGGACATATTTTGTGCGGTCATAAAGGGAAATAAAACTGTGAAGTGGACATGAAGCGTTTATGCAACTGGGGATATAAATTGCATTTCTGACCTGCACTACTGGGTGCCTTCTTTCCGCCTCTCCTCCCTCCCCTGGCCCTTTGAAATTGTGCAGAAATTAGCCCTTGGGGAACCACATCTTGCCATTTCCTTAGAAGTTATCTTCTATTTCCCTCGGTAATTTCCTTGCATCTTGGCTCCCCTGTAAGAGCCGAACAATACAAGGTAATCTGCTGCACACACTGGATAGCTATACATGTACACTGCATATGTGCAATGATTCCTTGTTGCTGGGAGGACCATCCTGCCCCTGAGCAGCTGTGAGGACTGAGCTATGCTCAGAAGGACCAAAGATGCTCAACTGAAGTTGCCAGATGGCATGCCTGACCCTGCAGATCCAAATGTCCAATGTCTAGTCACTGGCTCCACAGTGTACCACACAAGGCAATGCCCCTGAACTGCCCTTCTTTAGGGGCATTGTGGGAAAAGAATGTGGCTGCCAGCACAAAAGGCTGCCATCTGGTGGTGACACTGTTCCTTCTAGGCAGGTGGAGGACTTCAGGGACTTCCTGGCTGGAGCTCCAGAATATACATTCAACTTTCTGATAAATTAAGCAGTCTAGCCCTCCTGCCAATGTTCATATACTGAAGAAGAGCTAACATAATCATGATGTTCATGAACTCCAATTTGTATTTAGCCTTCTCCTTAGTTTCTGCCAGCCACTGCAGAGTGAAGGCAGAGAAGGTGTCCATGTGGCTGGGGCCCAGGTCATGCCCCAGGATGCAATGTGCTAGCCACCAGACATCAAGAAAAAAGCTCCAGTGATCAGACCAAACATTCGCCCATGACTCTGAATTATTTCCTCTTTCCTTCTTTTCCTTTCTGGGGAAACCACGAGGTTAAATGCAGCCAAGTGTTCATTAATGGAATAAGCTGATGAATGGGGTGAAATTCTTCCCTGTGAGTCAATAAAAGGATGAGGAGGGCAGAAAAAACAAAGCCCAACAAGAAAAGACATTCCGGTGGCAGAATAACGCTAAATGTCTAATCAGCCTTATGATGAAAATTGGTCCCTGGCTGGTACAATGCCCTCATCTAATACACACATGGAATAGCCATAATTGAGAGGAAAACAGCAAAGAAATTACTTGATGATGTGCTAAGAGTACTTGAGCTGCACTGAAGAAGTGAGAGGTCCCGCCTTCAACCACCTAATCTCGTTTTGCTCCCCTTCTCTCTTAATATAGCTTTGCTCTCCCTTCTCAAACCAAAGCCTTGATTATGTCCCCCTGGCATTTCCTGTAACCTCACAGCATCCATTCCATGATGTGAGGAAAATGGCAATCTCAAGGTCAACGTTTGCTTTGAAAGGAAGGTTCAGAGGCAGCTCACAAAGCAAGTTTCGAGGCTGTACGGGGGAGAGCTGTCAGGATGTCGGGGCCTGACTCATCTTGTGTCAAAGGACTGACCCATGTTATCCGGCGCTTTCTTGTCTGCCTGGAAGCAGTGCTCCGAGGCTTCAGACAGGGTATTTCTACAGCGAAAGAAGATCCACTGCCCTTTGAACTTCATGGAGGCTTGGACCATTGGCAGATCTGGCCCGACATTTCTAGTGGTACTAGCATCCTCATCCCCCAAAGATGTCCAAAGATTACATGCCGCACTGTAACAGGAGGTTCACCCTGGGACCTTCTCCTTGGAATTCATGTGTCAATTTGCCATGCTGTAGGAAGCCTATACTGGATCCTCTGCCCCATATTGCCTGCATTGACTGGCTGCAGCTCTCCTGAATGAAAGGAAAATGTTATCTTTTTTAACCAGAGTCCTCCTTGTGTTCTCCAGCAACTACCACATGTCCCATGACCTTGATACTGGACGTGGAATATGGCCATCAACTTAGCTTTCTCTTCCATGAGTTTGTCTTACCCCACCCACCTTTAGAACCATCCATGCTTCACCGATCCACAATTCACGTCCATCCACTGCTCCCATGACCCATCTTGCGGTAGCAAGTTCTAGAACTAAATTATGCATGGTGTCAAGGCGGCCTTCTTTTCGCCTCCCTTGGATTTCCCACTAGCCAATGCCATGACAGGGTCCTTTTGACTTCTAGGGTTATTCAAGATGGAGGGAACTGTACATCTGTTTAAGAACTTGGAGAATCTAGTCCATTCATGTAATAATCTATAAAGGCCACATTACTCAAGCTTCCCTCCTCACAGCAAGCCAGGAACACAAGATGTAAAACCCAGAGGGAAGATGGTGTGTGTGCACACGCACATGCATGCACAATACGACAGATAGTTACACTTAAAGAAAACATCAGAGGAACAGCTGTTCGCAATGCTAATTTACATGCTTGCGTCTTATCCCTGCTTTGTATCCCAAGCTGTAGAAATGCTCTATTTTCCCCTGGCTTCCCTTGAGCTTCCTTTGCTGCTTGGTTCTACTTGATACCAGCCTTCTAGGCCAGCAGCTTCCTCTACAAGATGGCCATGGCAGTGCCAAGAAAAAAATTATGCAAGATCGGGTGGGCTTCCCGGACCTCTGCTGTAAAGGAGAAAGCTCTAAACAGCTTGCTTCTAGCACTGCGTATGATTTGCTCATGTTTCTCCAGGAGGGTCCCTGCACTTAGGAAATGTACTGGGGCTACAGTGTATCATAGCAGATCAAGTGTGTTAAGAGGAAGGCAGCACTGAAATGTTCTCTCTCCCAGGCTTTGTGGACTTAGCAGTTATTGGAAGAAGTTGGCCAAGCCATTTGTCAGCAGCTAAGACAGAAACATGCTTACAGGGGAAAAAAAATCAGCAGTGAAAGAAACTCGGAGATGTTGCTTTGAAAAGGGTTTCATCACCCCGTAAGCTGCGTATCTTCGGAATCCGTTCCCTGTATATCTAACAGTGCCCCTTCCAAGAGCTTCCAAGCAGGTCTCCTCTCCCCACCACCACCTTGCATTAAAATTTTGAAATGGCTCTCCAAAGCCTTAGAACTGAACACCAGCTGTGATCTACCCAGACGCGACGCTCAACCTCTCGGGTGTTCATCCAAGTGCCAAAGCTTCGAGGGCTTGGCGGGTGGCAACGAGGGGGACGGCCTTTTCTGTGGGGTCCCCCATCTTTGGAACAGCCTCCCTGCTGCGGCCCACCAGGCGCCAAATCTTTCAGCTTTTCGATGCCAAGTTAGGACAGCCTGTTTAGGGAGCCCTCCCTGGTCATCCTGGAGCCTGAAACAACAATCTAGGTGGCTTTCTTTTATTCTTGGCCAGGCCTTGTTTCCTGTTTTAGGCTATTTTTTAATGTTTTATTTATGGCATTTTATTGTTATAATACTTTATTGTAAACCTCCCAGACAGCTTTGGCTACAGGAATCTTGGTGGACCCATGGCTGTGGTCTTCTTTACCTTTGCTAAGAACACATGGCCCCGGTGCAGTGTGGGGGCATGGTGATCCAGCCCTGGAAGGAGGCCCTAACCCACCATTTTCCCCAGACTTCATCCGCGGGAGGAAGGTTAAATAAGTGGGTGGAAAACCCTTCCGCTGGTAACATCAGTGGGGTCCTCCAGGATGAGGAGGTGGAATGGATTTTGGAGAACACAAAACCAAATGGAACATCAGCCTCAGTCTCCTGTCCTGAAAATAGACGAACAGCCAAGCCAAGCCCGCCCCACCACATTCTGGCATATTTTGCCACCTGCAATGTACCGAGGGAGAAGAACTGAAGGAGGAAGTGCAAACCATACAATCCATTCAAGAACATGCCATTGTTTTGAGCAGATGCCTTAAAAGGGGCACAGGAAAAGCAGAAGGCCAAGCTGCCATCCTCAAACTCCTTGTGAGGCAGGTGGGTAAGAACACCGTCCCTGCACTTTCCGTCAGATCATTTTTATTCTGAGCAGGTTCTCGCAGAGCTTTCTCCCTTGCTTCAGAAGCTGCAAGGTACCTTTGGTCACAGCATCGTGCCTGCACTTTGAGCACTGGCTAGAAGGCCTTTTCAATTTTATCTAATGCAAGTGGGAATGTGCTTTGTCCTTGATCCCAGTCGGAGGGAAGAGAACTGTGCCAAACTGGACACATGTGTTTCTGTAGAGCGAGGTTGAATGTCTAAAGCATCAGGGCCAGTGTCTGTGTGCATCTTAAAGCCCAAAGACCAGAGCAGGTTGCTAAGGCAGTCTAATCATGGATTCGCATAGTTCCTTGCCTAAAAACAAAGCAACAAAAACACCACTAATAGCCTGTAGAAGACGGAGGGGAAAAATCAATATTCTATGGACCCAGAAGGGTGATTGTATTTAAAAAATGCAACACTGCTGCAGGCAATGCTTCTGAATTCTCTTAAACTTTGCAGAGAGAATCTCCAAGGGGCACTTGGAACGCCAATGGAACAGGGGCTGATTTATTGCTGTTCCTCCAAGTTTGCACTAGCCAAGTTGATTACAATGGGCTTAAAACTCTGAGGCTTTGCAGCTGTACAGTGGAGACTTGTTTCCAAAATGGCAGCTATGTGACAAGAAATCCAGCGTGTCATAATGCATGACGGCAACAGTATCTTTCTGAGTTCATCATATGAACTGGTCTCAAGGGTAGGTTGGCATGGTCCACTGTTGTGGGCTGTTCCCCAGCCCTCTGGAGTTGCCCCTCCATCGTGACCTGCTCTTTTATCTACTTTGCGCTCTGACCAAGGACGGGTGAGAAGAGTGGGAGGAGGAGGTGTCCCCTGCTCCTGGGCTTCTATCTATTCAGCATGGTGGAAAGAAGATGGTGAGAAGGTTGACTCACCAAGACTGGGGATGCACTAAGGCTGTGCTTTCCCAAAGATGTTCAGGAACCCAGATTTGGCATTGGCCCAGCAACCCAATACCCAGCTTTGGTTTGGTAGGTGTGGTCTTGTCTTGTTCTTTGAGCCCATGGGGTAATTGGCTGTGTATCTTTTATGGAAAGGTGTCTCATATACGTTCTGCTGAGATAGCCCCTATGATGGTTTGGCTCAGGCATATCCTGATCCCAATGAGAGAGAGTCAAGATTCCTCCAGAAATCACACAAGTAGGGAGGCAAGTTTACTGCCTTCTCTGCTTTGTTTGTCCATCATGCCTGAGAGTCAGAAGCATGAACAACCTTGTGGAGAGAAGCCTTTTTTCCTTCAACGTGTATAACCCTAAAAGCAAAGACAAGACGAAACAAAATGAAAGAGACAAGATGAAACAAAACTAGATGAAATGAAGTGAAATGAAGAATTTTTAAGGAGAGTCTCTGTTTTTCTTTTGAAATTATAGAACATAAAAGCTACGTTAGTCTACTCAAAATGTTGGGAGTGAGAGCATTGGTGGGGTCTTGGGCAATCATTTCCAGGTACTCCTGGCTGCATTCCAGACAATTCAGAACCAGAAAGGCAGCTGAAGTTCCTCCCTCAAACAATCCTCATCCTCTTCCTTCTTCCTTGCAACTTTCTTTATTGTCCCCTTCATGAGAAAGTCCTGAAGACCCCCGTCAACAGCAGGTGGACATCGGGGGGGGGGGTTGGGGTCTGTGACACTTTTGTGGGGATCCATAAGTGGTCATTTTTCCTTTCCTAGATGCAGCTAGTGCTCTGAGATACCAATTCCCTTGCCATCGTCCTGGGAACTTTGGGGGCAAGTAGAGATTTCTCCATACCATGTGAAGACAAATACGTGGCAACCCTCTTTGGGCTTTTCATGCATAAGGCTGAGTGTTGGAGTCTCTGGGGTTAGCTGGTATCAAATTTAACACAGTCCAGATGTTAAACACTCAAAAATATAGAAGCCAGCCAAATCTGGGTTTACACGCAGACAAAAGCATGTGGGTGCAATGGGTGTTCACTTTCCTGAGCACAAAAGTCATACATATATATATTCCTGGAACTGTCAGAGTATTTAAAAACCTTGAATAAACAAGAGAGAACAAATTCGATGTGGCTTAATGGAATAACTAATAGCACACTAGGTGTTGTGAAAAAAAAAAACACATTGTAAAATGAGCTAAAAAGAAGGCAAGCTAACACAGATCTGTCCTTTGTGAATCATAATTCTCAAACCTTTTTCAGAAACAAACAATGGAATTAGAATATAAACTACCCAATTATTTAGAATTGGCACAGGTATCCACCTGGTTTATTTATATAGAGCGGGGCTGCTATTGAGTGCCTGAAAATGCATTTCCATCATATAGAGTAATAAGAAATACCATCTCCTTTGTCATAAAATTTTCATGAAACAAATTGCTATTGCAGGAAAGGTGGAGAGGCCTTTAAAAGTCCCTAAATGTTGAAAAATGTCATGCTAATTATGTGGTATAAAAGATCCAATTTGGATCGCTTGGCACAGAGCTGATGTTCTGAGGCGACCGGAAGAAAATGGCCAAATAAGTGAAGAGAGAGTTGACGGAGTTTTTGTGATCCAATCCAGTGTTCATGAGAATCCATCATTCTTTACTTTGAAATGAGAATATGGTGAAATGGAACTGTGTCTCCTATCTGGAAATCTCATTCAGCATTCAAATACTGGACCACAGGAATAATTTCCAAAGGCACTCCAGGAGGTTCACAGTAAAGAGGGCGAACAGGAGGGGGGGATAAGTAAAATGAAAGGGTCTCAGTCTGTTTCCAAAACATATAAATAATTATTTGCTCTGCTTAATGTCCGTTCCATATCAGTGAAGTGCATCAAAGGACCCTGAAGGTGCGGTAAAGCGAAAGCAAGAAGCAGCACTTAATGATATGTGGAGAGAGTGGATAAAAAGGCCCAAACCAAAATTGCATATCTGCAAGTATGCACGGAAAGTAGGCTTGGCATGAGCACGGCAACATATCGTGCAAGAACACTGAAGAAACTAAATGACAGCCTTTTTTCTGTATGAAAGACACAAAGGGGAAACTCAAGCTTTTTAGCTAGCATCTTCTGAGTTGGAAAGAACAGGAAAATGGAATAGCTTTGCCTGGTTCTCTCTCTCTCTCTCTCTCTTTCTACACACACACACACAACACAGACGTTTCAAATTTTTCATTAGGATTTTTCATTGGGATTAGGCTTTATCTCCCATAGAAAATGACTTCCACAATTTATCTCCTATACAGAAGCTTCTTCCTTAGGTGATCCCAGCCAGTTCAAAATCATGCAGGCAGTAGAAACCCAAACATTACTTTGGGGCAATGGTAATTTATTATTAAACACACACATGGAGGCTGCTTTATCTAGGGATGGGCAACCGCGGAGTACCCATTTGAACTTGGTGAACCTTGCTACCCAAAAGGTGCCCGAGATGTATTGACACAATCCGCACAAATTAAGCAGCAGTTTAGGCTGATTGTGTAAATAGTGGCTGAATGCCATGCAAACCTTAATGCCTTTTTAAAAATGGCTAATGGAGGTTGGCTTTATACTTGTTGGCTTGCTTCACCTTGGAGTCAATTGGCCCCATGGCTGGATCTGGAGGGAGTGCACTGGGTCCCATTTCTGGATTTTATTCCCCACAAGAGAATTCCTTGCACATCTCTGCCTTTGCCCAGGCTGTGGGATGAGTTCACAAAGCCAGAAGAGGAAAGCATCATGACAGGAAGCGCCACACTAATTCTGACGACGCACAACCAGATGGAGCAAAGGCAGCCTTTCCAGCTATTCCAGGTGGAGACAAGGCACCTGGCCCGAGATGGAAGCAAACGCTGCCACTCTCTCGCTGTTCCAGATGCTACTGGTATTCCTTGCCTGCCTCCCTCCTGCAGCCACGAGCTTTCTCTACCCCTCTTTCCCTTCCCCATCCCTGCTATTGGAGTCCCCCACAAGGCCCCCCTGTGAAGGAATTCTTCCTCATAGGCACTGGAGGGAGGTGGCCTTGGGGCCTACTGACACTTCAGGACCACAGGCAGCTTCCAAGGCCACCTCAGCCCCAAAGCCTTCGTGTGAGGAAGGACATATACTTCCCTGATTTTGGAGAGCTGTGCTGGCTGCTTCAGGAAGCACTTCAGAGCCCACCAGGGCCTAGCTCCAGAGAGTGCCAGCATGGCTCTGCAGTCCATGGCACCCTGTCTCAAACGAGGCAACGCCTCCGTGCTCCAGAAGGCTGTGCCAGTCCTTTCCTTCCTGTGGTGGTTCAGAGCAGCCCCTCTCCATATGTCCTTACTGGATCACTCAGGTTGAGGCAGCTCCCCCAGAAACAGGGTGGTGGTGTGACCAGGCAAACAGGCAGCCTCCTGGATCTGCCTTTTGAAGTGGGGAAGCCAACCTTGCATGTGGAATGGCTGGACCTTGTTGCCATCGCTCTAAAAGGTCAATCCTCTCTGCATTTTGCAGCCCACCTGAAGAATTGCCAAGCACCGGGAGTGCGATTCTCAGAGACTGGAAATCAGCTCAGTCCACAGTATAATGGGCCACGTAATGCTTTGTGATGAATTCATCACTGCTCCTTTCAAAGCAGGGGCTGCCTACATTCAAAGTGTCATTAAGGACTTCATTAAAATGTGGCTGTAATGAGCATGATTTGTCACTTCTTTTGAGATGCTTTCCAATTATTTTCCATGTGACTAATTCCCAAAAGGAAACCAGAATTATTCAACAGAGCTCTTTGTTTGAGCACCGAGTCAGTGAGAACACCTCCAAGCGACCTGGTTCAGCCCATCTTCTGAAAGAAGGGGAAACCAAAACTAACCAGAGGAGACAAAAGAACTAGGGCAGGTGGGTAGGCGGGAATCAACCATCAAACTGATCCATGATGTAATTTTAAAATATAATTAGAGCTAAGTGTAACCTTAGGCTAGGATCTGCAGGCATAGCCACCTGAATTGATGAACTCCAGATGAATTTCAGCAACTAACTGAAGAAGATGCCACGCAACTCTCTTCCCCTACTTCTCTGTACCACAACTGGTGTTCATGCATAAAAGCCACTTGCGCTGATTGTCTAGAGAGGATGTTAGAGTCTGATCCAACTTTATCCTGCTCAATCAAGGTAATATAGACAAGTCAGCGCCCACAATGACCTAGCACCAGCATCCGGTGTACCACCAGCAAGATGCTAGCAAGCATGTCACCTGCTCTCCCTTCAGAACCTTCGTTTCCCTTTTCCCTCTGTGTGCTAATCTGAGGTGGCTTGGTTTTGAACGGGCAACAAATGCCCATGACATGAAACCCACTAGAACAAGTTCGGTGTCGTGACTCAACGAGGCTGCCTGAAATGTAGGATTGTGGCTGTGGCCACGGAAGACTGGAATCTCTTCTCTGGACTTTCATCAGGCACAGGGAACCACCAGCCGGTTGAGAAGGGAACAAGGTGCTCTCTTTCACCTGTTTGCAAGTCATTCAGGGCTTATTAAGCTCACACCAAAAGCTTAAACCTGGCCAAAAGAGGCAGACTTGCCGTAAGAGCTCTTGTTGCTACATTATACCAATCAAAGGATGGAGACCAAGACCCTCCTGTGTTCACCCTCAATTTACAACCAACTGGGATTTTAGCAGCTGAAACTGGATTCCCCACCAGCTTGTGAACAAAAACTATGCAAACTATCCTAAATCTTTTATGACTGCTCTTCCCTTCTTCCTCTCCATACTTGGTACCCTCATGATCTATTCTCCGGACATTCCTGAATATCACCAACATTCCCCCTGCCATGTCTAACTAAAGAAATAGGTGACAAGATGTTTTAATCATTCCAAACCATTCTTTAAAAGGAATTAGCACATCAAAGCAACAGAAAGCCAGCGGGAGAAATAAAAGAAATGTCTTTGTACAGAGCCTGCAAGTTCAGGTACGATGCGTCTATGGCTGCAAAAGTAGACCATCCACAGGGGGTTAAAAATGTAGCAAAGAAGAACACAAAGAAACAGAGAGAAAGAACGAGCAGTTCAATGATGGTGCCTAAAATTCAATTAAGCAAGAGTTAAAGGAACCTTTAAAGTTGCAATGTTCTACAGATCGGTCACTTCTATATCCTTTTAAAGAGTACTTTTCCATTCCGAAGCAGCCAAACTGAATTGTTAAGCTTAAGGTTCAAGCTTGGGTCTTCCCAATGTCAATGGGAACTCTCTTCACTGAATGACTTTGATATGTATCTTCTCTAATGCTTTCACAAGCTCTCAATGCAGCTAATGGACTAATTTTGAAAGGCAGGGCAGAGAAAAGGAATTGGACGATGCTAAACATTCAATGCCCTTTAAAATACAAAGGAGAAGACAACATCACTGTTCAAAGTTGGACTCTGCACAAAGATGCTGTGACCTCCGGTATTGTACCAACACAGAAGGAGGCTCTTTTTCATACCAAGGATGTGTTTTGGGCCATCCTTCAGTTTCAGGAAGATGCTTTGCGTGTGCTCAGGGCAGGCTGGGTGCTGCACAGAGGGTGGTCCAGGACTTTTCAAAGTCTGCGGCAAAGCACAAGGCTCCCCTCCCTCCCTGTTTCATACACACACAAGCAAAATGACTGGCGAGTTTAATTTTACCTTAACCGAGAATATTGCATTCTCCTCCGCAGAGGATGGCAACAAGCCGCTTTAGGGACCTGTTTAGCACTTCACCTAGAGTTTGAGGGCACAATGTTCTGTTCTCCACCTCAAGAACTTTCTAACTGGTATTTTTGTGTTTGTTTTAATCCAAGATGACTGTGGATCAGATGATAAGGAGAAGAGCAGAGCTGCCTTTTACTTCTCTGATTCAGCCAACAGCTGCTTCAAAATTGGCTGAGGGTAAAATATATGTGCCTGCTATGGGAGAGTGGAAATAGTCCCAGCATCTGGACTGACATTGGTCACCAAACTGGCGATGCAGGGAGGCACACCAAAGCAGGAGTCCCCAAGTTTTTTGGGTCAAGGGACATACCTGACACTGGAGAAAGTGACTCAGACTAGAAGGATGCTATGCAGGCTGGGGAGGTGGTGGGCATGTTTATGCATACTAGGCCCACTGCAGTGGCCACGGCTGGTCATGGGCCTCATTTCCTAGAAGGGAAACCAGTTAGACTAAAATATTAGACTCTTGCCCAACTATCTGAAGTGTGGTCTGAGCTTGAAAACATGCACAAAATGAACCCCACTCTCTTGAACCCCCCAAAAGTGGTGCAGGAAGATGACTTTGTTTTCAGGTTGCCAGTCTTCCAATCAGTCAATAAATCTTGCAAAATAAAATAAAGTTTGGAGGAGGCAGGGAGTTGAGAGGGTGAAGTTAGGTGTCTAGGGACACCCTGGCACCCTTGAGCACAGCAGACATGTGTACCCTGTTGGATACCTCTGATCTAAAATAAACATGGCCAGAAAAGCCAACCTAAAGACTTGATACGGTGAGCTAAAAACACAAACAGTATTTCAGCCTTGAAATTCACAGTACTGCTTTTAGCTGAAAAAGGAAATGACTCCAGTGATTTAGTTTTTCAAAGATTCCATCCTCTGAATGCTGAGTACATTTCAGAACTTCTCCCTAGATGGGCATGAAATGCAACAAGCAAAGGGCCAATACCTGGACAACTGCAATTCAGGCATTAAGTAATTGTACTCCATAAAATATATTTACCCATAATTCTTCCAACATGGGCTCTGCTGAAGTCTTGTTAAGAGGCCTATCAAGGAAAAAGAGTTCCACATCACTGGGCTTTTTTTTATGTAACTTTAATGTTATGGGAAGACACTGGTGAATATATATTAGCTTACATTTATGTTTTGGTTACTATACTACCAAGGAATTATTGAATAAAATGATTGGGCAGTTATTAGATATAGTGCATCCTTACTGCAGTTTCTTGAAATTGCATTTTCCTAGTTGGAAAAGTGCAATACTGAGAGAGAGAGAGAGAGAGAGAGAGAGAGAGAGAGAGAGAG